>NC_133657.1:13810234-14122212 GCF_009905375.1 Apium graveolens | reverse complement strand
CATCCCAAAAGAGGAACCTATTGATTGGGACACCATCAATTTGCCTACCTTTTTAACCACTCTTCCACTACCAAAGAAACAGAAAAGAAAATCCAAATCTACACCTCCCCTAAACTCTAAGAAATTCACTCAAAAACATAAACCTAACCCTAAGCCACCCATTTCTAAAGATGATTATGTTCACATCTGTGACATAAAAGAAATTTCAGACATTAAACTCTATCTGGATGAGCTGGAGGATGTAAGGGGAATTGCTACTTACAGACAGCTACCAGAGAGATTGGTGTTCAGATACAAAGGAGCTGGGGAAAGAATATGGCCTCTCTACAGGATTCTGAATGAAGGCTACTCTACCTTGATCAGAGTCTTTTCAGCCATACAAAAGGATTCTGGCTTTACCAGGACTGCCAAGACTGAAATTCTCAACAAGATTGCCAACATAAGGAAAACTTGGAGGGAGCCCAATGCTTTGCCCAGAACTTTACTCATTCAAGAAAGGGGAACTACAATTCACAAATCACCTCATTGGTTGATGGAATTCAGAGTTGATAAAGGAGTCAGAAGATTTTTCAGACTTGAAGACCAACTCAAGATTGCCAGCAATGAAACTCTCAAAGAAATGCAATCTAAGTTGGATATCAGTGATGAAGATGAAGCTGAATTCTTCAGACAACTCCAACTCCAAATTGAGGAAAATGACAAAGGGCTAGGAAAGAAAACCAGGGATCAAAGAAGAAAAAGATGATTTGCTCAGGCTAGTGGAGCATCCTTGGAAACACTGTAAATCTTCAATTACCTTCTAGTACATACACTTTTGCAGCACTTTTAAATTTCTACTTAGTTTCAGTTCATATATTTGTTAAGTGTTTTGTTATCATCAAGTTAACCTTGAATTTATGTCTACAATTCTTATAGACATAAATAGGGGGAGATTGTTAGGAATATATGTGCATTAGTTTGATGATATGTTTAACAAAACACTTAAGTAGAAATCTAGTGTTTGTAGCCTCAACGGATAAGACCACTTTGGCTATCCGTTGATGGTGTAGCTTTACTTAGAAATAAGTCTAGTGTTGTAGCACATTTCAGTCTCTGAATTTGAGATATAATTCTTAAATGTTGAGGGAAATTATAAGTCATGTTGACTACTAAAGGATATGCAGATAGGAAGGCCAATTGTAAATATTTCATGCTTTGTAATTTTGTATAAATGAAATGGTGTCAACGGATAACTTAAAGACCTTCAACGGATGAGAAACAAAGCTTCAACGGATGTCTCTAAAGCTTCAACGGATAACATCCTTCAACGGATGAGTGCATCAACGGATAGAGCTTCAACTGCTAACACATCAACGGATAAAGCCATCAACGGATGAAGGCTTCAACGGATGTTCTGTTAAATAGCAGTTGACAAGTGTAGTTGTACCTACAAACAGAGGCACATGGGTTGACAGAGACAACTGAGATGTGGTAGCCTATTTCAGGAACATCATAAAAAGCAGCCGTTCTACTCTAGTATAAAGAGGCAATAGTCAACAATGCATTGGAGTAAAATGGAGAAGAAACAAGTGGAGAACTTATTTTATTATTGTATTTTTTATCTTTGTCTTCACTTGTAAACTTGGTGTTATATAAACCAAGTAGCAGCTAGTAATTAGAAAAGAATTTTTCCAGAGCTGTTTAGAAAAATCTTGAGAAAAATTATCTAGTTTGTACTAGGATGCAGCTGTGATCAACTTCTTGAATCACAGATTTTCTGAAATACCATCTCTGGTGGAACAACAAATCCACCAGAAAAGTTTTTAAGGTCTGTTGTGTTCTGTACTTTTGTGCTTGAATATATATCTGTCTGTATTAGCTTAAAGCAATTCACACACTTGTTTATCTTAAACACACAGCCTTTGAAACTGAGATCTCAGAGATATCGACAAGTCACTTTTACATGTAGAGATCACAGAAATATCGACAAGTGAAATTCTTTATGTAGAGAACTCAAGATGTCAACAATTCAAAGTCAATATAAAGAAAGATATCAACAAGTCATTCTGCATGAAGAAGTTTAGAGACCTCGATAAGTACATTATACCTGTAGAGAAATCGAGACATCGATAAGTCATTATACTTATCGATATGTCACTTCTCTACATAACAAATGGAGATCTCGACCTACTATCTCAAATTCAGAATACAGACAAGTTCAAGATTCAAGATTTTCGGTCAACAAACAATTATTCACTGAATTGGAAATTTTAGAAAAGCAGCTTGAAGAATACAAGATCAAGGGCCAAGATTCACTGGCCAAACGATGTTCACAGACCTGCAAGATTCTGCACAGATTTGCCAACACCAGAAAGAGAAATAGTCAAGGTTGCTTTAGAAATTGGTTTAGTATATTTTAGTACAAGTTTTGTAAATCCGTGTTGCTCGTCTATAAAGCATGCACGGGTCCTTAGTTTAGAAGTAACAAACAGATCTAGATTTTCTTGTATTCTCTCAAAATAGAAGGTGAGTTCTTAATTTTCAAGAGGAGAGATTTGTAGCAAGAAAAACTCAATTAATACAATTCAGTGAGTTTTTGATATTGCTTGTTTTGTGTGATTCTGTGAAATATAATATCTTTACATATCTTATCTTCTTTGTTCAACCATAATCCAAATAGCTTAAAAATAAAGAAATGTCCAATAAACACATTCCCCCCTCCCCCTCTATGTTACATTTCATTGCATTTAGTATCTAACAAGTGGTATTAGAGCAAAATCTGAAAGTAAAAAGATAAAGATCTTGGAAGAATGAGTTCTCATAAATTGACAAACATCAAGATACGTGCTTCTGACAAGATCAACTACACACTATGGAAAAAGAAAATGATGTTATTCATAAGGATGGCCAACACCATTTACATTCAGATTCTCAAGAATGGACCTTTCATCCCTATGAAAAGAGTTTCTAAATCTACAGATGGAGACATGGTCATACCAGCACATTATGCACCCAAAGACCCGTTAACCTACACAGAGCCTGAAAAGGAAAAGGTTGCACTGGATAACAACTCATATAAATTGAGTCTCTTGAAAATATAATGTACAACGACATTATCAACTGTGATTATGCTAAACAGATTTGGGAGAAAATTGAGATACTGTGTGAGGGAACAAAAGAAGTTAGATCTAACTAAAAAAAGATCTTAGTGTCTCGGTATGAGGGTTTTATCGCTAAACCTAAGAAAAGTATAACGGATGTTTTTGAGAGGTTCAATAAGCTGATAAATAACTTGCAGCTTCATGACAAAAACTATGAAGCTGAAGTGGTCAAATTGAAATTCTTGCTCACTCTTCCTGACCATTTGGAACAGAAAATTTCTGCTATTAGAGAAGGAAGAGATTTACTTGTATGGAATCTTGAAGACTTATGAGCTGGAAAGGTTATAAATAAAGTCATTAAGAGCTGGTCAAGGACATGTTATTGATGGAACTAGTGCCTTAGTTGCCAATGACTGTAAGTCATCTGATGATGAACTAGAAGCTCAAACTCTAGTTTTCCAAACTGTTGAGCGAAAGAATAATGAGCCACAGAAGCAAGCCATACTGGAAATTAAAGAGGATGAATTATACATCCTTAATGAACTGGATGAGATGGACCAGTCAATGGCTTACCTTGCAAGAAAATTCTCCAACATAAGGGTCAAGAAGCCAAAGTTTTTCAAGATCAAGGGTCAGACTTCCAACAACAGCTGCAATTGGAAAGGGAAGATACAGTTCAACTCAATTAGCAAAGGTAGCTACAGAACAAGATATGTTGATAGATCAAATATAAGATGTTATAACTGTGATGAGTTAGGGTATTTTGCTACTGAGTGTATAAATCCAAAGAAGGTGATGAAATATAAAGCTTATTTGAAATTAGAAGCAAAGTATGAAGCTCTCTTGATAAAGCAATATGGAAAGGCTTATATTACAGAAGGCAAGAGTTGAGATGATACTGATGAAGATGATGACAATGAAGAATTTGGAAATTATGCTCTTATAGCTCTAGAGAAAGGGCATCTAAATCAGAGGTGCCAACTCTAACCACAATTGATTTAAATGCAGGTCAATATAAAGAAACTGTTGAAAAGATGAGTGTAGAGATGTTTTATATCCACACAAGCATGATGGAACCTACTGAGGAAGTGAGTAGCCTATCAAAGATTAAGAAGCAATGAACCATGATGTTCCTGTGATGCTAAAGAAAGTTAATGCACCTCTGTTCAAAGCTTTTGAGGTTGATTTTAGTTAAATTGAGTTGGTCATCAAGCAAGAAATTGCAGATGAAGATCCACTCATACTGCTGAAAATGAAAAGAAGCTGATAAGTGGATTTTATATCTACTTGGAATGCTTCATTAAGGCTTAAGTTGGTGTTTTGGACTCAAGTTGTTGGTATTTTTGATATGTTTTTGTGTTATTGCATTCCAGGCTTCAGTTAAAGGAAGAAAGAAGCTTTTCAAAGAATTATCCTAACAAAAGATCAGAATTGGAAGCCTAGGCTATTCTCAAGTTGTAGAGAATCTCGTTAGCTTCGCGTGGGCAGTTGAATCGCCTAATTCTGACGAGCAGAACTCAAGATAGATAACTTGCGCATTAAAATCGTTATGTTTTCAATTCTTATAGACATATAAGGACTAAGCATAATTGGTGTATATTCAACTTCTATCTCTTTTGTGGATGCTTGGTAGTAGGGGTATTCGTACAATGAAAGTTGGTGTTTACTAGTTTCGTGTTATCTGATTAATGTCATCACCATCACATGCTAAGGTTAAGAACAATGACTTTGAATGAAGTAGTAATGAAGTTAGAATCCCATGTTTATCTTATATAAGTAATTCAACCTTAATTCTCTTAGTTAATGCTATTTAGTATAATCTCTTAGTTTAATACAAACCCAATTTATTATTTGTCTTAGCATTGAGCGATAACCATACATTGTTGCATAGGTGCATAAATTGAACTTAACATAAACCAGTATCTGTGTGAACGAATCTGATTTATATCTTATACTACTTGCGAACGCGTATACTTGCGTGAATATTAGTGTGTGTTTTCGCCCTAACAAGTTTTTGGCGCCGCTGCCGGGGACTCGGTGTTAATTTTTAGTTTATGTGCTTATCATCAGTGGTCGTTAAAGTTCACTGACTCGGACTCTTTTACTTTCACAGTTTACTTGTTGTATTTCAGGTACTCGTTACAATGGGAGATCCAGCAGCACGAATGAAAGCCTTGATGGATTTTTCTCACCCCAAGATCAATGACATTCAATCTAGCATTGTCAGGCCAGCTATCACGGCTAATACCTTTGAGATCAAGCCTGGCATAATTCAATGGGTGCAGAATTCAATCCAGTTTGGAGGTTCTCCAACAGAAGATCCCAATTTGCACATTAGGGATTTCATTGAGATCTGCGACACCTTCAAGTTCAACGGTGTTTCTAAAGATGTTGTGAAGCTGATACTGTTCCCATTCTCTCTGAGGGACAAGGCTAAGAGTTGGTTACACTCTCTACCAGCTGGTTCGATTACTACTTGGGAAGATCTTGCTCAAAAGTTTCTAACTAAATTCTTCCCTATGGCAAAGACAACTGCAATCAGAAACGCTATTACTTAATTTGCGCAGCAATCGGAAGAATCTTTATATGAAGCTTGGGAGCGCTATAAGGAGATGTTTAGGAAGTGTCCTCATCATGGAATTCCTAATTGGATGATCATCAATAATTTTTATAACGGGTTGGGAGCACAATCAAGACCCATGCTCAACGCAGCATCAGGTGGAGCATTTTGGGCAAAGAACTATAAGGAAGTATAATGACTCGTGTATTTTTAAATTATTTAAATATGTGATTATGGAGATTATTAAATAAATAAAATATGTGTATTGGTTTTGGCCGCTATGTATTGTTTGATTATTATCTATGTGTGATTTATGGTGTACCGGGTTGTCCGCGTGATTAATTAAGGAATTGTATGGAATTGTTTCACTTTTAAAAGTGGATTTAATGCAAATTTATTTGTATAAATATTTAAATGTCTTTAAAATTGTATTTATGGTTTTACAATTACAATAATTATTTTTCGGATTTTATAAAATTGAGAAATCAATATTTTATTAATTATTTATCTTTAAATGATTTTCTGATTGCTTTTACTTGTAAAATCCGATTTAATTCTAGAATTTTTCAAAAACTATGAAACTCATATTTATTTAAGTTTGGAATATTCTGAGAATTTTAAAATTATTTCGGAAATTTTTGAGATTAATTTCACCCACGCGTTGATTCGTTTATTTGTTAAAAGCGGGTATAAATTGCATTTCAAAAATTATTTCAAAATTTCGAAATTTATGTTTTATTAACTTTGGGATATTTATAACATTTTATGACTACTTTCATGATTTTATGAATTTGTTTTAAGTGCAGCTTGGTTCATTAATTGTGAAATTCGGGTACGAGTTGCGTTTCAAAAATATTTTAAAAATTATGAAAATTTTATTTTATTTAGTTTCGGGATTTTTATACAATTTTAAAACTGATTTGGTAAATTTCGGGTTATTTTTTACCCGCGTAATGGTTCGTTAAAATGCGAAATGAGAGATAAAAATATGGATTTAACGAGGATACGTATTAGCTTATGGACACGTGTTCAATTTTTACGACCTGCTAGGACACGTGTAAGCAGCAGGGGTATTGAAAAAAAAAATTAATAAACCAACAAATACAAGCTCCTTTGTTCTTGTATCCATTTCTCTGATTCCTTTCCTTTTCTTATATTGCTTCGATTACCGCGTTTCTTTTTCTTTTCGGTAAGTGCCAGATATTTCTTTCTTTTTCCGGCGGGCTTTGTTGGTTCGCGATTGTGTCCAGTCCTGGGTTCTTGCTGATTGCGTGTATATACCTATCAGTGTGTATATATTTGCAGCTGACTGTTTTGGTTGCTACCTCTCGGAATTTCCGAGAGGTGTGGTAGCCTAGTTCTCTAACTGTTTCCTACTACTGTGTCTCTGTTATGTTAATTCTCCAGCCACCGCGCGTATGTGCGCGTGGTGGTAGGGGTTTGCTGCGATGTTGTTTGGGTTTGCTGTTACGCTAGTGGTCCAAATACTTGTTCTGTAATTTTTAATTTAATTCAACAATATGATTCTGATGTTGCTTCTGTGATGTTTCGAATTGTAAATTCAAAGTTTCGAATTATTTTGAAAATTTCAATCGGTGAAATTCGCGTCGGAAACCCGAAATAATCGGGTACCCGCGAATTTTACCGCCGTCGGCGATGAGCCCCGGCGAGCCGACGGTGGACGGTGATGAATTTATTCTGAGTCCTAATTTTTATAGAATAAATAAAATGAGTCGTGTAATTAGTTTCGTATGGGAATGGTTGTGGAATTGTGAAAATTGGATTGTGATTTGTGTTATTGGCGTCGATGATGTTTCTACGGGTAGTCCGATAAACAAAGGGAATGCTGTCCGATTTCCGGGAAATCGAACTACGGAAATACGGGAGCGTATCCGAGGATTATCGGAACGTCGAGCGAGTATAAGTAAATACATATACGTATGTTTTATACAGAACCTGATTGTATATTGCGTTGAATGTTCGGTCCAAAACTCAGTAACCCTAATCTCGTAAAATGACGAGTATACGTATTTTCTGAAAACGAGCACCGAACCGATTTTCGAGAACGTGAACCCTAAGTGATACGTGTATTATTATATGAAGTATGTTACGAGTCGGGTTTTGTTAACGTTCGGGTAGATTGTTAGCGAGGATATGTCAAGCATAATCGAATGTCTAAGTTAGGATGTTTCGACCTTGTAGGTTCTAGTCGGAATGCCCGAGAATTGGCATTGGACGAAAGATAGTTGGTGGTGAGTCGAAAAGCTCAGTAAGGTTCCAATCAAAGGACTTAAGTGTTAAGGTCGAATCCAGAGTGATCTAGTGGATAGACAATAAAGCCTGAGCGACAAAGTCGGCTCATAGTCGATCAATAATAGTTATAAAGCCCTGTAAGGCAAGTACTTCTGAACTTTTCTTCAAGATATATCGCAAATATTTTTGAACTGTTTCATAACATGTCGCTATTATTCAAAATAATTCCTATTTTATATTGCAAGTATTTTAAACTATTTAACCTTGAACCCTGATTTTTCTTGATCTTGAGCCATAAGCCTTGTTCTTTGTAAACCATCCTTTATTGATTTTCAGATACCAAACCACCCAAATATGATACTGCTTCCCAAATGTATAACTACCAAACACCAAACACTGGAAGAAAATTGTTTGAAAACACAGAAACTTTTATACCCCAACCATTCTTTATAACATCAAAGAACTATACCTTGAAAAATCATTATTTGTCTAATACCTGATCCTTTTACAGGCTGAAAACCGTTTCCCATACATACCTTGATATACCCTTGTGATACTCATGAATCGTATTACGCTTTTGTACAAGTGCTTTATCAATGTTGATTATGATCTTGCTTATTGAATTACATTGTTTATTACACTGAATTGTTTTAGAATTGGATAGTTTTCTAAATGTGGACCAGATTCGTGGTCAGACCAGATTCGTGGTCAATTATAGGCCAATGTGTGCCTTGGATCCAGTAATTAGAGCAGTGTTGTGTGCTTTGTTCGGGGTTAGAGCGTGACTGATCAACAGCCTAACCTTGGTTTTAAAACTTAAAATGAATATCCAATTCTAATGATTGTTTAGCAATAAACTTGATTCCTCTGAATCATCTCGTTTGATCATTGATTAACCTCAATTATTTTCATGGTGACTTGCTGAGCTAGTTAGCTCACTCTTGCGAATCTTTTTATGTATTCTACAGTTAAGAAGGATAGGGTTGATAGCGAGGTTTCCCAGTTCAATGTACGAGCTAGGACCCCAGGTTGAGTTGGATCGAGCTAGCAGGAGCTTATTGCGGTAGTGAGATAGTAAGATTGTAAGAATAATTCCATTATCAGTTGTAAATTAAATTAGTTAGGATTTGGTGCATTGTAATAAAAGTTAAGGTTGTGGCTTGTTTTCATACTTTAACCTGTTGCGATCTGTGGTTATGTAAAGCAGGGTCATTGCAAATAATATTTCTTATATAGGTTTTTATATGGTGTATGTGTTGTGGACCCCAAACCTCTGACCCGGGTTTGGAGGGCACCACAGGAAGCCTATGATCTAATTGAACTGACGCCTGCTAATGAATATCAATATCCAACTCAGAGATTGCCACAGGGCAAGGTAGCAGGAGTTCTTCAAGTGGATACAGCTACGGCTATCACTGCTCAACTAAAGGAGTTGTCTATGAAGATCGATTATCTAGCTAACTATGGTGTTAATCAGATAACCAGTGTTTGTGAGCTATGTGCAGGTTCGTATGCGATGGAGCAATACGCTATATCTCATGAATTAGCTCAGTTTGTGAGCAACTTTCAGAGATCACAGCAACCAGTTCCAGACACTTATCATCCTGACAACTGGAATCGTCCTAACTTCAGATGGAGCAACAATCAGAATGCGATGCAACAGCCGTTCCAACAGTTTGGAAATGAGCAATTCAGTCTTCCTGATTTTCAGCAACAATTCGCACCAAGACAACAACTCCAACTTCAAAAACAAACTCATGGAGGTGCAGGTCTATCTTCGACTGAAAAATCTGAATTGGAGGAGTTACGGCTTATGTGCAAAAACCAGGATCTTATATGCCAAAGCCAGGCTATTTCAATCCAGAATCTGGAGAACCAAATAGGGCAAATTACTAACGCCTTATTGAATCGACCACCAGGAACGCTTCCTAGTGATACAGAAGCCAATCCAGGCGAGAGGGAAGTTGAAGAACAGGTGAACACCATCACATTGAGGTCTGAAAGGGTCGCAAGTCCCCAAATTCAGCAAGATGAAGAGTCTGAAAATTATGTCCAGAATGTAGGTGCGTCTGCACCCTTGCCAATTCCAGAAAATGAGATTGTGGCTGAAGAGAAGTGCAGAAGGAAGCAGAGGTGGAACCAAAGAAGACTACTGTGGAAAACACTCCTCCTGAGGGTAATACAGGGGAGAAACAGATCTATCCTCCACCCCCTTTTCCTAAAAGGCTGCAGAAGCAGAAGTTGGATAAGCAATTTGCTAAGTTTCTGGAGGTGTTCAAGAAACTTCATATCAACATACCTTTCGCTGAAGCTCTTGAACAGATGCCTAGCTATGCAAGGTTTATGAAAGGTATTCTCTCTCGGAAAGTAAAGCTCGATGACTTAGAGACTGTTGCTCTTATGGAGGAATCAGTGTTGTGCTGCAACAGAAGTTGCCTCCGAAACTTAAAGATCCTGGAAGCTTCACTATTCCTTGCACTATTGGAAACTTATCTTTTGACAATTGTTTATATGATTTGGGAGCTAGCATCAATCTGATTCCCTTATCTATCTTCAAGAAGCTTGGTCTACCTGATCTGAAACCAACATACATGTCATTGCAACTAGCTGATCGTTCCATCGCTTATCCATGAGGTATAGTGGAGGATGTTTTGGTCAAGGTGGACAAACTTATCTTTCCAGCTGACTTTGTAATTCTTGACTTTGAGGAGGATAAGAAGATTCCCATTATCTTGGGGAGACCATTCTTAGCTACTGGCTAAACTATGATCAATGTGCAAAAAGGAGAGCTTACTATGAAGGTTCACGATCAAAAGGTCACTTTTAATGTGTTCAAGGCAATAAAGTTACCCACAGCTAAAGAGGAGTACTTTAAAGTAGAGTGGGTAGACTCTGTCGTGAATTCGGAACTTGAGCAATTGCCAAAGGCAGAGACCTTAGAGAGATCCTTAATGGGGAAATCAGTTATTGATAACAAAGAGGGAGCCTAGCAACTGTAAGTTTTGAATGCACCTCCGTGGAAGAGGAAATTGGATATGCCATTCGATTCTCTTGGGTTAGCAGAGCTGAAAATTTCTCAGGGGCGTCTTGAGCCGTCTATTGAAGATGCTCCCACACTTGAGCTCAACCCACTTCAAGATCACTTGAGTTATGCATTCTTAGGTGCACCCCCTGACAAGGGGTTGGGATATATTTTTGATGATGTCGAGGGTGGTCAAACGGTTCCTCCCGTGCCTACAGAGGGTTCTTCTTATGCACAACAAGTAGTTGATAGGTTTGGTTTTGGTAATGCGCAGTATAGAAGGTTGATTTGGCGTATTGAGGCCATGCATGACATCCACCGACATTATGTTGAAGATTTGACATAAGCTTTGGGCACTATTTTCCGAGCCACTGGTGTCGAGGTTGATTGGCCACCTGATCCTCCACCCGAAGAGGGTGATCCTCCCGCTAACTAGGTATGCCTGAAATCCTTATTATTACCTTCAATGAGGACATTAAAAATTTTATGTTTGGGGGTGATAATGTAAGGATTAGTTTGTGTGTGTCCATATAGTTCATATAGATTCATGTTGCTTATAGTTGTATTTCATTCGTAGTGTTGCATGATTGTTCATAGAGGACATATTTGTTTGTTTTTTATGTGATTTCATATAGTTGCATTTGCATGCATATTTAGCATGATCCCTTAAGATGAACTATGCTATTTGATTGGTTGATGTTGATGTGAGTGTAGTGATGACGAATAGAGGGATGTTTAAGTCCTAATGAATTGATTTGCATTCCAGAAACAAATATTTTCACAAGGTCTTATAGGGTTGCTTTTGATGTAGATCATGATCATACTTGTTTGTTGTTGAGATTTAATCACTTGGTTATATTTAAAATTTGTGGTATTCTCGTAATGACAAAAAGCACACTAAAATTTTAAACTGGAGAAAAACTTGGATTTCATTGCTAGTTATTGTAAGGCTAGGCGTCAAATGGCTAGTAGCCGGCTCATAATTTATGAGTAGTCTAGGGTTGAATGAGATGGAGCGAAACGCACTCATTCAGAAATTGTTGAAAAAAAAGAAGAAAAAAAGAAAAGAAAAAAAAGTATGTGTTTATGCATAATTGATCAAGAGTGAGCTCTTTAATACTCGAGTTATTAAGTTCTAGGGGACTTTGTGCCTAGTGACCTAAGGCTTTTATAGTCTGGGATCCGCTAACCTAACGCTTGCTACATGGGTATTATTGCATAAGTCTTTTGGGACCTCATTCATTACACGGTCAAATAAGCATATTTGTTATGTGTTCAATAATAGCATGAATCCTTGTATAACTCTAGTAGGAAGGAGGTGTTGTGAGTCATTATGCGTTTAACATCTATTCTATTTATAAACTTGTGATTGTTTGATGAAAGATAAGTTATGGTTATTGATCTAGTTTTGAGAGTATATATGTTAAGCATCCACACACGCACGTTTTGGTTTGTGAGTTGATTTTTGAGATTTATTCTAACTCTTTTTTGATTTATTGTATTCTTAGAGGCGTGACTTATTCATTTGGTTATGGTTATTCTGAGGGGATCGATTGCATTATCATTTAGTTGCATTCACGTAGTTGCATTCATGCATTAGGTTTGTTTTGTAGTTTTGAGTCTGTTTATGCTTGAGGACAAGCATCGATTCAAGGTTGGGGGTGTGATAAGTAGATTTTATATCTACTTAGAATGCTTCATTACAGGCTTAAGTTGGTGTTTTGGACTCAAGTTGTTAATATTTTTGATGTATTTTTGTGTTATTGCATTTCAGGCATTAGTTAAAGGAAGGAAGAAGCTTTTCAAAGAATTATCCTAAAAAAAGATGAGAAATGAAATCCTAGCCTATTCTCAAGTTGTAGAGAATCTCGTTAGCTTCGCGTGGGCAGTTGAATCGCCTAATTTTGACGAACAGAACTCAAGATATGGCCAAAAGAAGATTTGTCAGAAAAATTCCTGAATGTCAGCGCGGCCGCGGCCGGTTTCTGCCCCAGAATCCTGATTTGAGTCGAAATTGAAGATTTTGAGAGTCCTGGTCATCCTGGAGCCTATATATACCCATAAAAAGACATTTTTAACTCCAAGGAGGCCTGGGAGAGCAATAAGAAGACCTAGAGAGCACGAGAAGGCTACGGAGAAGAATACATTTATTTTCTTTAATATAGTTGATTTTGGGATGCTCATTTTTTATTTGTTCTTGAACCCTAGTACTCTTATATTGTTTATTATCATGCTTTCATTGGAACCCATGGTGACGATGAGTTCGGTTATGAACTAGTCGTTATCGTGGGGTTCTAATGGATTTACTTATGGATTTTTATAGTTAATTTGTTTCAATATCTTGGTGTGTGGTGATTGATTGATATCCTAGTATTGGTTGTGCTTATTCGTCTTATGTGCGTGGCTAACATATAAGATAGTGTCTTAATCTCTATTGAAGCGACAATGAATATAGAAGTTTAGAACTTGCCATGCTAGCATAGGTTCATGTGTTATTGTTATGCATGATTCGTAGGTAATTTTAACCATCTTACTTGCCCTATATAATCAGGATAGATAACTTGCGCATTAAAACCGTTATGTTTTCAATTCTTATAGACATATAAGTACTAAGCATAATTGGTGTCTAGTCAACTTCTATCTCTTTTGTGGATGCTTGGTAGTAGGGTATTCGTACAATGAAAGTTGGCGTTTACTAGTTTCGTGTTATCTGATTAGTGTCATCACCATCACATGCTAAGTTTAAGAATAATGACTTTGAATGAAGTAGTAATGAAGTTAGAATCCCATGTTTGTCTTATATAAGTAATTAAACCTTAATTCTCTTAGTTAATGATATTTAGTATAATCTCTTAGTTTAATACAAACCCAATTTATTATTTGTCTTAGCATTGAGCGATAACCATACATTGTTGCATATGTGCATAAATTGACCTTAACCTAAACCAGTCTCTGTGGGAACGAATCTGATTTATATCTTATACTACTTGCGAACGCGTATACTTGCGTGAATATTAGCGCGTGTTTTCGCCCTAACAGAAGCCCATAATAAACCAGACTGCAAAGACGCCAACCAAGGAAGTCAAAAATGATAATATTGTCAAAAAAAAAGAACAAGAATGGAAAGATAGTGTAAATAAGAGAAAAAACTATGCCCATGTTGCAGATGCTCCAAGGAAGCAATGTCAAAAATATGGTTCAACAAATCACCGAACACACCTTTTTAGAAAGGCTGTTAGTGAGCCAAAAGTGGGAGCATGCAAATACAATAAGGCATTGGATGAAGATCCCTATTCATTATGTGACAAGTTTGATTGCATCCCTTGCAATATGAAGGTTATGACAAGCTGTCATAAATTGAGAAAAGATCTCAAGGAAAGAATTCTTGGATCTATAATTAAAAAGGATAATGCTAATCAAACAATGAATGATGTTCTTTTTGAAAGCTCAAACTCTACTTATGCAACTTCTGTGAAAAAAAATACCCAACACTGCTTGGGTATCTAAATACACGTAATTCTCATTATGTGCAGGGCAAGAAGAATAAAGTCATATGGATCATTGACAATGGATGTTCCAGGCATATGACAGGTGATAAATCCTTACTATCACAATTTGAGGAGATGGCTGGCCCATTGGTGACTTTTGGAGACAATAACAAAGGATTCATAATGGGATATGGCAAGTTAATTTCTGGGAATGTTGTCATTGAAGATGTAGCACCAGTTGCTGGTCTTGAAGTAAATCTTTTAAGTGTTAGCCAATTTACAGATAAAGGATTCAAAGTGATATTTGACAAAAAAGACTGCTCAATCACTAGCAAGAAAACTGGTGAAGTTGTTCTGAAAGGAGCAAGGAAAGGAAACCTATTTATTGCAGACCTAAATTCAACAAAGAAGGATGGAATTTGTTGATTTTATACCAAGGCATCAATTGAGTTAAGCAAGTTGTGGCAAAATAAGCTCTCTCACCCGAATTACCAAGCAATCAATTATGTGGTGAAAAAGGAATTAGTGAGAGACATGCCAAATCTGGAATTTCCTCAAGATGAAATTTGTGAGGCTTGTCAAAAAGGAAAAATGAAGGGGTCCAAGCACAAGAGCGAGACTATAAACTCAATAAGTGCACCATTGCAGCTTATTCACATGGACATGTTTGGATTAGTTAATGTCTTGTCTATTTCAAGAAAGAAATATGCACTGGTGATGGTGGATGACTACTCAAGATACACTTGGGTGGAATTTATGCATTCAAAAGATGAAACTCCACACATCATTATTGAACATATAAATAAATTGAGAAGCAGGCTGAGGATCAAAATTGTGTTAAATGATTGAGGGGTGATAATGGCACATAATTCAGGACTGCAGCTTTAAGTGAATTCTACAAACACAAGGGCATTGTTCAAGAGTTCTCGGCTGTAAGAACACCCCAGCAAAATGGTGTGCTTGAAAGGAAAAATAGAACTCTAGTTGAAGCTGCAAGAACAATGCTGCAAGATGTCAATCTGCCAACAAGTTTTTGGGAAGAAGCTGTCAATACTGCATGCTATACTAAAAATAGATATTTAATCAATAAAAAACTTGGCAAATCACCTTACTCAATTTTGTCAAAAAGAATGCCTACTTTAAAGCATCTGCATGTATTTGGAAGCAAATTCTTTGTGCTCAAAGACAACTCTGAATTTGTTAGAAAATTTGACTCTAAAGTTTTTGAAGCTATCTTTCTAAAATATTTATTGGAAAGAACTGCCTACAGAGCTTATGTGCTTGAGCAAAAGAAAATTATGAAAAGCACTGATGTGACCTTTGATGATGATAAGTGTCCAGGCTTGGAGTAACTTGATGAATATGAAGCTGAAGCCCTAAAATTTAAAAATCTAAACATTGATAGTGATTCTGAAGATGATGTCGAGATCAACCCAATCAACAGAATGGATGAAGAAACAAATGGACCAGTTAACCATGAAAATGTGGATTCTTCTCAAAACAGAAGCTCGCTTGAATTTGATGGAACAAACTCAAGGGGAGAAAGAGATGATAATTATGCAAGTTATTCCAACAATGAAGAAAATGCAGACAACTCTGATCAACAAGATCGTACCAAGAAATGGAATAGAAGTCACACAAAAGATGCAGTAATTGGTGATCCGAATGTCAGAGTGAGGACTAGGAGTGCAACTGCAAATGAATGCTTGCATGCATGTTTTCTTTCTCAAATTGAGCCTAAGTAAACTGAGGAAGCTCTACTTGATCCTGATTGGATAACTGTCATGCAGGAAGAGCTAAATCAATTTGAAAGAAATAAAGTTTTGGAATTGGTTCCTGCATGAAAGAGCAGAAGCATCATTAGAACAAAGTGGGTGTACATGAACAAAATAGATGAAAATGGAATTGTGACTAGAAACAAAGCAAGACTGATTTCCAAAGGCTACTCATAAGAAGTATGAATTGGTTATGATGAAACTTTTGCTCCACTTGCAAGACTTGAGGCAATAAGAATCTTTCTTGCATTTGTTGCACATTCAAATTTTAGGGTGTGTCAAATGGATGTGAAAAGTGCATTCCTTAATGGTAAATTGGAAGAAGAAGTCTATGTGCAATGACCACTGACTTTGAAGATCCAGAATTTCCAGACTTTGTTTACAAACTGTTATAGTCCCTTTAGTGATTGAAACAAGCACCTAGATCATGGTATGACACACTGTCAGAATTCTTGCTCAAACATGGATCTACAAGAGGTACAATTGATAAGACTTTGTTCTACAAGCAGCATGATGGTGGTATAATCCTAGTCCAAATCTATGTGGATGATATCATTTTTTGTTCTACAAATGAAAAGATACGTCAAAGATGTTCTAAACTCATGCAGACTGAGTATGAAATGAGCATGATGGGAGAATTAAGTTACTTACTTGGCCTTCAAGTAAGTCAAAGAAGTGATGAAATTTTTATCATTAATCAAACCAAGTATGTCAAAGATTTATTATAGAAATTTGGAATGGTTGACTGCTCACCTGCATCAACACCTATGTCTACAGCTACTAAGTTGGATGAAGATAAGAAAGGAAAAAGTATAGGAATTTCAGGTTATAGAGGAATGATTGGATCTTTGCTGTACTTAACTGCTAGTAGACCAGACATCATGTTTGCAACATGCATGCTTGCTAGATTTCAAGCAAATCCCAAATAATCATATTTGATGGCTGTAAAGAGGATTTTTAGATATTAGGGGATACCAAACTTGGGATTGTGGTATCCCAAGGGAACTAGATTTGAAGTTATTGGATTCACAGATGCATATTTTGCTGGATGCAGGGTAGTCAGAAAGAGTACAAGTAGAAACTGACAATTTATTGGTCAAAGACTTGTATCCTGGTATAGTAAGAAAAAACAATCTATGTCAACTTCCACAGTTGAGGATGAATACATAGCTGCTGGAAGTTGCTGTGCTCAAGTGCTTTGGATTAGAAATCAATTAATGAACTATGGCCTAGTGTTACATAAAATTCCAATCATGTGTGACGATACTAGTGCCATATCTACTGTTGCTAATCCTGTTAATCATTCTAGAACTAAGCACATTGATGTAAGGTACCATTTTATTAGAGAACATGCTATAAATGGAACCATTGAGCTCATTTTTGTTCCAACATAAAAACAATTAGCTGACATTTTCACTAAACCTTTGGATGAAGCAACTTTCACTAGACTTGTTGATAAAATTGATATGCTTAATTCTTCATCCTAAAGGGAAGAACTCAGCTATTGTGTTGTAGCAGATTAATTTTTAATAAATAAAAAATAATTTGATTTAATTGGAAATTAACTGGAATATGATCTATAAAAATTTCAGAATTCTCTGTATATTTATTTTTCAAAATAAATAGAACTGAAATAAAATAAAACTATATAGAGAACTGAGTTCTCGATAAGTCTTAATGACTTATCGACAAGTAATTTTGAGACATCTAGATAGACTTTTCGATAAGTCTTTTTCATGACTTCTCGAAAGACTTCTCGACAAGCCTTATTATGACATCTCAATTAGTGTTGTAGAGATCTTGACATTTGTTTATACATGGAGTTCTCTACAAGTATAAATTTTAGATTTCTCGATAACTTAGAACTGTAATAATTTAATTTTATAAATTATTCTAGTAAAATACTTTTGATACAAAATTATTTTAATTTTATATTGATTTATTCAATATAAATTGGAATAATTCAGTCCCATTAGGACAACTGGGTATTTATTCTACATCTCGATAAGTCACTATCTAGTTCTCGATAAGAATCAGGATAGTGTCATCTCGACATGAGTTTTCTAATTCACGTGACTTCTCGATAAGCAATATCAACCATTTATTACCACTTCTCGACAAGTCATATCTCTATCCTATAAATACTCAGATATCTCGACATAACCCCTCTTTACGCTTTCGAGATCTCAATTGACCTAGCTTTTGAAAATCTTCACCGTTCTCTCTCATTTCAAACCCCTCTCTTCTAAAGTCAATTACCCCATTCCAACTCAAACACTTAAAATGGCTCCAAAAAATGTTAGAGCTGTTATCCCAAAGGATGGTACCAACTATTTGGCATTTACATATGCAAATCAAGCTCCTGACAGTTTCAAATGCTTTGTTAAGTTTCTGTTTGAATCTTATCTTGCAAGGGCTTTAACTGCTAACCTTGTTCTCTACCTGGATGTGCTCAATGAATTCTGTAACTCAGCTATGGCGAATAAAATTATGCATGAGAACTAGGTAATTTTTTTGTTTAGGAATATCTCAATTCAGGGAAGACATGTGGAGTTTGATGCCAATGATGTCAACAAAGCTTTGGGAATTCCTACAGACGGCATGGTGGAGGTACCTACAACTCAAGAACTAGCTGAGTTTATGGATTTCATAAACTACAGTGAGAAGATCAATCTTGGCAGTCTCAACAAGAAGTATATAAGGAGGGATGGTCATTTATGTTTGTTTCTATTGTGAGGGCCTTCACATGTAGGAAGACTGGGTATGACAACATATCTAGTGTTGTTCAGAAGCTGGTGTTCTCAATGGCTTACAACAGACACATCAATGTTGGGTTATTGATCATGGAAGAACTCAACACCAGGCTCACAATGCCACTGGTAAGTAGAGATAAGAAAATTTTCTTCCCTAGATTCGTTATGTCTACTTTAAAATATAAAGTTGCAGACATACATATGATTGATGAAATTGATAGAAGTAAAATAAGCAATTGTAAATAAGTGTCCAAAATCATTTTTAGATCACTCATTACAAATGATCACGTGAAGGTAGCCCTAAATATCACTAACTTTTATGTTGGAGAGATTTAGGAGCTACCCTTATTTTATTCCTGACATGAGGGCTAGTGTTGTATCTAGTTCAGTCATGGCTCCTGCACCTATAGTAGTATAAACACAGGATAACCAACAGGAGCCTTCCCAAACTGAGACCCTTCTTTCAAAATCACCGGAATCTAGAGAACCAACTACTTCAGCCCTTCAACATGTTAAAGTTAGTAAAAAGAAGAGAAAACATACACCAATAGTTACTATTTCTGAGAGTGGCGAGGACCAAAAAATTAGTAAGCCTAACCTGGTCATAAAATCAAAGAAGTATAGGAAGGTTGAGTTGGCCACTCAGACAGCCACCTCTGTATCTTCTCAAAAAGATGCAGTTGTAACAAAGGGGTTTGAGCAGACTCTAGGGGCACCTTCTCAACAAGGTGTCACTATTGAACAAAACAGTCTCCCCACTGCAACCTGTTGGAGGTCTGCACAAAGAAGTAATTTGGATGGCACATACACTGAGAGCACATCATTTGAAACTCCCTCATTAACTCAGGGGGAGTTGCCAAGAATCAGTTCTAAAATATCAAATCTTACTTCTCAAATTTCTTCTTCTTACACTGAAACACTTGAATCAAACTCTCAGGCATTGCCAAAATTAAGTGACACAGTTCAAAAAACTGTGATCACCACTTAGACACTACAATTGGATGGTGAGAGGTTACATGCTGAGGTAGACCTTGATGACACCATCACAAACACAGGGGTTTCATCAGTTTTTACTGAAGAGCTTGTGCATGTTACCCTAGCACCTTTATGTGCATCACAGTCTTCACAGACTGATAGGTTTGAGGGTAGTCCTCTTAAGGGGGGGCTACTCAAAGCCTCTCCAATTTAATTGGAGGTATCTCAAGTAGGAACAACTCCCCTCACAACCCTGACCGATATTGCATTGTCAATTGAAGCTAGTAGTACAATTGCCAATGATCCAGTCATTGCGGAGGCAAGCATAGCACATTCAAGTGTCAGTTTCTTGTAAGAGGAACAAGGGTTTGAGGCCATTGTACATGATAGTAACCTGGTCAAATCCCCTCCAATTCAAATAAAGGTTCCCATTAGTGGTGAACAACACACTATCAAAACTACAGCTACTGTTGTGAGTCCAATTGTGACCTCTGTCATAGGTACTATTACCACCTCCATCCCAAACACTACAACAGACCAACCTTCAACCACAAACACTACACATCAACGCTTTCATCTCATATCTCAGTGGCTGTAGGATGCTCAAACTCAGCCAATCACAATGGATGACCTTCTTATAGACCAACTAGATGGACTTGCAAACATTATCCAACAGTTACTCATAACTGATATGTCCAATCAGGATTATCAAGCAATCTTGTTGTCATACAAAAAAGATGTGGAAGAACAGCAAAACAAGATTGTTGATGAAGCTGAGCAAGATGGGAATGTAGATGCTTGGTTATCTAAAGATTTCAGTTTGGATATGGATGAGGCCTTGGCTAGATTTAGATAAGATTATGTCACCATCTTAGGGAGAAATGCCAAGGTTCTCAGTCCATAAGAGGTATATGATGATATTACAGAGGTCTACAAAGCACAGCTAAAAGCTTTCCACTTCATTAGTAAAACATTGGAAAAGACTTTGGATAGTCATCAAGAAAAGGTCAAGAAAATGGTGAGTGACATTATTGATCAATTAGTGTCATCTCAGCTTGAGATCAAAAATAAATTTAACAAATTTGCCGAGAAGATGGCCAAATTTGATTTGACTGGTGTGGAGATCAACATCAAGAATCTAAAAAAATCATTTCTAGCTCTTCATGAAGTTTTCCAACAACAAATAACAAGCAACAATGACACAAAGGTCAAGTTGAAGCAGCTTCACAAAGCTAGATATGACCCTTCAGCTTTATTGATGGCGGGAATTCAAGAATCAGGTCAAGCTACTTTTGGTGCTCCTCTATCAACCAGCTCTCAGCCTCTACCCTCAATATCCACCTCAACCAAAATTCAGATACAGAATCTCCAGGCTCAAGTCTCGGATATTCAAGCCTCTAATATCTTTCTCGCAGCCCAAGTGTTTTAGTTAACCTCAATAGTCTGAAGTTAGAAGCAAGATATAAAGTCCCAAGTAAACTCCCACAAACATTTACAGATGCAAAATTCAATAACCTTGGGGGCTATTATGGAAGCTTTAAACATACCTCTACCAGAATCACCATAAACATTTAGGACTACACTCCCTCTACCTCCAATCTCTATGCCTGTTACCAAGACTAAGGGGAAGATGGAGTCACAACTAAAATTATAATCCTCAAGTCAAGCCATAATTCAAACTCAACAGAAGGATGATGTTGGAATGGACATACTGTTGAAAGCAGCTGAGGGACCTTACCTAGACAAAGAATTTGATGAACTTCTCAAGGCTCTCAGAATCTTTCTAACCAACAACTTCTTCACTTACAAAAAGGCTTTGGACAGAAATATCTATTTTCTAAGGGTGATAATGGTGATAAATGGAAATTACAGAGAGAATAGGATTGTTGCTAATTTCAGTGACTCGGGTGTGGACAGGTGTAAGCAGGTGTCTCTCTCTTATCTCCAATCAAGAAGAGCATCTGAGCTGGACATCCTAATCAACAAAGTCAACAGGGTGATTCTAGTGGACACTCTCTTGCTGAATGAACTAAAAAAGGCTCAAATGGTTGCTTTTCCAGAAGCATATCTTCAATCTGGCAAGGGAGTGACCTACATTTGTTCAACAACCAAAAGGTTCAAACACTTCATAATTCCAAAGCACCGTGTCTGGGGAACCTGAGACTGATCATGATTTAAGAGACTAACTTGAAAACCAAGAAGATCAAAATAATTGAAGGTAAAGAGATGGTCAAGATTTTGAGTAGATATCTGAGGAATGCTGATACCATGTTGCCTAAAACATAAATCAATACAAAGATGACTTTGATGATGATGACCAGAAAAAAGATGAGCAAAAATCTTCTGGCTCAAATCCAAGTCAGTCTAGAAAAGCAACTGACAGCAATGGGGATGATAAGAAAAGGGAGAAGAAAGAAAAGAAAGTAACTATGATGGGAAGAAAAAGAAAAGAGATGGAGAAGTGGTAACAAAACATCAAGATGTCCAAGGAATCCAAATATCCAAACTCGCCAAACTCAAATTCCTAAACCTAGCCAAACAAACACTCAATCAATCCAACCTCAAAAAACCAAGTAAATATACAAGCCAACTGTAAACTACCTACTCAAAATACCAATTAAAGCTAGCCAAACCTCACTCAAGTAATTATCAAGACCACCTTCATTCAAACCTCCATCTAAAACTCACTTCAAAACTAAATGAAGAAAACCAAAGAAAATTCAAGCAAATGCTGGTGTCATCTGGAACTGTATCAATCGGGATGGCTTTCTAGCAGTTTCAAGGAGCATAAGAGATGATGATTATCACCAACAACAAGCTGAGAAGATAGTCAAAGTTTGAGTTATTTCTCTGAGAAAAGTCAGGATCTACTATCAGGATAGTTCTTTCATTTTGCCGAATAGAGAAGTAATAGAGACATTTTCAACTGTGGAATTGAAGAGGGTGATTAGCTTGATGAAGGACAAGGATTCAAGTACAAGAATGAGGAAGGTTGTGCTAGCTAAAAGGTTGAGAGAAAGGAACATCAGACATGCCAAGGAAAAGGCTGAGAGGGAAGAGAGGGAAAGAAAATATGCAAGGGAAATTGAGATGTTTGAACAGAGATTCAATGAATTAAAGGCAAAGGGTTTGAGCAGAGTTTCAAAGGATGGAAATTTCCTAAACATCAAGGTTGGCAGATTCTCAAAGTTCAGAATTCATCTTCTCAACAATTACTCATTGGGCAAAATTATTGTATAAAAGGGGCAACATAACCTATTTTTTGGGATAACAATCGGGTCGGTCAAAACGGGTTTGGCAAAAACCAAATTCGAACCCGACTTTCTTTATCAAACCCGAACCCGAACCTGAAAAAACCCGAATCATTAAACCCGAACCCCGAACCTATCGGGTTTTATCGGGTTCGTTTCAAGTTCGGGTTTATAAATCTCTCTACCAAATTGCCCTTTCATTCCCACAAAATCTAGTGAATGATATTATGATCTGATTCGAGAAAGGGACTCATAAAAATGAAGATATTGAAATTATTGGGGGTTGAATTACATGTTCGGAAAAGGCAGTGGATCATACATTTAAGGATGAAATTCTTGGTGAAACAAGATAACAATCTTGGCCTGTAATATATTTGTTTAAAAACCTGTTGCTAAAAACACATTTAACGATAATAATTAAGTGATATTAGACGTTAATGTAATAGTTTGTACAAAATATAATCCTCTTTATTACTAATATAAGTAATATATTATATTATATATTATACTAATATAAATATTATTTATATATTAATGTGGGTTTCGGGTCGGGTTCGGGTCGGAACGGAACGAGTTTCGAGTTTTCGGATCGGGTTCGAAGCGGTATGTCTTAAACTCAAACCCGAATCCAAACCCAAAATATTTGGGTTCGATAAAACCCGATCGGATCGGTACAGATCGGGTATCTACCGGTTCGATATAAATTACCATCTATATCTATTTTATAGAATCATAAAAAATATCAAATATAACTCTAATTATGTGCTTAGACGGGCTAAAATTAATCTTTGTTAAGGTATACAAATATTTCTTGAATGTTATCGTAACCGAATAAAAGCAGCTAGATTTTAAGAAATTTTATTTACTAATCATTTTAATTAAATTAAATAACTATCAATTTAAAATAAATAATAAATAAAAATTTTAATGTATATAGATTATCTAAAATATTATAATATACGACTTTTCTTTTGATAGTAATAGTAATAAGAAGAAATTTACAGAACTCGATAATAATATTATTTTACTTCCCAAATATATATCTAGAAGTAATGTTATAATATTAATCTTTTAAGTAACAGGACGTTGAGAACGATGAACAAAAACAATTCAATATTTAACTATGATTAAAAACCCTTAATTTAGGGGTTTACACGGTTCATATCAGATCGATTTTGGGGTAAAAAGTCAAACCAAAACGGGAAAAACGGTTTTTGAAAATTGTCATTCACAACTGCACAACGCGATTGCGGTTAACCGCGTCAATTACAGTTGTAAATTTGTGATTATTGCGGATCGTTTTGCGGTTCAACCACTTATTATAAAATAATTAATAATTTGCCAAAAGAAATAAATTTGAAACATTAATAACTTTAATTTTAAGTTATTTGATAAGTTTACATTTAAAAATAAAATACGAACTAATGATCAATGCGTATTAAAAATACTAAAAACATAATAAAATACGCAATGAATGCATAAATTAGAAACATGAAAATTAAGTTGCAAATTTTGCGTCTTCGCGATGAAGTTACTTCAGTATGAATAAAATATAAACTTAAATATTAACGAAAGTCGATTAGTCTTAAAATAGTAAATAATAATTTTTTTAAAAAAATAAATATGTTTATTTATTAATTTATGTGATATTAAGTATATTTTTGAAAACATATTTTATTATAAATATATGTCGCTGTTTGCGGTTGCGGTTGCGGTTGCTATTTTTCGATTTAAAAAAATTTAAAACCATATTTAAATCACGAATAAGCGATTGTTAAAATTTAAATTCATAATAAACCTGTGTTTAGCGATTATTCACGATTCAGTTACAAGTTATTGGGCGGTTGAACGTTTGTCTGTACACTCATCAAACGGTTCGTATGTGCATCCCTGCCTTAACCCATCGAATCAAACCAGAGTAAAAAATCATGATGTAAAAGTTTAATGCTTCCGATTGAGCGTATTTTGATTTTTGACTACTAAAATGTAATGTACAAATTTACAGAATAATAAAAACTTAAACCCTGTAAAGAAAGCGCGTGCACAGAGAATCTAATACTTTACCTTAACTCCAATACTTACACTTATGATGTTCTGTCTTCACCAAACCATAAAACAAAAAAACACTACAAACATCAAACAAGAATCATCCCCAGTTTATTAATTATCTTCTACGGACTACAGCAAACATGTCGGACTCTACACCAGAAGAAATATATTCATCTTCAGCCCCAGCTATACTTACAAAAATATTCAGTAAAAGAAGAACATGGGTAATTTTATTTATTACAGTTTACTCTTTATTATTATTTTCTTCTTGGAATATCTTGAAATCTGTGCTTTCATGGTACGAGACAACCGTGTCAAGTTCATCTAACTCGTACGGGTGGCCGGCGATTTATGCGTCGGTGGTTTTGGGCGTGATATTCGGGTTGCTTTCGATGGTTGCTGCGTTGGCTGTGGCAGTTCCGGCAACTTTAGTAACATGGATCACAGTGCTTGTTATGTTGACTTTTTTTGGGAAACCAAGAAAAGTGTTGGTGGGGGAAGGGAAGAAATTGACGGCTGAGATTACTGGATTTGTGGGCAGGGTTTTGATCAAGGAAGGAAATGTTGTGGCTGCTGTTTGTGCTGTGTTGGGCTATTTTGTTCTTGTTAGGAAGAATAATACAGACGATGATGATACATAAATCCTATAGTTTCTGTTTTTGTGACTTTGTATAGGGCTTTTGATTTTTCTTACATTATGACATTTTGTCTAGACGGTTAAATGTAGTTCTTTAGTTTATATGTGGTTTTATTTTATTTTTTCTTAAATTTAAAGCAGATTTAATTAATAAAATGAAAGAGATTTAATTGAAACAAATCTCAAACTGATCGTGTAATCAGGTTAAAAAATTAATAAACGAGCTAAATAATTAGTCATTTTATTTTCGGACTGCTTAATCAACTGAATATAAATATTTCGAAAATTAAAAATGAATATAATAATTTTCTGAGCAATTCATCATGTATCTTTCCTGAAAATAGTAATTACACAATTCACCCTCACATTAATTCCATTGATACTGCAATATTCGGAGGACTCAGTTGGCCTTGTATTATGAACAAATACTTTGTGTGAGAGGTAAGTACATGCGATTTTCACCACCATTCTAAATTATCTGTCAGAAACCAGCTATAATTATGCCGAAATTGTTGTTGATGCGAGATATCCAGATCTCCCAGTATGTTGACGGAGGAATCTGGTAACAACAAAGATTGAGGTTTCTCGCCGGAATTAAGATCTATGACGGTGGTTCTTCGCCAGAAAATCAAGCGGTGTGTGGTGGTTTGTGCTTGTTTTGGGCTGAGATTGATCAGAGTAAGTGGTGGCTCCTTTTCAGCTCTCAACTTCTTACCCTCTCAATGTGCCTACGTACCCTTTATATAGGGATCAAGCCTGACGTAGTTCTTGTGGAACAAGAAATCTAATGGGCTTAGACTTCTTATCCTTAGGCCCGATAGAAGCCCATCCAGAATCCATCTTCCGCTAGTTTTAGGAATGTCCAACTATGAGGCCCAACCGCGAAGGCCCAAGGCTCATCCGTAATCGTAGGACTTCACGGATAGTGCATCTCCCTGCTCAAGGATAACACCCCGCTACAGCTATCTTCCTTGATTTACGAACGCAGGTATAGCCACGGTTCACCCTAAGTGCCGGACGCATCCCTGTCCCCCGAATGAGGATAACCCACCAGATAACAGGACAGGTGATCCCAAGCTTTTGGGTGTAAAGTGCAGGATGACTCCAAAGTTCTCCAACGAGGACACCCGTTGAATACAAGAACAGAGCTCCCAAAGCACACACCAAAGTTAACCCCACATCCCCAACAAGGACACCCGTTGAATACAGGAGGAGGACTTCAATCATCAGGCATACCCCTGGAGGCCTTCAAGCTTTTCACGGACATCCTCCCCTTGACCGTCTCAAGGAGGGAATACTTCAAAGAGTACCTGCAACAAATACGTTAGTAGAAATATTCTCCATTGCTCCCTTCCAAGCATGTTTTTTCCTGAATGATCCTCATGAGAGAGCACTCACCAAACACAGGACGTGTCCTATGTCGTTGGGCGCGTCCTCACCTCCATGACGCCTGTATCGCCTCCCTAATATTTTCCTTTCACTACCTTCCTCAATGGCAGGACGCGTCCTGAGCAGAACATGCGCGTCCTCCAGCTTATATTGCCAAAAGATCACAACTGCCGGACACATTCACCACGGTGGACGTGTCCACAATATTTGGGCGCGTTCTACCCTAACCATGTGCTCCCAAGATTCCTTATTATCAAACCATCTTCCATAAAACATCTCCTCAACTTTGGGCGCGTCTTGTGTGCCGAGACGCGTCCTTACCTCTTACAATGCAACATCAAGTTTGACTGTAATTAGCCCGCGTTTGACCCGAGTCAATTCAATGCCAAATTTTGGGTATAACAACTACCCCCAAATTTCATTTGTCTTGGACGCGTCAACCCTTCAGTCATTCAAGATCGACCGTTGCATGACAGCTGTCTTGTACACGTCAGCCATCTCTTTCTATAAATATCTTCCCCAACCCACAATGTTACTTTACCTTTTCTCTCTCTCCAAAATCACCATTACCGCCGTTACAATAAGATAAATCCGAAAATTCAACGAATCCACCGGCCATTTCCCGATTTCTCTAGCTTAATCCAACCCTCAACTTACGAGGTACGAGAATCTTCTTTTATTTCTTCATTTGGTCGAGTAAATCAGTCATAATAAGTAAAAGACCTTT
The DNA here is from genome assembly GCF_009905375.1 of Apium graveolens. Taxonomy (NCBI): domain Eukaryota; kingdom Viridiplantae; phylum Streptophyta; class Magnoliopsida; order Apiales; family Apiaceae; genus Apium; species Apium graveolens. The sequence goes on along the minus strand of NC_133657.1, from coordinate 14,094,253 downwards.
CATATACCTTTCTTCTTTATGAACTGTTCTTATTTTCCCCATGTATGTATATGTGTATATATATTATAAAACCCCTTATTTTGCTTGTTTGATTCTGGATTAAACGTTTCTAGGGTTTTTAATTAAATTTCCCCAATATTGACCACAATCGTTCCAACTTCTGTTATATTCTCACCATTATGGACGTGTCTACCGCCCAGGGCGCGTCTTAGTTACCACAAGTTAAGTTGTTTCAATCAAAGAATTATATAGACGTACTTGTTCACCTAGGACGCGTCTCCTTAGCATATTTTCTGCGATAGACGTTTAGGACGCTTCCTCACAATCATCCCTTCGCTCTTGCTGTCCTTTACATATTTTCAATATATATTTTTTATAAACATGGACGCGTCCTCAATCTCGGGGTTAGGAAATGAGGACTCACACACCTTTAATATAATAATTAAATATGCATAAACCCCGATTATCTATTAACAGGATCAACAGGATAAAATATAAGACAAGATTACAACTATCAATCACAAAATATAACTTACAAACCCAAACTATCATTAAATAAACAATATCGATTCTGGCTGGGAACCGACTGATAACCCGTTTTATCTTTAAACACTTCTTTCTAGACGCGAGCTCACTCATAATTACCACCACCTGCTCTGGCAACCGGAAGCCCTCAACACGGTAGGGACCACCAGGTACGCTCTTACGAGCAGTGTGCCTAAGCCTGGCCATCTTCTTGCTTAACTGTCATGGTTAGATTAAAATAAAACAAATGAGTATAAAACTCAGCAAGCAACTATATAGCAGTTCTACAATATCAATTCTCAATATGCTTTACCAAACTCAGGGCATTCTACTTTATTTGATCTAGGTGGCAGATTTCCAGCTTTTGGGTTAAGGAAAGGTTTTTGAAGGAACAATATGGAGCTTTTAAGGAACAAGGCTCAACGTAGGTCGAAAGCCGACATTCATCACAAATCAATAAAGAATCAGAATAGATCTTTCAATAGAGGAAATCAACAGTATTTCAATATATGGAATCAATCATATGATCATTAGATTTAAGAATCAGGGTTCTCGAGCTTTAAGCTTCACATTAACATAATCAACTCTTTTCAAAGCAATATAAACCATTTTCATTTTCAGAAATCAATTTACTGAACATAAAGTTCCAGTTCCCTTTTTAAATAATCATTTAGAACCCTTGATTGGATCACTTTATCTTTCCATTTCATATTAATACGGGTGATCAGCCCGTACCGACCTCCATCCGGTCTTTAAGGTACCAATCGGCATAATTTCAGCCTTAAGTTGGACTAGCCCCGCTAGCCTCTTACCATGACTGGACTAGTCCCACTAGCCTCTTACGTCCCAATCCAATCCATCAGGAATTCATTTGGAAAACCTTGAGTTGGAAAAACAAATAGGTTTTCTAAAATTCATTTTTTCATTACCAAGAATTTGAAATCATTCAGACTTTTTCAAGTCGAAACTCATTCTTAATTCAGATTTTAAGGAAACAAAGTTCAGGGGGTGATTCAAAGATACGCAAGGAACAATTCATAAGAATTATGTATCAGGGATAACAAAGCACTTAAGTTAGAAGGATCAACATCTGTTTAGGGATCAATAGGGTGATCCAGAGGAACAGGGTATCATTAAACAGGGTTAACAAGGATAATCAGAGGGTTCAATATATTTCATGGCTCAATACATAATTTGAACAGAAAGGACAGATTATCAAAGGGTTGAATCATTAAGTTTATCAATAACAGTTTATCAAGAACAAAGGCAGGGTACCTTAAATCAATATCAGGGTTTCATAATTAAACAGTTCAATACTCTACATGGTATGAACAACATTCTCTTTATAATCATTTACACAAGTAATCAGAGTTACTTTCCTGGATTTGCTTTCCTGAAGGTTGAACTACTGCCACCTAGTAAATCCTTTCCTTTCCTAGCCTGAATGCCCTCACGCTCCGAATCTACAATAAAACCAAAACCTTAATCAGATTCTCAACTCTCGTTCCCGGAACATTTACTATTTACGCTAATCCTATCAAATGATTGACCTTAACTATACGAGTATAGTTACATAAATACACATATCATATAATATACTTCACTCTTACCCTTTATACTTTCAAGTATTCAACGAACAACTTATATCTTAAAACACACTTTTAATTCGACTTTAAACCAAATCAAGCAACCACAACTCACATGAGTACACATTTCATTCAAAACTCAATTCCATAATCATAACACTACTTATAACCGTTTAGAATCAAGGCAACTAATTCTTCTTTTTAAAATTCTATAATTCGAACCAAAAATAGCAAATAAGCAAACAATTCCTAAAATTTTCATATGCAATCACCTAGTTATCTTCTATAATCAAATCCATCACTTAAATTTGAATTTGACTTCTTAAAAATCATGATCCATCGGCCCTACTATAAATACCAATCAAAATCAATCAATTTTTCATACCAAATCCACATAAACACATAAACAATCATTTAGACATATAATCCAACTTAATATTCTTATAAAACAACTATACCATTCGAATTTCTCAAGAAATACAACATACAACTTTAATTTAATCTTACAAATGACATGCAAGAGTATTTTCATGGTTTAAACCTAAATCCTAGTTGATTCAAGCAAGAATAACACACCAAGTTGCTATCTTCTTCTATATTAAGTAAGAATTCGAACCAAACATAACACAATCCCACATGCATACTCGAATTTAACCTTTAATTCAATTTAGGCCCTTAGTTCATCCATAAATTTCAAAAACAACTATCAAACAATCATTTTTATCAACCAAAATCAATTTATTCTTTGATAACCCAAAACCCTATTCGGCTTTTACACTAATCAACACATGCATGGACAATTTCGACCCTTTACACTACCAATCACTCTAATCAAACAATAATTTCTAAGATTAAACATTAACAACTCATTTTCATCAACTAACATCAACTTAATTCTTTTAAAAATCAAAACCTATTCGGGTGTTTTCAAGATTAACACATGCAACAATCAAAAGAACAAGTTTTGGTGTAGTAGAGTTCAGTGGTTACATCATTACTCACCACCGGTTCACCGGAGTTCATCACCGGTGGCGGTGGCCTCACGGTGGTGCCCTCATTCGAGGGTATCCTACCATAAAACCTCCGATTATTTTCTAAAATCACAACAACAAACACATACAAGACAAGATCACCACAAGTTCACTTCATCTTGTTTTTATAAAGCAACAATTCGGCCTAGCCGAACCTACACACACACACACAACCCACATGCAAGTATCAAACTATGTATGCAATAGGATTAGAGCTCATATATGGAACAAGAACGAATTTCCATGAAAGAATCCATAAAAATCAAGTGTAGAAGAGTGATATACCGAGTGGAATAGAGAGAGAGAAGAGAGTGAGCTTCGAGAGTGAGAGAGATGAGAGAAAAAGAGAGAATGAAAGTGTGGTCGGGTGGAAAGAAAGGAAGGAGGACGAAATGAGTGTATATATATGCTTAGAGGGCAGGGGCGTTTTAGTAATTAACTAATCCCCACTTATGTTGATTAATCTTTTTCTTTTTACTCAAATAAGATAAAAACTAAATATAAATTATATCTCTCTCAGAAAGTTGAAAATTATTGCAAATAACAATTTCAAAACGTAGATCTCGAAATTAGCTTTCCGACCATTACTCATAATAAGGTTTTGAGCATACGGTTGATTTTATATGAGTTTCGCAATCTCGCCTTAATAATAACATTTTTCCACATAAAATCAATTTAAAAATACAAAGACCACCAAATAAATCCACTTATCATTCTTAAAAAGTCTCTAGGACTACTAAGAAGATATCAAAACAAATCCCATGTTTTTATCTTACTCAGATAATTTAAAATGTACGAAGGTTAATTAGACATTTATTTAAGTCACATAATTCCTTAAAAATTCATAAAAATGTCACAGAACACATAGTCATGCACACAGACAACAATCTCACATATATAATCACATAACGACTCAGGTCTAATCATGGAATTTATCCTTCTTTAATCTTTATCCTTTTCTACGCGTACCGGGTCACGTTCAGCCTGACGGCCCGACGCTCAGCGTTTCGATTACGCTTCTCATTATCTTTTCCAATCAACACGTCACTTAGGACGAAATACTTTATTTACTCATTCATTTCATTCAATCACACATAATTCATATTTTATATTCTTTAATTCCTTATTAGGACGGGTTTCGTTCTACCCGATGACCCGACGACACAGCTTAACTCCTAAGCTGACTCTTTAAATTGGAATGTTTTTATTTACGCTCCTATATTCTAATATACAGCAAAGACATTTGATCAACACTTAATCACATAATTATAATCACATAACATACTTTATTGACTTGATTACGTCGCAAAATTCTCAATCGTCACATGAAGGAACCTTTCTTCTACATCTACAATGTCAAGAGAGCCCGGGTTTGCTTCAAGTTAGAACCAAGTAAGTGATTTCCAAAACACGTCCTCATAGGCTTGACGCGTCCTCTTTTTTCAAAATTTCCTTTCCCCTTAACAAGTCCTCATTTTTTCATCTTTAGACAAAAGAGTTCAAAAGGAATTAATAGGAAAAAGAAAAAAAGAGAGCAGAGAAAGTACTCCAGTATGTTGAGAAACACTTCAACCTCAAGGACATGATAACTGAAGACAACCTCAAACTAGTAGGCGCGTTGTCTGGCCGGATTGGTTCTATCTGCAAATTCCGCGAGTTTCACAATGGGAAACCTGTACTTACAGCCTCAGAAAAGACTAGAGGCCTCAGCGTCGCAGAAGTGATTGAGATTGATATCAGTAAGCAATTTGATTTTGAACGAGGTAAGTACATGTGAGAGAGGACGCGTCATGTATCTTTGGACGCGTCCAAAGCTACAAATTTAGCTTCTCATTTTAAAAATACCATCTCACCAAAATTCTTAGGACGAGTCATATGTTTGTCCTTCCTCTTGAACGCATAGCTTAATTTGATTCATGGACGTTTCCTACACCCTTGTTCTTGGATTTGGACGCGTCTTAGTTTTAAGACGCGTCTTGTTTTAACATTTGGAACTTATGTTATTTGCCCGTTGCTTATACTTTTCCCATAATTCACGTTATAGTCAATGTGTCCTTAGGTAGGGCGCGTCATAACTTTAGGACGCGTCATCCTTGCTTTATTTGACACATACATGCATTTCTCATGTCTCTATATATATTTTCTTTGACATGTCTTCTTGCTTTTACATGTCTTTATATTCATTCTAATTGACATTTAAACATGCATTTACCATCTTTGATTTACGCTCTCGGCGCGTCCTACTATAAGGACGCGTCTTCCTTATTCGACTAACGTTTTCTTTTTATATTTATGTCACATATATGGCTTTTCTCCCAAAAGGGTTTGCTATTGGAGCTTCGAAGAAGCTAAGAGCCAGGAAACAGGCCCCTGCGAAGCCTGATCCAAAGGTTAAGACCCCTACTCCTGCTGTGACTCCTTCCCCTCCACCAAAAATCATTGACACTACGGTGCTGGACATCCTGGAGAAGGAGGACGCACCCTCAAAGCGTCAGAAAATAGTTCCAGATGAACAATCCTTTGTTCACCAATATCTGGGCGCATCCTCAGCTGGCTACTTCACTGAAGATGAAGTTCGAGGCTGGACGTTCAGGACTGAGGAACAAACAGAAGAAGCCATGGTGAGGGCTGCAGCCGAGCTTTATTTGCACGCCAGACAAAGTGCCAACATGGCTGCTAGACTCAGGGCACGTCTTGCTGTTACTGACACTGCTAAAAGCCAGGCTGAAGACAAAATCAAATCATTGGAAAAGTACATCAACTTGCTTGGCCAAGAGAAAGATGCTGAGATCAAGCGCCTGCAGGAGGACATGACACGTCTTGAGGGGGAGAAAGCTGTGTTGGAAGGTAATGTCTCCTCTATGGAGAAAGCGATGGAGAGTGTTATCACACTAAATTCCACCATGCAGCTGGAGCTTGACACTCTGAACGATGACAACTACATGGATGGAAAGAGGAGAATAAGCTAATCTATCAGAATAGTTTCATTGCTGGGTTCGAGAAATGGTGCTCTGGGTTTATTGCAAATAACCCAGAGTATTCTTTTTCCAAGTTTGATGAAGACACCCAGAAATGGGTAAGTGATTTCAGAATCAGAGCTGCGGATTCCATCAAAAGCAAGAGGGTTTTTCTAGGTTTGAAGGAAGGTGACGCGTCCCCAGCGCCTTCTCCACTTAACGTCCAGCCTCCTCCTCCAGACAACCAAGACAAGCCTCAGGACGCGCCTCCTTCCTAGGACGCGTCCTATGTCTATTTTCTCCATTTTATCTGAACTACTTTAATGGTGCGGGCCCCTTCAAGCCTTGCAACTTGTAATGATTATCTTTGAACTCCTTTTGCTTGCACTTTTTATGATATTTCTCTTTTATTACTTTTATGCATATCATTTTACTTTCTTAATCTTATTTTATCATAGATAGGGGCGCGTTCTATGATGAGGACGCGTCAACATTGGAATTTTGTTGTTATTCCCTCCACTATCATATGTCAAGTAATTGTTCTTAATGGGCGCGTCCCCTTTAGTTGGGTGCGTCCTTAAATTATCTGAATAGTATATACTTCACGAGCATGATATCATGCTGCACTTGTGTATTTAGATAAGGCACAAAGCAAGAGGGGGCGCGTCCTAATGTCTTGACGCGTCTATCCTTTATTTTAAAGATACAATTAGCCTTTCATACTGGACGCGTCCTTTGTAAGAACATGTCTTTCTTTTTAGTTCCATCTAAATGTTGAAACTCCCTAGAAATTCCATAGGGTCAGAGTTCCCATGAAAACGTAAGTCATTGGTTGTGTTCCTGTATCCTGCCGGCAATTGCGCCTCCCTCACAACAGCAGCAAAAGGAGAAGGAGCTTTTGCAGTCGCCATTACTCTTCCTCCTTCAAGATGGTTGAGCAATCTTTTAAGATCGTTCATATTAAATGTCCCTACTCCAGGAATGGTTTGAACATTAGGTTGTTGGGGTTGCTCCGCGATTTGTTGTTGTTCCCCTTGATTACCCCCGGGTGTAGCGGTGGATCTCGCCGCCCCTCGCCCTGAGGCTGCGGCTGTGGTATGTTACCATCTTGATTTTGAACATTGCCCCGTACGCGAGGTTCCTCCTGGCCGCGTCGCGGTACTTCCTCATTATTCTGCAATCTTTCTTGAATTCGCACGCCATCCCGGTCATGAAGACGTGTCCTGGAACCATTGCCCGTAGCACTGTGGGAAGCTACAGGAACAACGACAGGAGCTTCTTCAGAGGAGAGCGCGCTATCTCTCCTACCATTGTAGGGTGCCCTTCCATGTTGGTATCCCATTCTTCATCGCCCATTCCTTTGGTAGCCTCAGTAATAATTCCCGAACCTTCCTCGTGGAGGGGCACGCTCGTGCTCGCGGTACCGCACCCTATCATCCCTTTGATATGTAGGGGGCACACGCGTTGTGTCACGGGACCTCGCTTATCCAGCGTTTCCTTCCTTTTTCCATTATACCAGCAGCATTCTCAAATCGTCATCCTCCAACCTTATGCCAAGCCTTCTTTTTAAAGTTGAAAAATCTCTTCCTTCCCCATCTTGATTCTGAGTATTTTCCGCACGACGATGCTCGTACATCGTACGCCCAGACCTATGGGGGTGTGGTACGACCTGATTGACAAGACGAGGCCTTTTTCTACTGTCAGTGTCCTTATCAACAAGCTCCACACTAGGTTCTACATCATCAGAATATTCCAAGCACCGCGGAGTGATTCGCGGGTTTTCCCCGCCGTCCTGAGCATCTTCTTCGACTATGGGCGCCTTCCCCACGGTGTGGCCGCGACGAGGAAGACGACGACCCCTCCTCGTCCTGCGACGCTCCACCGCATTCAACCTTGAATGAAAACTGTTAAGAGTATCCCCCATGCGGTACAACTGCTCCAAGATATCAGCGTTGCTGATGAGAACTGGAGGTGTTCCTCCCACATTCGGAGCTCTCGGTGGATTTGCCATGTTTCTGGGCACGTAGGGTTCGTGATGAGTGTAGCCTTCCTCGCCTTCTTCTTTAGATCTGCTGTCACATCCATCATAAGAACTTCCATCATGATTGTAAGACATCTTTTCTTCCCAATATTATGATCTTAATCAACAGCCCCTCCTTCTAGCGCCAATTTATTGACGGAGGAATCTGGTAACAACAAAGATTGAGGTTTTTCGCCGAAATTAAGATCTATGACTGTGGTTCTTCATCGGAAAATCAAGCGGTGTGTGGTGGTTTGTGGTTGTTTTGGGCTGAGATTGATCAGAGTAAGTGGTGGCTCCTTTTCAGCTCAACTTTTTACCCTCTCAATGTGCCTACGTACCGTTTATATAGGGATCAAGTCTAACGTAGTTCTTGTGGAACAAGAAATCTAATGGGCTTAGACTTCTTATCCCTAGGCCCGATAGAAGCCCATCCAGAATCCATCTTCCGCTAGCTTTAGGAATGTCCAACTATGAGGCCCAACCGCGAAGGCCCAAGGCTCATCCGTAATCGCAGGACTTCACGGATAGTGCATCTCCCTGCGCAAGGATAACACCCCGCTACAGCTATCTCCCTTGATTTACGGACGCATGTATAGCCACGGTTCACCCTAAGTGCCAGACGCATCCTTGTCCCCCGAATGAGGATAACCCACCAGATAACAGGACAGGTGATCCCAAGTTTTTGGGTGCAAAGTGCAGGATGACTCCAAAGTTATCCAACGAGGACACCCGTTGAATACAAGAACAGAGCTCCCCAAGCACACACCAATGTTAACCACGCATCCCCAATGAGGACACCCGTTGAATACAGGAGGAGACCTTCAATCATCAGGCATACCCCTGGAGGCCTTCAAGCTTTTCACGGACATCCCCCTCCTTAACCGTCTCAAGGAGGGAATTCTTCAAAGAGTACCTGCAACAAATACGTCAGTAGAAATAATCTCCATTGCTCCCTTCCAAGCATGCTTTTTCCTAAATGATCCTCATGAGAGAGCACTCACCAAACACAGGACACGTCCTATGTCGTTGGGCGCGTCCTTACCTTCATGACGCCTGTATCGCCTCCCTAATATTTTCCTTTCACTACCTTCCTCAATGGCAGGACGCGTCCTGAGCAGGACAGGCGCGTCCTCCAGCTTATATTGCCAAAAGATCACAACTGCCGGACACATTCACCACGGTGGATGCGTCGACAATATTTGGGTGCGTTCTACCCTAACCATGTGCTCCCAAGATTCCTTATTATCAAACCATCTTCCATAAAACATCTCCTCAACTTTGGGCGCGTCTTGTGTTCCTGGACGCGTCCTCACCTCTTACAATGCAACACCAAGTTTGACTGTAATTAGCCCGCGTTTGACCCGAGTCAATTTAAGGGTGATGTTTAAAAATACCCATTTTTTGGGTGTAATGGCTGAAAATACCCATTTTTAAAACACATGGCTGAAAATACCGTTTTGGTTACGCATTTTGTAATTGGGTAAGTGTAATACGTATTTGAGAATTGGGTATCCAAGAAAATTACTAAAGATACGCATTTGTAGTTTGGGTATTACCATTGGGATACGCATTTGCAAAATACGTATCTTAAAAAAAATTAAAAAAAAATAAATTGGATACCCATTTGACAAATGCGTATCTAGTACAAAACAGGATACCCAAATGGCAAATGCGTATTCAAAACGGTATTTTCAGCCATCCACTTCTAGAATGGGTATTTTCAACCATTTGCACCAAAAAAATGTTATTTTTAACATTTTTTATGAATGGGTGATGTTTAAAAATACCCATTTCTGGGTGTAATGGCTGAAAATACCCATTTTTAAAATACATGGCTGAAAATACCGTTTTGGTTACGCATTTTGTAATTGGGTAAGTGTAATACGCATTTGAGAATTGGGTATCCAAGAAAATTACTAAAGATACGCATTTGTAGTTTGAGTATTACCATTGGGATACGCATTTGCCAAATACGTATCTTAAAAAAAAATTAAAAAAAATAAATTGGATACCCATTTGACAAATGCGTATCTAGTACAAAACAGGATACCCAAATTGCAAATGCGTATCCAAAACGGTATTTTCAGCCATCCACTTCCAGAATGGGTATTTTCAACCATTTCCACCAAAAAAATGTTATTTTTAACATTTTTTCTCAATTCAATGCCAAATTTTGGGTATAACACAATATATTATTTTCAACACAATCACCACATTACACATAGCGAGACACATTGCATAAAACGAGACAATCAATCACACAAATAACTCAAACAACACGAAACAAAGAATCCAAAAATCAAAAATCTCGAAATAACACCAAATTATAGTATGTTGTTAGATCAGAGATTCTGAATCCAAAAACTAAATTTTATTATAAAATTTGAGCTCTTACCTTAATAGATCTGAAAACCACAATAAATAACTCAATTGGATTTTTTGAATTTTTTGTAACAAAACTCGATTTTATTGAAGTATAAGCTAATAGAAATAAGAAAGAAAGAATTGAGATGGAAAAAAGCGAATAGAGACGAGAAAAATGGAGTACATGATTGAGAATTAGGATGAGAGTGAGATGGGGCGGCCAACTGGGAGTTTAATTATCTTATTTAAGACTAGAGATGCACAAAAGGCCCATCGGGCCGGGTTTTGACCGGGCCTTAAAAAGCCTGGGCTTTGACCGGACCGGGCTTTTCGGGCTTTGAATTTGACCGGGCCGGGCTTTCCGAAAATGTCAGAGCCCGTTTGGGCCCTCGAAGGCGGGCCTAACCGGGTTTTTTTTCGGGCCGGATTTTTTTCTAATTTAAATCGGATCGAATATTATTTGAGATTCCGAAGAATACATATGTTAGCAACTAGATCATCGTAAAAATGTATTACTTTACATGGAATATTTTATAAAAACATTACTGCGTTGAAAACATTAAAGTTCGGCAAAAAATAAACATGTTTATAGAATAACATGTTTTATCATTGTTATGATAACAATGATATCCAAATATATATAGTGTACTTATTATATCTTCTTTCATTATTTATGCAATGAAGTATATAAATAATATTATTAATCACAAATATGTAAATATATATGTGTTTAAAGTATTATTTATATTTATAGTAAATCTGAATTTATAAATATGTAAGAAAATATACTAGAATAATCAGATTATAATCGGGTTTTTTCGGGCTTTTAACCGGGCCGGGCCGAAACCCGGGCTTTTAACCGGGCCGGGCCGAAACCCGGGTTTTTAACCGGGCCGGACTTTGCCTAAAAATATAGGGCTCGTCGATGCCCGAAACCCGGACCGGAATCGGACCGGGCATGCCCGGATTTTGACAGGATCGGTCGGGGCCAGATTTTCGGGTCCGGACTTTTTGTACGTCTCTATTTAAAACATAGAAAAACTCAGCAACAACCAAGATGCCCCCAGGAAAAAATATATGCACCATTGTATTAGAATACTATATGAATATAAATCTATACTTCTCGAATTTTAACGTATTTGACTTTTTAAAAACATTTTTTGAGCTGTAAAAAATAGTAGTTAAATTTTATAGGAAAAATTATTCTTTATGTCAAATTAAAGTTTAAATTCTAATTTTTTTTCTCTGATATAAATTTTACAACAAATTAATGATATAGGATCAGTTTTTTACATATGATAAAAAGTTAAATACTTTCGTCCATCTCATTAAGTTTAGGGTCAAATTGACAAAATGACCAGATTTTAATCATAAATTAAACATGTCATATAATTACTTAATTTTTAAAATTAAAATTATTAAAAAATATAACTAACCTATTTAAAATATGTATTTCACTTTTTTAAATATCAGCGAATCTAGGAACAAAATCAAAAAATACATCCTCCTCGTGTTTAATTAACTCGCTGCAAACTTCTCCCCTAACCCTCCCGTCCTTGAGCTATGCCCACCCTTCCCTCCTACTGTTGCTCCCCCTGTCTCGTGAACTCTGTATCATGAAGTATACAATATATATTACACAAAAATTAAGAAATATAATTTAGTGATAAAAAATAAGGAAAACAGATAAAATAGCGAGAACAATTAATATTTAATATATAAAATGAGTATATTGTAATTTAAATTGTGATTGTAATTAATTTTATATTATAAAATTTTACTATTTTTATAATATATAAAATTGAGAGGAACATCCCATAATAAAAATTATAGAAAAATGAATGAGACAGATGGAATAATAAAATTGAGATGGAAAGACTACATGTTTTTTGAAAGTATAGCTCTACATCATACTAAAATTGATATATATATTTTCTATGTAGATCAGATTTGTTGCGAAAAAATAACTATAGCTTTCTTCTATAAAGAATTTAATCAACAAGAAACAAAACTAAAAGATCGATTTGTTTAGATTGCTTAAAGAATTATATCACCCATAAACTAAACAAAATCTGGATAAGAAAGTATAAAGGAATGAACCACCAATTTTCAAAGGTTTGCAAGTATAAACTCACGATTTTAATCTCATCAAATTCTCTCTCTCAAAAGATTACAATATAGGGATATATGTAGGCTAGTCAAACTCATTATACGATTATTAGAGCAGTCCCGCATTATATAGACATAACCCTTACACTTGAAACAAATCTTTTTTTTCTTTTGTGGTCAATGACGTTGAGTTATTCTCCTTATCTTTCTGGAACTTGTCAAATTTGGGAGTGAATTTAGCACTAGTTTGAAGTAGGGCTGTCAAAAAAATTCGAAATATCCGATATTCGTCCGAAAAATCCGCATCCGTATCCGAGAAAAAACGGATATTATTTGTATCCGAGAAAAAACGGATATTATCCGTATCCGAATTCGGGATATTCGAATCCGAAACTAAATACAAATATGATATTTAAATTATATAAATATATAATTATATATATAATTTAAAATTTATTTTTTAGTTTATAGTGTGTGTAAATGTATTAAATAATATATTTATACAAATTTTATATAATTGTACACATACTTTATACATATATAAATATATTATTTGTATTTAATCATAGAAAATATATTATTTGTATTTAATCATATATAAATATATTATTTGTATTTAATCATAGAAAATATATTTGTTCAATACGTTGTAGCCATTCAAGAAAATTTTTCGTTCTCCTGCTTCCATCAAATTCTGGAATATCTAAGCGCAAACCCCAATCATCCTCCTTGGAATTACTATTTTTGCGTCTAAGATCTTCCTCCTCCGAATCTGATATATATGCAGATTTTTCACTTATACGCGGACTATGAGATGAAGTTCTTTGATTTAATTTTTTAAAACATCCTTCAATTGTCCTTGAGTTCATTGATCTCCATATCCCTCCGCATGTCATGAGCTTGTTCCAATGTTAAACCTCGCGGAACCTTCAGTTTTTCCTCACCAGATATACCTGACATTGTTGCCCACATTTTTTGAAGAAAAACCTTCAATAAAAATTGGACAACATATTTTCTATGTAGATCAGATTTGTTGCGAGAAAAATAACTTTAGCTTGCTTCTTAAAGAATTTAATCACCAAGAAATAAAACTAAAGGATCAATTTGTTTAGATTGCTTAAAGAATTTAATCACCCACAAACTAAACGAAATCTGGATAATAATGTATAAAGGAATGAACCACCAACTTTCAAAGGTTTGCAAGTATAAACTCACGATTTTAATCTCATCAAATTCTCTATCTCAAAAGATTACAATATAGGGGTATATATAGGTTAGGCAAATAACCTAAGACCATTAGGAATCCCAATCAGATTCAAAATCATCTACCTATCTAATATTTGAGTCCAACTTGAAAACCCATAAAAAAAAACCTAATCCATATAGGAAATTATATAAAAACCTACTCTGAATAGGAAATTACATAAAAACCAAATTTAACTAGAAAATGAAATTCTAGGTTCTTGAAATAAGAAAAACCCTTTCGAGTGAAAGGTAAAAACTTGTAAGCCAAAATCTACTTAATATATAATAATCAACCCAATCCAATAGATCAGCCCATTTTGGTAATTAAACTGACTATTGGTCTTGTAATACTGTTTAACCGGTTCTCACGAATAATAAAGAATGTAGATCAGTCCAAAGCTATATTTGTCTTCATCACGTACTTTAACACATGATACTCATGCATCATTCTCCTCTTCTTTGAAAACAATTGTCCTCAATTGATAATAAATACAAATGAATATCTTAATATCATGCTCCGCATCAAAAAGAAAGTACAACTTAACATGCGTCACTCTCTTATTAAATTGGACACATGAATTAAACTCATTAAAAGTATTTGCTTACATGACGATCTCTATTACCTTTTATTTATTAAAAAAAATTAACTTGACAACTTGACATGTGTCACTCTCTTAATAAATTGGACACATGTAGTATTTTCTAACATGACAATCTTCACTACCTTTTTTTTTAAAAATAAACCCATTCTTCACTAAATCTCTCTACTTCTTAGAGTATCTCCAATGCTAATAATTAAAATGCTTGGCTAAATAGATTGACCATCATTAATATGTAAAAATTTTGCTAAGAGATTCGACATATGCTCCAATGGGATTATATATAATTCTAATTATATAAAATTATACTTAAAGGTTTTATTGATTAGACAAATATAGCCAACGAAATATGGATATCTATATATTTTTGCTAAAGGTATTGAAGGTTAGAGTGCTAATATTTTTATGAATTCTCTAAAAGTGCCACATATATGAAACATAGACGCCACCTATATGTTTTTAGCTAAAGTTTTTCTCCATTTGAGATGCACTTAATTATCTTTTATTTCTTCACTAATTATCTCTCTTCTTAATTTTTATATCTTTTTAATTATGTTTTATTTCATTTTTTCGTCATTATCATTATAAATCTTTACTTAACATATCTATATTATATTATAACAGACAAAATATTAAAAATTTGATAGTCGGTCGGTCGGTACTAGCTGAAATTACTTAATTACCATTATTTAATTATTATACCATTTTTACTAAATATAATTTATATCGAAGGAAAACCACATGGGCATAAATAAGAGTTTGTAATCCATATAAATTGTTATCGTCGCAAGTTTTTTAGCTTTTAATATTTGTTGAGTATAAAGTCTTCAATCGTTGATTTGCCTCTTTTATTAAGCTTTTTTTTGGAAAAGCAGGAAAAATATTATAATATAAAATATCAAGTACCTTTGATACCAATCTATACAACCTAGCACAAATTGAAAAACTGAACCCAACGGAAACATATTTTGATTGAAATTGGTATACTGCTAAATTCGTATGAATTAACCCACCAACACTGAGACGAACCATCTGAGATTACAAACGGCCCTACCTAAAAAGTTTCATAACTAGTTTATATAATTACGGATTTTTTTATGTCAATAATATCAATACTATCTTATTAAAATGAAATTAGAGATAATTCTTCACTATGTATAATAGTGTCGAAATAAAACAAAACAATATATATTATTCACCAGGGATTAAAAACAATTATACAAATATGCAATTATAATGTTCTTAGTTGTTGTTTTTATTTGTAAATGTTGTATAATGTCTAACGTATATCAAATAAAGTTGATTGTTTATCAATGTGTATCCATTTATGTACTATGCCTAACTTTATATCCGGAATTCAATTCTTTAAAATTAACGGTACAAATATTCAATTAAATATTTTTGTTTTGCGGAATTCAAATAACTATTTTTAAAGTTAAATAAAATATTTATTTAGCACAGTTACATATTATGTGTCTGATAAAAAACACATGTGACAATATGATGTAGTGGTACGAATATGTATAGGTGAATGAAATATCTCGAGTTCGATTCCCACAAACCACATTTTTAATTTATCTAAAACATAATTATCATTTGTATAAATACCTATAATTCTAAAAAATAATATATTTTTTTATAAATAAACATGGGTAGTCTTTCTAAAAAAAACACGGGTAGTCTAGATTCAAAATAAGGATAATGCGCACTATTGATTTAGGCTTCAATTTATTTTTTAATCTAAAACACAATTATCATTTGTATAAATACCTATAATTCTAAAAAAATATTATTTTTTTATAAATATTTCTTATTTGAAAGATGTCACTATTGTGTGTCACCAATATCTCTTATTAAAATTATCAAATCATATCATTAATTTTTTTAAATGACAAATTTCATATCTTAAATTTTTTAATTCAAAATAAATTTTTGAAAATTTTTATAACATTAAAAATAATATGTACATCGTAAAAATTCTGAGAATATACTTAGACATGAACCCACACTTCCATTATTAAGTAAAACACTAGTCGCCTAAGTTAATATAGATTATATATCTCAATTCGCGTTGTCCTTTTTAAAGTTACCACCAAACCCGAAATTTCTAGAAAGATATATTATATAACACTAACACGCTAATATCTCTCAAGTTAAACCATTAATAAAAACAACTTTAATTTCCAAGAAACTCAGTAGTAGTTGCGTTGCTTAAATTCTAATCGTTGAATTTTTTAAATTAAATTTATTTTTAGATGTAATTGTAATAGTTAAATAAAAATTAGTCCATGATTTGAATCTTTTCAATTACCTAAATAATTTTAAATTAAAAAATTATAATTTAACACGTAAACAATTTAATTGGTCCGGGTATATATTTTTCAGAACCCATTATTACGTCATTTTATGAACATATTTTCTCTAAAATTCAATTATTATAAATAGTTATTATAATATAATAAAAAAATATTCGACTATACTAATTCAAACATGCTTACCCTTTTAACCAATATATATATATAATAAAATATTAAAATTAAACTAATAAAATAACAATTATTTAAAATAACCTTGCATCGCACGGATTTTAGGCTAGTTTTAATAAAATATGAAATATGTCTTATATATAATTATGTATATTCTATTCATAAATATATAATATTCTAATATTAATATATTTAATATATATATATATTACTTTAATTAAAATAAATATAAATATTAAATAACCGTACAGGTGTCCGGGAACTAAT
Source organism: Apium graveolens (assembly GCF_009905375.1). Classification (NCBI taxonomy): domain Eukaryota; kingdom Viridiplantae; phylum Streptophyta; class Magnoliopsida; order Apiales; family Apiaceae; genus Apium; species Apium graveolens. The sequence continues at coordinate 14,077,061 of NC_133657.1, read as the reverse complement.
CTAGTTATTGTTGACTTGGTGAATGGAAGAACATTAATATAGAGCTAAACAACAGAGAAAATATGAAAATGCCTACATTGCTTCTCAATTCTCTTGATGAAGATCATACACCCTTTTTAATATATAGAAGGTTATTCAACTACAAGAAAGACTAATGCTACGCTTAGTAAAATTCTATACCACCCTTAATCCTTAATACTCCCCCTCAAGTTAAGGAGTTTGAATTATGTGAAGCTCTTAGATTGAAGATAATGGACTGATTTTGAGACACAAATCAATCGTAATTGCAGGAACCAAACATAAACCAAATAAAGGTGAAAGAACAAGACCGAAAGAAAGAGTGTAAATGAATAAAATATGATGAAACATATTAGAGAGAAATCAGAGGTGAGGAATATGAAATCTCGGTAACTTGGCTCAATGCAAGCTAGAATGTTGCATAGAAGAAGAATTATGGTATCTTGTCTCAATGCAAGCTTAACCGTCAGATTTTTTAGAAGAAGAAAATGATAGCAACTTGACATTGACAATGCAAGATAAGCTTATCATAGAACTACGCGGATCTCTTAGCTTGATAGACACTGGTGCAGAACTTATAGTAGTGGCAGACCCCAAATAAAAACCAAGTAAAGAAGAATATTAGTAGTAGATGATGAAGGATAAGAGGAAAGGGAAAGCTAGAAATGGAGAAGAATTTATATCAAGAGATTTGAAGAGAAAATAATAGATTAAGCTTACGTGTCCTGGCTTCACTTTCCATTAGAGGAGCCTGGATTTACTAGCCATCAGAGGTCTCCTGGATTTCCTTGTCATTGGAGGACCGTTCCAGCTTCATTTGAGTCCTGACTTTGCTTGCCATTAGAGGTGTCCCGGCTTTTCTTGCCATTTGAGGAATATTGGATTTGCTTGTCATTAGAGGACTATTGCTCACAGAGCTAAATAAATCAGCCAACTTGAAGCTATGCAAGCTCAAGTGTAAATACTCACAGAACTCAAAGCAAGCACGAGTACTCAGTCACTTCAATGGAGTGACCTCTCGGCTTTAACAACCCATAAAAGGGAATTTTTCAGGCACAAATTTGAGTAAACAAAGCTCCATACTCGATGATTTCTAAACATTAGGTTCCATAACTCAACAATTGAGCAGTCCAAGTCCCTAAATGAATCACTTACAAAGTATTTTGAGGTATCTCAACTCGGGTGCAATTTCAGGACATATTTGCAGCAACTTGATAATGCAAGTTATGCTACTCAATTAGCTTGATTACTCATTAACTTTGCTCAATTTAGAAGTGAATTATCGGCTTGTAATTAGCTCAAGTACACACTCATTCCACTGCAGTTTTTTTTAACTACTTCATAATTTTGGAGTGAGCTCTTGGCTTGTATTTTCACCGAAGAGAAATAATAGAATTTACTTACAAACCACTGGCTTATATATCTTCTAGCAGTTTTGTGTCAATAGCTCTTCTTATTGACTTCAACGTCCAAGACCGCTTCTTACACAAGAGCTTAAAATATTATCTAATAGTTCTTGAGCACTCTGCATTATCTTACACAATTTCTCATAACTTTGTTTTCCAGAAATTTCAATCATCACGTACCCATATTTGCGACATTCATAACCGACCTCTTTTTGCAATGAGCAGCATGCCATCTTTGAAAATGGTGATTTACCCTTACCATATTTTTTGGGGAGTTTCCCTTTGTGTCTGCTTATTTTTCAAGTGATTTTCCGCAATCTTCTTGATTTAGTTCAAACCTTCTATCAAAGACCAATGATTTTATTAACACCGACTCTCTTTGTTCTCCACCATGGCATTGGAATATAGCATAACAGACATGCCGAACATACAAGTAGTATCACACCTATGATAATTAACAGCCATCCAAACAAATGTCAGATTCCAAGCCATAGATAATCTCTTTGACTACTTCAAATTGCATCAGCTTCTGTTCTTTACGCTGTTGCCGGTAGATACAAAGCCATCATTAAGGAGAACAAACATGAATGCAACTAAAAAATGCAAGCCATGACAATTAAAAACTGAAATGGAAGAAGATTCTTGGTCCTCAATAATAAAACTAGCATAATAACCCGTGCGAGGCACATGCCATTTTCTAGATTTTTTTGTATACCATACAATTATATTAGTAAAATTCTTGATCATTTTCTTATTGATAAATATTTTATAACATCTAAAACATATCAAATACAAGTTAAGTATCTATCAATGTTTATGATTTTCATGTAAAACATTAATAACGTTCATAGCATTTTTAATAAATCTCATTAATCATAATAAATATTTTCTTGTTTGTGTCGTGTAATTTGTATTTACTAAATAAATACAAGTAGGGTAGTCACTCTACGTGTAAAAGGAAAAGACTGAAGTTAATCCATCAAATATTTTCAATATCTTTATAAAAAGAAACTAAAAATTAACATATATGTATATTTCAGAGTCAAGTAAATTTATTGAGGTTTGGTCGAATAAATCTGGAGTAATAAGATATTTTATTACTAAAGTCATTACTAATTTACAATTACCTTGCTTAATTTAAAAAGATTAGTAATGCATAATTAAAGTGGTCAAGACTTGCAATCGTAATATTCAACAAAGTAGAATTTACACTACAATTAATATAAATTTATTTTTTAAGAGAAATGTTATTTTTTATAATGCAACGTTTATGTTGATTTAATATCATTGCTAATGTCTTAATTCATTAACTAAAGTTGATCTCGGACGTGTACTTATCTTTTAATCCTCTCTATTATACAAAGCTAATTTTATAAGATATAAGATAATTGTCAATTCATGTTGGGTAATGAATAAAACACAGGGGGGTGAATGTGTTTTGGACAATTTTAATGACTTTTTGAACTGTTATGAATGGTGAACAAGGTAATCTGTATTGTAGAGATAATATGCTTTAACAGAAATAATAAAACATGCACATGAACACACTATCTTTCAAAACTCACTTAATTTTATATAAAAATCAAGCTAGTATTTTTGCTACAAATTTCTGGATTCTTAGTATGTTAAGAACTCAACTTCTCTCTTGAGAGTTACAAGATTTTTGATCTGTTTGTTACCACAGAAATAAAGCATCCAGTGTTCACTTTATAGAACAGTATTCACTGGTTTTACACAGCATGCAATAATATGTACTAAACCCTACTTTAAGTTAACTAAAACTTTTTATTTCTGGCTTAGTGTATCTTTGCAAATCGTGCATGTCTGTGACTTTACTTTGTCAGTTAATCTTAACCTTTGATATTGTACTCTTCAAGCTGCTTTTTGTAGATTTTTCAATTCAATGATTGATTTGTTTGTTAATTGATAATCTTGGATATTTAACTGATCTGCATTTTGTACTTGAATTTTATATCGATATCTCCAGTTTGGTATATATAGAAGTCAACATCTCGATAAGTATAATGGCTTATCGAGATCTCTTATAACTCTATAGTTGTTGTGACTTATCGAAGTCTTTGAATACTCGAATGTGAAATTGACTTGTCGAGATCTCTGAGTTCTTGAGTATGGTCTTGACTTATCGTGATCTCCGAGTTCTCGAGTATGATCTTGACTTATCGAGATCTCTGAGTTCTCGAATGAACTTGACTTGTTAAGGTCTCCATTTATTTGCATATAGAATTAACTTATCGATATCTCTGAGTTCTCTAGTGATATTTTGACTTGTTGATATCTCAGAGTTCTCTAGTAAAGAAATGACTTGTAGATATCTCCAATCTTCATGTCTTCAATTTGGCTTGTCGATATTTCTGAGACTTCTCTATAAGCTTTTCTTGACTTCTCGATAGGTCATCCTGGAGTTCTCGAATGACTTCTCTATAACACTTAATCTGTTACTTGTAGAATTCTTAACTTAGAATGTTTTTCTTAAAACATATTTATTCAACTCCAAGCTTCTTCACACTTTCTTTGAGGCATGATCTTCATGATCTTCTTCGAAGCTTATTCTTAGGCTTGAGTCTGTTTACAGAAAAATATTACAGTCTAATCTATTTATACTTTTACAGACTTAAGTGATACAATACAAAATGCAAACTTAGATTATCATACAACTTACTTAGGGTTGTCAATTTGACTTAGTCTTGTTATTGTACGGGCATGTTTTGCACAACAATCTCCCCCAAGTTGTGAGAAGATTGCTTATCACAAATTCATGCCTATTAACAAGACTAACCCCAAGCTACAATGAACAAAAAAAATTTATAACATAAAAATTGACAGAATTACAATCTTTAACATTGAGTGGTTATAGAAGTTTTAACAAGGCATTCATTATATAAAATCTTCATAGTCTGGCTCTTTTCTAATGAGATTTTTAAGAGTTACTAACACTTCTATTTCTTCTAAAATTTCAGTTCCTCTTAAAGTTTCCACAAGTTTGAGCCACTCATCTAATGAATAACCATTTAAGTAACCAGCTCTAAATCTGGAGAATCTGCCAACTTTTATATTCAGAAAATGTCCATCTTTGGAGAGTCTGCTCATTCCTTTTGTTTTAAGCTCATTCGATCTTTTCTTAATTCTTGCAAGTTCTTCTGCATACTTCCTATCTATTTCTTCCTTTTCAGCCTTTGCCCTTACAATTTTCTCATCTCTTTCTTTCACCCATACACAATATACAGCTTTCCAGAACCTTGTGATGGTATCCTTATCCTTCATCATACTGATCACTCTTTTGAATTCAGTGGTTAAAAGTGTGTCCATTAGGTTACTGCCAAGTAGAATGAAAGAACCATCATAACAATATATTCTGACTTCTGTATATGATACAACCCATACTCTGACTATTTCTTTAGCTAGCTGTTGAAAATATTCTTCATCTGCGAAACACCAATTTAGTGGCAGAAAGTCAGATTGATCATAGCAATTCCAGAGAGATCTTTCAGTAACTTGCAGTTGCTTTGTTTTTCTCCCAACAGATTTAAAGTGAGTCTTAGTTGGAGGTTTAAATGAAGGTAGGGTTGTGACTTTCTTTAAACTAGTTTGGCTGGTAGTGATTGGGATTTTGAGAAGTGAATTTGCAGTTGGCTTGTATAGAAATCTTGGCTTTGAGGTGAGAGATGGTTGAGTGTTTGAGCTAAGAGGTTTGGTAGGTTGAGACTGATTGATTTGGATTTTTAGGGTTTGTTGTTGTTGTGGTTCCGATCTATCTTGCCTTTTCTTCCTTCTTCTTTCATCCCCTTTCTTCTTTTCATCTTCCTTTTTCTCATCCTTCTTCTTATCCTTGCTGCCAGATGCTTTTAAAGATTGACTTGGATTTGAGCCAAAAGGCTTTTGCTCATCATGCTTCTTCTCATCATCATCATTGCCATCTTTTAAATTGAATTGAGTGGTTGGCAACATGGTGTCAACATTTACAAGATACTTTTCAAGGATTCTCATCATTTCTTCATCATCAATTTTCTTGTTCTTTTTGTATTTTAAATCAAATTGAAGAGTCATAATCAGCCTCATGTTCCCTCTCACACAGTTCATGTGAACATTGAAGATTTTGTTTTTCTTGGTCAGTGAGCAGATGTAGGACACCCCCTTACTTGGATATAGATAAGCTTCAGGAAAAAGCATATATTTGAGCCTTTTTGAGTTCATGAAGTAATTGGGTGTCCTCTGTGATGGCCATATGTACCTTGTCAATCACAACATCCAGTTCAGATGCTCTTAAAGTTCTGAGATTTGGAAGAGACACCTGGAGACATCTGTCCACACCAACATCATTTATATTCACAACAATTCTCTTCTCCAAGAAGTTATCAATTCTCACAACCACTGTAATATCTGGGACATAGCGTGTAATTATTTTTATCGATAAATAATTATTATGCAATTATTATATGATTTTTGGTGAATTATTTGATGATTGGTATTGATATGTGGATGTTTATATGAAGTAAAGTATAGGTATGTTAATTATAATATGTCCAGAATAAAATATATATAATTGTGATATTTTTATGGTAATTTTTGGAGTGTTATATAATTTTATAATAATTTATGAATTTATTAATTATTTTCTGAATAATTACAACACTATTTTGTAAAGCCGGGAATCGTCCAACTTCAACCGTTTTTGCGTTTTTATAACCCGAAACTCTTCGAAAAACTCTTTCCTACCCTAATATGATAATTCTGGACATTTTCCGTGTTTTGACATTTTCGATCCGGGTTACGGTTAGACCCGTGCGCGTCCCAGCACAAAATTTTTGATACAATAATCATTTCAATAACATTATTTTCGTATAAAGTGTTTTATAAGAAGCCCGATTTGATGATTATCCAAAACTTTTGATAATTATCCAAAAGTTTTGATAATTATCCAAAACAGGTTAATACTTATCCAAAACATTATCCAATTGGATCATTTTTGCAGTTACTTAGCGGCTAAGTAACTTATTTTTTGATCCAATACGATCCAACACGTACTAATATTCTATAAATATAAATAGCCTATTTCTTATTTCATTTTATTCGTATAATCATAATCAATTAGTAGAAACCGATAAAATACTAGAAAACCCTAATTAATCGTCGCGTTCTTGAAAATCAAACTCAAATCCGAAGGTGTTATCGAACTCAGAATCGAGCGTGCCATATACCAAACTGAAGCTCTCGAGAAGCTCTTTCTGAATCAACCATCCATTTCAGTGCAGAAATCAAGGTTTTGATTTTATTTATTTAATTTATTTCAAATTATTTAATGATTATAATAGGAATTTTTGATGTTGATTTTGTTTATGTGATTTGATGATTGTATCATGTAGATAATTTTGTCCTGATCATTTTGGTATATTATATGATGAATTTGGAGTTCAATAACATGTAGAAAAGTTGGCTTGATTTTTGAGTTTGAATGTTCTTGGTGTTCTTGAATAAACTCTTCAAAAAGTTCATGTTTTGGCCGGATTTTTGATCCGTTAAACTTGGGTACATAGAAGTTACATCAATAGCTAGATCGTGTAATGAGGATTCTGTTGGTGGTGGCCTTTTTAACAGGGGAGCCCCGTATCGCCTTGACCGGAGACCTGAGTACATAGAAGTTACATCAATAGGTAGATCGTGTAATGAGGATTCTGTTGGTGGTGGCCGTATTAACAAGGGAGCCCCGTATCGCCTTGACCGGAGTTTGGTCGGCGACGGTGGCATAAGGTTGGGCCGGAATTTCCGGTGAATGCATCGTCTTGTCGAATGTTTTAACACTGGATTTGAACTCAGGACGAACAGACGAGTTGATATGCACCTTTTGGTGCAAATCTGGGCAGTTTGGAGTTGCCGTCGGCGAGCTGAGTGGCAGCGGCCATGGCTGCCGGTGGCGGAAAGTGAAGGTGGTGGTGAAACTTCAGTTTCATCACCCAACTTTCATATAAATTTCATTTCAGTCCTTTTTGTTTAAAAATATTTTATAAACAATATTTGGTTATTTTAAAAATCAGAAAAGTGTTATTTAACTATTTTAAATTCAGAAAATTGTTTTTAATTATTTATTTATTTGAAAATAAATCTGATTTATTTTATTAATTTATTTTAATTAGTTTTGAATTATTTTAACTAATCGATTAATTAAATATTAATTGATTAATTAATTTAATTAATTTTAATTGATTTAATAATTAGATTTAATTATATATTTTGATTTAAAAATTCTGAAAATAGTTTCGAGCTTTAAAATATTATTTTAAATTATTTTCAAGGCTCGATAATTATTATTAAATCATTTTAAAGTCAGATTCGGGTATTCGAGCGCTATTATTTAATTATAAAATGATTCGAAGACCCGTTTTAATTCTGAAAAATGTTCAAAAATTCGTATTAAATACGTGGAAGATAATTTTAACCCCCGAATCTTCCTTGAAAAATTATTTTGATCGAATATCCTGCGTGCTATGTGCTACGTGCTATCTGATTGATGTGTTATATGCCTATGTGGTTATTATTGGATGGTTTTTGCTATAACTTTCAATCCGTAAATCGGATTTGGGTAAAACGAAGGGTAGATAAAAACTTATGATGTCTACATAACGATTAGAATAATATGAGATTGAATATTGATGGATACTTGTGATGCCTAGCAGAGTAAGCGAGGCATAGAAAAGAAAGCCAGTGTTTAGTATATAGAACTGAAGTGTAGATAAAGAAAGCAAGTGATCGATGAATAGAAGTAAGGCATAGAAAAAGAAGGAATGTGATTGATGAGTGGAACTGTTAGATGAGTACAAGTAAGGTTGGAAATAATATGTGATAAGGCAAGTACTTCTGAACCTTCTTCAAGATATATTGCAAATATTTCTGAACTTTCTCATAAAATATTGCTAGTATTCAAAATAAGTCATGTTTTATATTGCAAGCGCTTTAAACTATTCAACCTTGAAACCTGATCATATCATTGAACTTGTGTTGTAAGTTTTATTTCTTGTAAACCACCAGCGGTTGATTTTCCAGATACTAAATCATACAAATATAATACTACTCCACAAATACATACACACTATAAACCAAGTATTGCAACAGAATTTCTTGAGCATACAAAAACTTATATACCCTGAAATACCCTATGACATCAAAGATCTATACCCTGTATTATCATTGAACCATTGTTCATCAGATACTTGATTTTTCATCAGGCTTGAAGCCGTTCTTCATATTTACAACTTGATATACCCTAGTGATACCTATCAAATGTTTTATGCTCTGAGATAAATGCTTTATCAATGTTAATTATGATTCCATTTTATTGAATTACAATGGTTATCATATTGAATCATTTTAAAATTGGATGATTTTATAAATGTGGACCAGATTCGTGGTCAGACTAGATTCGTGGTCATATTAGGCCAATGCGTGCCTTGGAACCAGTATAGAGAGTAGATTTGTGTGCCTTGCTCGGGGTTAGTGTGTGACTGATCAGCAGCCTAAACTTGGTTTTTAAAATGAAAAGTGAATATCCAATTATAATCCTTGCTTATACAGAGACTTGATTCTTCTGAATCATTTCAATTGATGATTGTTTAACATTAATTATTGCTATTATGACTTGCTGAGCTAGTTAACTCACTCTTGCAAATATTTTTATGTATCCTACAGTTGAAAAGGAAATTGTTGGTAACGAAGATTTCCAGTCCAGTGTGCAAGCTAGGATTCCTGGTTAAGTTGGATCAAGCTAGCGGGAGCTTTATATTGTAGATGAGTTATGCAAGATTATAAGAATGATATCATTATCAGTTATAGGTTGAACTAGTTGGGATTCGATACGATGTAATAAAAGTTAAGGTTGTGGCTTGTTTTCATACTTTAACCTGTTGCAGTCCGTGGTTGTGTAAAGAAGGGTCAATGCATATAATATTTTATATACAGGTTTATATATTGTATATGTGTGTGTTATGAACCTCAAACTTCTGACCCAGGTTTGAAATGTGTCACAACCACTGCCCTAATGGAGTTGATATTCTTGGAAAATGCTCTTTTGTAGGTGATGAATTTATTTTAAAGAGACATCCTTAGGACTGCAAGAAGTTCACTGAATTCTTGATCTTGGTTTGGTCCTTCTGCAACCTTGATAAGTCTGTCTTTTCCTACATCTGGAAATGATTGATCTTGTGAAGAACTTTGGTCAGTCTGAATAGGCTATTTTAATTTACCAACATCCCCGGATTGTTGAATCCTAGATTCTATCTCCCCCTTAATCTTGGAAACAGGCATGAGTAGGGGAGTTGGTATTTTTGGCCTTATAACTCCAGGCAGTGAGGCAATGGTATGTTGAGCTTCCCCATGATGGCTCCCAAAGCAACAAAATTCTGAATTTAGAGATGCTTGTGAGAATCCACCAGGGTTTTGATGTCTATCTGTTGACTCTACACCAAGGATATGAGAGCTTGTACTTGTGCACTTAGGGAGTCATTAGAAGATTGGAGAGAAGACACTTGTTGTTGAAGTTCTTGAACTTGCATGTGAGATGAGGATTGAGATGAAGTAGAGACCCCAAAAGTATCCTACATAGGCTTCTTAATTTCCTCCATGAGCAAGTCTGAAGGAGTGTTTCTATTAGAGTGCATTTGATCCAGCTTCAGTCTTGAATCATTGGAGTGAGTGATATGTTTTTGAACTTGGTCATGCAGGGCTACAAATGAAGTTCGCATATACTTGATACTAGTTTCCACCTTACTTAGATCATACCTAGACATTTGATCAACAAAAGTTATAAATTTATTCTTGATCTCAGTCTATGAGGGAATGAATGATTTGATCCATCTTCTCTCTAACCATCTTCATTATTTTATCCTGATGCCCAGTAAAAGTGATTTGATGTGCTTTTCCAAAGTTATGGAAAGCCTTGATCTGAGCTTTGTATATCATTCACTACATCATATACTTCCTTTGGGGTTAAGGATCTAGCATTGCTCCCCAAGATGGTTAGCTACTCTTCCCTGAATTTGGCTAACACAACATCCATTTTAATTGTAAATTCTTTGTCCAACCATGCATCACAGTTTGTATCCTGACCAGCTTCATCAAAAATTTTGACCTGCTGTTCTTCAACATCAGTCTGGTAGGATAACATGATGGCTTGATAGTCTTGATTGGACATGTTGGATGTAAGAAGCTGTTATGAAATTTGAGCAAGGCCACCAATTTGGTCTACTATAAGATCATCAATTGTGGAAAGTTGATATGCAACTTCTTGTAGCCATTGGGATATGAAGTTGTGTGACGCCCTCTAAACCCGGGTCAGAAGTTTAGGGTTCACAACACACACCCAATATATAAACCTGTATATAAAATATTATATGCATTGACCCTTCTTTACACAACCACAGGTCAAAATAGGTTAAAGTATGAAAACAAGCCACAACCTTAACTTTTATTACATCGTACCAAATCCCAACTAGTTCAACTTACAACTGATAATGATATCATTCTTACAATCTTGCATAACTCATCTACAATATAAAGCTCCTGCTAGCTCGATCCAACTTAACCTGGAATGATAGCTCACACACTGGACAAGGAAATCCTCGTTACCAACAATTTCCTTTTCAACTATTGAAAACTTAAAAGGGTTTACAAGAGTGAGCTAACTCGCTCAACAAGTCATAATAGCAATAACCGAGGTTAAACAATGACCAATTAAAATGATTCAGAAGAATCAAGTTTCTGGATAAGTAATGATAAGAATTGGATATTCACTTTTCATTTTTAAGAACCAAGGTTAGGCTGATGATCAGTCACACACTAACCCCGATCAAGGCACACAGCTTTGCTCTCTATACTGGATCTAAGGCACGCATTGGCCTAATATGACCACGAATCTGGTCTGACCATGAATCTGGTCCACATTTATAAAACTATCCAATTCTAAAATGATTCAGTATGATAACCATTGTAATTCAATAAAACCGAATCATAGTTAACATTAATAAAGCATTTATCTCGGAGCATAAAATATTTCATGAGTATCACCAGGGTATATCAAGGTATATATATAAAGAACGGCTTCAAGCCTGTTGAAGAATCATGTATCTGATGAACAATGGTTCAATGATAATACAAAATATAAATCTTTGATGTTATAGGGTATTATAGGGTATATCAGTTTCTGAATGCTCAAGTAATTCTGTTTCAGTATTTTGTTTATGGTGGGTATGTATTTGTGGAGTAGTATCATATTTGTATGGTTTAATATTTGGGAAATCAACCATCGGTGGTTTACAAGAAATAAGGCTTACAGCTCAAGTTCAATGATATGATCAGGGTTCAAGGTTGAATTATTTATAGCGCTTGCAATATAAAGCAAGACTTATTTTGAATACTGACAAAATGTTATGAGAAAGTTCAGAAATATTTGCAATTTATCTCAAGAAAGGTTCAGAAGTATTTTCCTTATCACAGATGATTTTTAACCTTACTTGTACTCATCTAACAGTTCTACTCATCAATCATTTCCTTCTTTTTCTATGTCTTGCTTCTATTCATCGATCACTTGTTTTCTTTTTCTACACTTTAGTTCTATTTACTGATCATTGGCTTTCTTTTCTATGCCTCGCTTACTCTGCTAGGCATCACAAGTATCTATCAATATTCAATCTCATATTATTCTAATCATCACATAGACTTAATAAGCATTTTTCTACCCTTCGTTTTACCCAAATCCGATTTGTGAATTGAAAGTTACAGCAAAAACCATCAAATAATAACCACATAGGCATATAACACATTAATCAGATAGCACGTAGCACATAGCACCCAAGATATTCGATTAAAATAATTTTTCAAGGAAGATTCGGGGTTAAAATGATTTTCCAGGTATTTAATACGATTTTTTTAAGATTTTTCAGAATTAAAACGGGTCTCCGAATCATTTTATAATTAAATAATTGGGTTCGAACACCCGAATATGACTTTAAAATTATTTAATAATAATTATCAAGCCTCAAAGATAATTTAGAATAATATTTTAAAACTCAAAACTATTTTTTGGAATTTTTAAATCCAAACAAATAATTAAATCTAATTAAATAATCAATTAAAATTAATTAACAACTAATTAAATTAATTAATCAATATTTAAATTAATTGACTAATTAAATAATTAATTATCAACTAAAATTTATTAATCAAGATATATTTTTAAATTAAAAATAATTTTCGGAAAATAAATAATGAATTTTGGAATTTTTAAAATAATAAAAATCAATTTCTGAACATATTATAAGAAGAAATATCATTTCTGAAATTAATAAAACAGAATTCCAATTTTTGAAAATTTTTAAAACTAAAATACTAGTTCTGCAGAACAGGGAAACTTTAGGGGGTCAAATTGTAATCTGCCCCTGTCGTCTTCCCCGTTCAAACTCCGATGGCCGGCCGCCATTAACGGCGGCCACCAAGCTTTTCCAGCAAGACAAAAACTGCCCAGAAACTCACAAAATTAACAGGGAATAAAGTATACACTTTCAGGAATCCATCTGCACTGTCAAAACAATCAAACAACCACTTATTCGGCCAGAAATGCGACTGGAAAACTCGACACCGCCTGGGTTCGAATTTTCTGATCATTACCTTTCCGTTATCGTTTGTTGATTTCAAATAAACCATTTGATTCGTCTTTCAACTATCTACAACTTGGTACAATCAATTTCAAACTATAACCCCTAACAAAGAAACGCCCAATTTCCAATTAAGAACATTCAAACACATAAACCCTAATTTTATTAATCCGATAATCAAACTCAATTTTCTATATGTTATTAAACTCCAAATTCATCATATAATATACCAAAATGACCAGGACAAAATTATCTACATGATTCAAGCATCAGGTCATATAAACAATATCAACTTCGAAAATTCCTCTTTTAATTATTAATTAATTCAAAATAAAACAAATAAATAAAATCAAAACCTTGATTTCTGCAAGAACACAATAATTTTGGGGGTTTTTCTTTGTCTTTTCTCTGTTTTTACTGATCGATTATGATTATACGAATAAAATGAAATAAGAAATAGGCTATTTATAATTATGGAATATTAATACGCGTTGGATCGTATTGGATCAGAAAATAAGTTACTTAGCCGCTAAGTAACTGCAAAACTTTTAGATAATTATCAAAAAATTTGGATAATTATCAAAACTTTTGGATAATTATCAAAACTGGGCTTCTTATAAAACACTTTATACGAAAATAATGTAATAATATCCCGTCTTTCAAGAATACGAGTTTTGTTAGTCTATCAAAATGATTATCGTATCGAAAATCTCGCGCCGGGCCGTGTACGGGTCAAACCGTAATCCGGATTAAAAAGTCTGTTATGGATTAAAACTACTATATATAATTGCTGTATTTAATACTAAGGAACGTGAGCTCCAAGAACTACATTTTTTGACTTGATCCTTGGCAATCAGCAAGGTACGTAGGCATCTTGTTAAGGCAGATTGAGTCACGAAACACAAGAGCAGTCAAATCGAGCCTTGGAGCTCACGTTCCTTAGTATTAAATACAGCAATTATATATAGTAGTTTTAATCCATAACATTTGGCGCCGTCTGTGGGAAAAAACGGAACAACAACCATGGCGAGAACACGGAGAACAACCAGCACTCTGGAGGAGGGAACACCATCAGGGACAACCCAGGTGATTTCATCAACCGTGGAGGTTCCTCCCCATTCAACTTATGCATCTACTCAGGGGGAAGCCCAGACAGGGGCAACTCATCCTCAGCTACAAGGGACAACTCCTCCGACTATTCAAGGTACGAATCCTCAAGTTCAACAAATACATATACCTGTGAATTCTCGACCCGTCGGGTATGAATATTCAACTATTGTTACTACTAACCCCCCTTATGGGATGCCCCTTCACCCTGAGGTTGGAGGAAGTGGATATGCTGGGCGAAGCGAAGCACGAGGGCGGTCGCCCCCCTATATACGAGGTTTGGATCCTATCTCTGAGGATCGGGAATTTTCTGGTCCATACACTGAGAGAGACTCCGAATCTTCGGATGATGAAGTGGCCCCGAGAAGGAGGCGTCCTGGAAAAGAGCCAATGGCCGATGGAAGGCAACGCCCCCAAAGCACCCCAGGGGCGAATCCCCAAGAAGTGCAGGAAAAGATCAGGGCTCATGAGGCTGAAATCCAAAGGCTGAGGCGTGATTTGGAGGCTCACCAAGCCACCAGACCCCACATACCTCCTAGGGGGAGAAATCCTCCTCCTATCATAGACCTGGATGGTCCGGTAAGAAGAAGGGCTGCTGTCCCAAGAACTGATCCAAGCAATCTCCTTCCCCTTGGAGATCCTGATGATCCAACTCCACCCTTCACAGAAGAGATAATGAATGCCCATATCTCAAGGAAATTCAAGATGCCCACTATCAAAGCCTATGATGGCACGGGAGACCCCGCTAATCATGTTAGGACATTCTCTAATGCACTGCTGCTGCAACCCGTGAATGATGCTATAAAATGTCGGGCCTTCCCTCAAACCCTGTCGGGTATGGCTCAAAGATGGTACAGTCGCCTACCCCCAAATTCTATTGGATCATTCAGAGAATTAAGTCAGGCTTTTATTAAGCAATTCATCAGTGGAAGAGTCCATGAGAAAAGTTCAGCATCTCTTATGAGTCTTGTGCAGGGAGCTAAAGAATCCTTAAGAGATTACCTAAATCGTTTTACAAAGGAGGCTTTAAAAGTCCCAGACCTTGATGATAAGGTAGCCATGATAGCACTGCAACAAGGAACTAGGGATGAGTTTTTCAAGATGTCTTTGGCCAAACGACCCCCTGAGAGCATGTTGCAGCTCCAAGAGAGGGCAGGGAAGTATATCAAGGTTGAAGAAAGTATGAGGAAGACCGTAGTAAGTAATGAGCCCACTGGAGGCAAGAAACGAAAAACTGATTTGGAGTATATCGCTAAGGATAAATATCCTAGAACTGAACAAAACCCTGATTCAACCCCCAAGAAGGGAGGACCTGGGCAAAAGTTCACTGAATACGCTAAGCTGAATGCTCCCAGAAGTCAGATTTTGATGGAGATTGAGAAAGACAGAGATATTCGCTGGCCTAAGCCCTTGAAGGCTGATCCCGCCAAGCTAGATAAAGGCAAGTATTGCAGGTTTCACAAAGATGTTGGCCATGACACCGATGAGTGTAGGCAGTTGAAAGATGAAATTGAGTTTTTGATTCGAAAAGGAAGGCTGAACAAGTATACTGGAGATGGAGGAGACAGAAACAATAATGGAAGGAAGAACTTTGAAGATCGTAGGAGGGACCAAGATGATCAGGGGCGGAATCCCCAACCTAGAGGACCAGTTATAAACACCATTTATGGAGGGCCGAGACCTCGAGGGCCTGTGATAAACACGATCTTTGGAGGTCCAACTGCTGCTGGATTGTCCAAAAATTCCAGAAAGGCATATACTAGAGAGGTTATGCATATTGTTGGAGAAGCCCCGAAGAGGGCCAGGACAGAAGTAACATTGGCTTTTGATGATTCCGACCTAGAGGGTGTGAAGTTTCCCCATGACGACCCGCTGGTCATAACGCCGATAATAGGAAATAGCCCGGTTAAGAGGGTCCTTGTGGATAATGGTGCTTCTGTGGATATCTTGCTCCACGACACCTTTCTAAGGATGGGGTATAACGACTCCCAGTTGACACCAACCGACATGCCGATATATGGATTTGCTGGAGTAGAATGTCCTGTGGAAGGGATAATTAAATTGCCAACCACCATAGGTACGGAGCCAAGGCAAGCAACGCAGATGCTGGATTTTGTGGTGGTAAAGGCTAGTTCAACTTATAATGCTATCATGGGGAGAACAGGGATACATGCCTTCAAGGCAGTCCCCTCTTCCTACCATTCAGTCATGAAGTTTCCCACCCGAAACGGGATTGGAGAAGAGAGGGGAGATCAAAAAATGGCTAGAAGCTGTTATGTGGCCTCTTTGAGGGCAGATGGAGTCGGGGGGCAGGTTCTTCCTATTGAAGATATGGATGTTCGAGAAAATGATGAGAATAGAGGAAGGCCAGCAGAAGAATTGGTTTCGGTTCCTTTAGATCCCAAGAATCCTGAGAGGATGACTTTCATTGGAGCTACATTAGAGGAGCCCCTTAGAGGGAAGTTAGTGAAATTTTTGCAAGAAAATAGTGATGTGTTTGCATGGTCAGCAGCTGATATGCCAGGCATAGACCCGGAGTTAATTACCCACAAGTTAAACGTGGATCAAAGCCGGAAGACAGTGAAACAAAAGAAAAGAAATTTTGCCCCGGAAAGACAAGAGGCTATAAAGCAGGAAGTGGAAAAGCTCTTAGAGGCTGGTTTCATTGAGGAGATTCAATTTCCGGAGTGGTTAGCAAACCCTGTAATGGTGAAGAAGGCTAATGGAAAGTGGAGGATGTGTATAGACTTCACCGATCTGAATGATGCATGCCCTAAAGACTGTTTTCCGCTGCCTAGAATTGATACTTTGATTGATGCCACCGCTGGACATGAGATGCTGAGTTTCATGGATGGGTTTAGCGGATACAACCAGATCAAAATGCATAAGGATGACATTCCAAAGGTATCATTTATCACTGACTTTGGTGTTTATTGTTATCTTGTTATGGCGTTTGGTCTCAAGAATGCAGGAGCCACCTATCAAAGGTTGGTGAATAAAATTTTTAAGGATCTTATTGGGAAGACTATGGAAGTCTATGTTGATGACATGCTAGTCAAGAGTCTAGTAAAGACTGATCATATAACCCATTTGAGGGAAGCTTTTGAGGTCCTGAGGTACCACAAGATGATGTTGAATCCCACGAAGTGTGCTTTCGGAGTAGGATCTGGAAAATTCTTGGGATTGATGGTCTCAAAGAGGGGAATTGAGGCTAACCCCGATAAAATAAAGGCAATCCTGGACATGGAACCCCCAAAAACTGTCAAGGATGTTCAGAAACTCACAGGAAGGGTTGCTGCGCTAGGACGATTCATCTCCAAGTCAGGAGACAAGTGCTTGTCATTCTTCAAGTCATTAAAGAACATTAAAGACTTTGTATGGAGTGAGGAAAATCAGAAGGCATTTGAAGAGTTAAAGAAGTATATGGGCCAGGCCCCGTTGTTGGCCAAGCCAGTTCTGGGTGAAGTTTTATTCTTGTACTTGGCTGTTTCAGAAAGCGCCTTGAGCGCGGTGTTGGTTAAGGAGGAACTGAAAGTCCAGAAACCCGTATACTATGTCAGCAAAGTTTTGCATGGTGCTGAGTTGAATTATTCAGCCATTGAGAAATTCGCTTTAGCCTTGGTAATGGCTTCAAGAAAGCTGCGTCCTTATTTTCAAGCTCACCAAATTGAAGTGCTAACAAATCAGCCACTGAGAAATATCATTCACAGTCCCAAGGCAAGTGGGAGACTAATTAAGTGGGCAATAGAGCTGGGAGAGTTCGATCTCAAGTATAAGCCACGTATGGCCATAAAAGCCCAGGCACTAGCTGACTTCGTGGTGGAATGTACCATACCCAACCAAGAAGTCGGGGGGCAGGAAGATACCACACCTCAAGACAAGGGAGTCGACAATGGGGACAAGGAGAAAGAATATTGGGTTCTCTATTTTGATGGGGCATCAAAAACAAATTCCAGTGGAGCAGGGTTGGTTTTGCAAAGCCCTGATGGATTCTTAATTGAGTATGCCATGAAGCTAGACTTCCCAACCACAAACAATGAGGCAGAGTATGAAGCCCTGATTGCTGGCCTTGGTCTAGCTGGGACACTTAGAGTCAAAAACTTAAAGGTCCGTGGAGACTCGAAGTTGATCATATCCCAGGTAAAGGGAGAATTTGAAGCAAGGGATGATACGATGGCAAAGTATGTTCGCCTAGTAAGGGCTGTGATGACCCAATTTAATGAATGCCATGTTGAACACATTCCAAGGGAAGAAAATGCTAAAGCAGATGCGCTATCAAAGTTTGCTTCATCTGAGATTGAAGAAAGTTCAGGAAGTGTGTACTTCCGTGTTTTGAAGACACGAAGCATAGATGTTAAGCTTGTGGCTCCCGTAGGCTTGGGGACGTCATGGATTGATCCCATCAAGGCTCACATTCAGACCGGTTGGTTGCCAAGCGATATAATTGAGGCACGGAAGTTAACTGTTCGAGCACTAAGGTACTCTTTGATAGATGGGATTCTATATAAAAGATCTTTCGTGGTTCCTTACTTGAGGTGTCTCAGGCCCGATGAAGCACGCTTGGCTCTTGAGGAAGTGCATGAAGGCATTTGCGGGCAACACTTGGGGGGCAGGGCCTTGGCTCATAAGATAACTCGTTTAGGCTTCTATTGGCCAGAAATGATGGCTGATGCCAAAGAATATGTAAAGAAGTGTGATCGTTGTCAGAAGCATGCACCAGTCGCCAGACAACCCCCCGAGATGCTGACCTCTATCAACTCACCTATTCCCTTTGCTATGTGGGGGATGGATATTCTAGGGCCTTTTCCTATGGCCACGGCACAAAGGAGGTTTCTGATTGTAGCCATTGATTATTTCACCAAGTGGATCGAAGCCAAACCTTTGGCCAAAATCACAACTAAGCAGGTTGCACAATTCCTGTGGGAAAACATTATGTGCCGATATGGAATTCCCCGTATCCTCGTCACTGACAATGGAACACAATTCAACAACGAAGAATTCAAGAAGTATTGCGAAGAAAATGAAATTGAGTTACGGTTCACCTCTGTGGCTCACCCGCAAGCCAATGGGCAAGCAGAGGTAGCAAATCGGATAATCCTGGATGGACTAAAGAAGAGGATCGAAAAGTCAAGAAATAACTGGGTGGATGAGATACTTCCCATATTGTGGGCCTATAGGACTACCTGTAGAGTCACGACAAATGCAACTCCTTTCATGTTGGCATATGGGGCGGAAGCGGTAGTTCCCGTGGAGATATCACATTCTTCTCCAAGGATTCAGGCTTTTGATGAGAAAGAAAATGAGGAAGGGCAGAAGTTAGCCCTGGATCTAATCGATGAAGTACGAGATAAAGCACACGCAAAGATAGTAGAATATCAGAAAAAGGCTTCATTCTACTACAACCTAAGGGTTAAAGAGAGGTTTTTCAAACAAGGTGACCTAGTCTTGAGAAAAATAGAGGCTTCTGGTGTCGGCCAGAAAGGAAAGCTTGCCCCAAATTGGGAAGGGCCATATAGAGTCAAGAGCGTTCAGGGTAGAGGAACCTACAAGCTGGAGACTATGGATGGTTTTGAAGTCCCGAGAACCTGGCACGCACAAAACCTGAAGGTTTACTACGTGTGAGATGGTCGAAGTACGATTTTCACTCGTCGGGATGGCGAGTAGGTTGAAAAGCACCTTGAAGCTTTGCTTGCTTAGGATTTATATGTTTTAGTTTTATTACTAAATTTATTAAGACTTGTGTAAGGGACGAATCCCAGACAATTTTATGAAATTCGTAAGTTCTTCAAAGTATGTTTGTGGCCTAACAAATAAAAATCAAATGCATGGATGCAAGCATAAAAGGTGATAAATGAAATAGATCTGATAGATGTTACAAAAGTTTGATAAATAAAGTCTCGAAAATAAAAAAAGCCACGCAGGGCTGAAAAAGCTCTAAGGAGCTGAAGTACCCTCGGCATCCATATCATCGTCCTCTCCACTCTCGCTGGATGTCTCTGTCGTCTCGGAGGAGAAGGAAGAGCTGTCGTCCTCAGCAGGTCTGGAAGAAGACTCGGGAGGAGGAAGGAGTGGATCCTGAGGAACATGGTCGGAGACAACTACTCGGGTACGAAACCTCTGTAGCAAAGCCTCGTCATCAGGACAGATATAGTCCACCGGGTTAATATCAGGACAAGCCTCGTTCACAGTCCCAAGGGCCGTGTCCCAACCAGTCCTAAAAAACTCGGGAAAGACTGAATCATCCCTAATCCTCATAGATTGGGCAAACTCCTCCGAGTCCAGATAGTTGTCTATAGCCTTATCCTTATCCGCCCGAAGTACCACCAGCTCGGCGTTAGACTCTCCGAGTTCTTCCTCCTTGCGCTTGAGCTTCTTCTCCAGGGTAGCATACTTCTTCTGCTGCCTCCTGAGGGCATTATCGGCCTTATCAGAAGCCCGCTTCCATGATTCGGCTTGCCTCACAGCGCCTTGAAAGTAGGCGTTAGACTGAAACAAAACAATTAACAAAGTATAAGGCAAGAAAGTGCTACAAGAACGAGAAATAAGTTTAAAAAAGAGAAGGCATACCGAAGCCAGAGATTGGGCTCCCATGAGCTTAATCCTCTCAAGGTCAGGGGTGGCCACCACATCAGTAAAGTCCTTTGGAGTCACGCTATGGTAGGACCAATCCCAAGCATGCTTCGTGGAACCAACCACGGTATCCCCTCGGCGGAATCCCCAGAGAGGCTGAAAGGCGCCTGTAGCAGCAGCAGCAGGGGCAGCAGCAGTGATAGGAGCATTATGGCCCTCAGCTCCTTCAGTTGAAGCCTCCCCCATAGGCTCCTTGTGCTTTCTCAAGAAGATAGGCTCTGTCGCCTTTCCTCGGGTGTCTAGGCCTGCTAACCGAGCTTTCTTCATCCTAGCTGTTTCCTCGACCAAGGGGACATTGTCCTCGTTAATCTCTTTAGCAGCTGAAACAAAGCAAAAGACAAAATAAGTGATGTTAATAATGCGTGGAATAAAGAAAAATTGAGAAGGGAAGAGAAATACCCTGTTGAGAAACAGAGGATAGTCCCACATGAATCAGGGAAAACTCTTCTAAAAGAGTCCAGCTGGTGGTGGTGCCATCATCCTGAGTGAGCCCATTATAAATGATAGTTTCTTCAGGAGTTAAGTGAATGGATTTGAGGCTACCATCACTGACCTTCCCGAAGGAAGATCGAAAGAGCGTGCCCCAATCGCCATTCTCCCAACGTAACCCGACGAAACTATTCCTCCAATTTGGATTATTATCAGGAATAGAGGCGCTGTTAAAGATATGTTTGCTTTTGGGCCTTTGTTTGACATAAACCCAGCCACAAATATTGGAAGAACTATTGTAACATTGAAAGACTTTCCTAAAAACGGCTACAGAAAGAGGAAAGCCCTCCCTAAGACAACAAACCATAAAACATAGAATATTCCTCCAGGCGTTTGGAGGAAGCTGACACGGGTTGATTTGTAAGTCAGCCAAAAGATGAGGGATAAAAGGATGGAAAGGGAACCTAAGCCCAGCATTAAGGGCGTCGGTGTAGATGAAGAGAGTATCAGGCCTCCAGTGGCAAGTACGGTCACCACCAGAGACTGGAACTAGTCTAAAGGGGGGAGGGACGTTATAACGAGCATTTAGTTTATTGAAATCTATGTTATGCCAAGTATTACAGTGATTAAAGGAGTCGAGATGTGCAGTGGAAGGATATTCATCCCCCCTAGTGTTAATCATATCGATCAAAGACATATACGAAGAACGAATATCGATATCCTTACCTCGTTTTGAAGCCGAGGCTATCTTTGCCGCCCTCTCGGAATTCTTGTCAGCCATTAGAAAGCTAGAAAAAGCCTGAAGGAGAGGTTGGAAAACTAAAGGAGGGATTTGAGAGAGGAAAGGCTAGAAAGTTGGAGGAAGGATGAGAAGAAATTTGTTGGATGATTAAAGAAATGAAATGAGAGGTGTGAGGAATCACACTCTCATCCCACCTCTTTATAGCCAAGAAGAAGGGGATTTGGGCCTCAAAAAAGCCCATATGGGCCCAAAAATGGAAGGATCTGGAATGTTCCAGAATATTTTAGAAAAGTCTTAGAAAAGTCTTAGAAAAGTATGGAAAAATCTGGAATGATATGGAAGATTCCAGAATATTCTGGAAGTCAGGCTTAAGAGTTCAAGCCCAACCCAAGTTTGAACGGGCTTTGGAATTAAAGCATGATAGAGGCCCAGTCCAAGAAAGCCCAGAAAGAGGGCCCAATTAGTTGACAAATAAGGCCCAGATTTAAGAAATAGGCCTATGAAGCCCAGTAAGAGGATAAGCCCAGTTAAAATGAGCTCAAAAGAATACAGCCCAGGATAAGGGCCCAAATCATAGAAATATGCAAGAAATTAATAGATTACAGACCAATTCGACCAGGAAACACAAAGGAATCATGATCAAAACTCCTGAGGTCGAAATCTTGTCGATCAGGGCTGAAAAATAAGCTTAATTCGACCTGAATTGAGACTCATTCGACTAGAAATCAACTGAAAACCCTGGTCGAAACAATCCTGCTCGAAATAGCTTCGACCAAGGCAAGAAAGGCGGCTAATTCGGTCAAAACAAAGAATTCTGACCTCAAACCCTGACCAAAAAATTTCCTGGTCGAAAAAGGGAAAATAGCTGTTTTATTCGATCAAGAATGGCATAATGTTTTTGACCCGGTCGACCAGGAAACCAAATAAAATCCTGGTCGAATGAGCCCTGCCCGAATTTGCATCGACCTGGGCAACAAATGAAGGTTAATTCGGTCAAAAACGGAGATCCTGACCGAAAAGGGCGAAAATCCTAGTCGAAAAAAAAAAAAAAAAAAAAAGGGGGGGGGGAAATCCTGGCCGAAATTCGACCAGGACCTCTGCTCGAATATTCCTGCTCGAATTTCCTTCGACCAGGGCTGAAAGAAGGTTAATTCGACCAGGATCCTGGCCGAATGGATTCCTGGTCGAAAACTGTATTAAAAAAAAATCAGGAAATTCCTTAAAATAATTTTTGAAAAATGTTAATATTTTCAGAAATTAAGGAATAAATCCAGAAATTAAGGATAAAATCCAGAAATTAAGGAATAAATCCAGAATTTAAGGATAAATTCCAGAAATTAAGGAATAAATCCAGAAATTAAGGAATAAATCCAGAAATTAAGGATAAATTCCAGAAATTAAGGAATAAATCCAGAAATTAAGGATAAATTCCAGAAATTAAGGATAAATCCCAGAAATTAAGGGAAAAATCCAGAAATTAAGGGAAAAATCCCGGAAATTAAGGGAAAATTCCAGAAATTAAGGATAAATCCCAGAAATTAAGGGAAAAATCCAGACATTAAGGGAAAAATCCAGAAATTAAGGATAAATCCCAGAAAAATAAGGAAAAATCCCAGAAAAATTAGGGAAAATCCCAGAAAAATTAGGGAAAATTCCAGAAATTAGGGAAAAATTCCGGAAATAAGGGAAAAATTCCTGGAAATCAAAATAATTCCTAAATAAAAGGAAAAATTCGTTGTAAACGTGTAGGTCGCTCCACACTTTACGGAAAAACGAAACCCTGTAAGGGAACAAATAGACCTAACTTCTGCGAAACCTATTCAATGTTTCCCAAAAGTTGGGGGGCAAATGATAGGGATAAATAAATTATGATTGTATAATTAAATACTGCATTAATTGTACAAGCTGTGGGCTACTAGGCCCAATAAAAAGATATATGAAACTCAGACCAGAAAGGTTAAGCCTGATGGACCAGATCAGGCCTGATGGAATAAAAAAGGCCCAAAAGCCCTAATTATTAATTAATTTCATAATTAATTAATAAGGGAAAAATCAGCTATTGAGAAGAGTCCCGATAAGGATATAAATCCTTATAGATTAGCCTCAAGGGGACCTAAAAGGATAAGGGATCAGCTTCCTACTTCCTAGGACTCCTAAGTCTATCCTAATTCAAAGGCTTGTCCACCAAGTCTCCTATACCAAGTCCAATTCAAGGACCACCAACATCTATATAAGGGGTCTCACCCCCACCCACCAAGAACTACGTTTTTTGACTTGATCCTTGGCAATCAGCAAGGTACGTAGGCATCTTGTTAAGGCAGATTGAGTCACGAAACACAAGAGCAGTCAAATCGAGCCTTGGAGCTCACGTTCCTTAGTATTAAATACAGCAATTATATATAGTAGTTTTAATCCATAACAAAGTCAAAACACGAAATATGTCTAGAATTATCAGATTAGGTTAGGAAGGAATTTTCCGAAGTGTTTCGGGTTGTGAAAATGTAAAAATAGTTGAAGTTGGACGATTCCCGGCTTTATAAAATAGTTTTGTAATTATTCTGAAAATAATTAATAAATTCATAAATCATTATAAAATCATATAACAGTCCAAAAATTATAAGAAAATACCATAATTATCTATATTTTACTCTGGACATAATAAAATTAAAATACCTATACTTTACCACATATAAACATCCACATATCAACACCAATCATAAGATAATTTACCAATAATCACATAATAATTATTTATTGATAAAAATAATTACACGCTACATATTGTTGTCAATTTGACTTAGTCTTGTTATTGTACAAACATGTTGCACAACAATTCATAAATTAATATTGACATAATCTATTCATTCATATTTCCAGAACATAAAATACTTTTGTTATTTTCTTCTAGTATATATATCAATAAATCTGAAATACACCATTAAAATTGAATATTTTAATATTGGTAAAGATAAAGTCACATGTGTGTATGTATGTATGTAAATTATTAATTATTATATTTTCGAGTAAATTATATTGGTCTCGTTTATTTATATGCTAGATATCTTGGTCATGTACATATCTAATTGTTATTCAATAAATTACTCAAATAATATGTATTTATGATTATTCAAAAATTATAATTATCAAATAAATAAATTATAATTATTTATATATCGTAGTCGTAGTAGCACTAACAATCAAACAATATCTATTTTTACTCAACAGAGTATCAGTCATGGATGTGACATTAAAATAATTTATATATCGTAAAGACTAACTACTGATATTCAGAATTTTTTTTCAAGAATCTGAAGATAAATTTGTACTAATATCATCATTCAAATTATTTTAAAGTTTCTTTCATTTATGAATCTAATATTTCTTTTTATAATAACTTGATAACATTGTATATTATTCTTCTAAAATTAAATATTTTCAATTTGATGAATTTTTTTAAATATTAGTTAAACTTGTTAATCTTTTCAAAATATCGACTAATATTTTTTTTATTTAGATAACATAACATGGATTAAGTCAAATAGTACAATATATTATAGTTTTAACCTTTTTTCAAATAATTCAAAATAGCTGTATTATATTTTCCAAAACTAAATATTTTTTTTATAAATTTATTATTACTAATTTTAAATATATTTTTTTTCAAAATATTGAATTCTATAATTTTTCAAGTTTCTTATATATATATATATATATATATATATATATATATATGTATAAATGAGTTAAGTTATATTGAGTTCTTGGGTTTAGTAGAGTACAGGAGTCCATATATGTTCTGCAAGTAAAATAATATAAAAATTTTTGTAAAACGTATTATAATGTGAATCATATTCTACAAATATCACTATTTTAATAAATATCTTGCAAATCTCATACATTTGACAAGTTGAACATTGCTGAATATATGATTTTATAGAACATGATTAGTTTGAAGAACATACATACATACGTATTCATGTTGTAAAACACGTAAATATTCAACTTGCTGAAAATTAATGATATAACACCATAACACACATTAATATCATATAGGTTATTATTTTAGTTTTTAAATTATTAGAAAAATAAAACCTGAACTATTAGATTGGATTGTAATATAAAATTAGGATTTTGGACTCCAGAACTCCACAAAAAAGGAACTTTATGTATATGATTACTTATAATAACTATATCAAATTGAATAATATAAAATTTAGGATTTGTCTCACAAATATTTGAATATAAATATATCTTTAATTAAATAATGCAATAAATAAACTATTTTTTTATGAACAAGCATCAAATGTCTTACCATTTTTCAGATAACATGTTAATGAAAATTAATAAATTACACTTTATAGTTGTAGTTTAATTTTTTCTGAAGAGAATGAAAAAATAGGACTTTAGGAGCACCTCTTTATAAATTCACCATCATTGAATAATATTTTCAACCTAATTTTTTTAAAGTAAAACATTAATAAATAAACCGATTTAGTATATCTTCGTAGTTTTAATGGAGCTTGTGACATCTCATGTCAAATTTTGAATTTATTTAAATATTAGGTCAAGTTCCAGATGTAATAATGTAAAAACAGTTTGTTAGTAATTTTGATACATAATATCAATTGACTTGATCGTATAAAGAGCTCAAAAATATTAAATTTTATTAACATAAGATATTATAAAATTTATCCTTATTGGTAAGATATTCTCGTCGAGCTCGTAATTTTAATTTATTGAGCCTAGATAGTGATGATGTATTTTCGGCTGGGTCATGTAGTTAAATTTTGAGTATTTTTTCAAAATGGGTAAATTTCTGATTTTGAAGCTAGTAATTTTGATACATATTATCAGTTGACTTGATTCTATAAAGACCTCAAATATTTTTTTTATTACCAACATAAGATATCACAAAACTTTTCTTTGTTGGTAAGATTTTCTAGTCAAACTCGTAATTTAAATTAAACCTAGGTAGTGACGTGGTATTTACGGGCAGATCATTTAGTCAAATTTTGAGTATTTTTTGAAAAATGGGTCAAGTTCTAATTTTGAATTTGAAATAAATTAAAATACGTTAATTATAACTTATCTAAATATGTAGTACACATATAAATTATTTATATAAGTGTATCTCTTTTCAACATTTAAAAAAATTAATTATATGTACAATTTATTTTTTATTAAAAAATATATATAAAAAATGTATGAGACATACTTTTCAAAATAAAAATTGTTTAATAAATAAGGGAATGATCTGTTTATGTACTATGTTTAACTTCATATTTCAAATTCAATTGTTCAAAATTAACTCTACAAATATTTTAGTAATCATGTTTAAAGTTGAATAAATTATCGCTATTTACGACAGTCACATATTATGTGTATGATAAAAAACTTAAGTAACAATATGGTGTACTGGTAAGGTGATGTGCTTGTGAATGTAAAGACCCGGATTCAATTTCTCTCAACAACCTCTTTTATATAAATTTAAGGTACAAGGAGTCATTTCAACGAGACTTTTAAATCCAATTTTTGCTTAGAAAATTTAAGGTACAAGGGGTCATTTTGTGCTTAGAAAATTTAAAGTACAAGTGATCATTTTAATGAGATTTTTTAATCCAATTTGTGCATTTTAGGTAAATGGGTCATTTAAATGAGACTTTTTAATCCAATTTGTGCTTAGAAAATCTGATGAGATTCAAGGAATGGTTGAGCTGAAGAGATTTGCAGGTCAGAACTCAGCTGCAGAAGCCGATTCTAATAGTAGTAATCACGAAACTGGTCCCTAGAGAACTCTGTTCCTCGACTTTCCTTTGACGATCTATCTTATTGTTATCCCTTTGACGGGCACATGGTTGTAAAAATCGCCGATTCAGGCAATTAATCGGACGATTAATCGGAAGTCGGAGGACTTCCGATGATATTTGCCGGAATCATCTCAAAAAACGTTTTTCTAGAGAGTGGTCAAAAATCGGTCAAAATCCGGTCAAAAATCGGAGTTTTAAGGACATTATCGGAGTTACAATTGAAGTTCTGATGATGTCTTACATTTTTCCGGCGAAACCTCCAATAGTTTCATTGGATTTTCAAATCGCCTTTGACATATATACTTAGATTAGATTCGTATGTTGTACATCTTCAGAAAGAAAAAGAAAAAATATAGCTCATAATAGAATGAGACATTAATTAAATTGGATAGCCGGAATGGAAGTTGGGGTTTGACGGGAGATGGGAGAGGAGTAGGGGTGACTGGTGAGGGTGAGAGCTTGATGGGGTTTAAAGATATTTTTTTTTAAGTAGCCGGTTAGGTGAGTCATGCGTACAAGTGAATAAGTAATATTAGCAATTACTCTATGGTCTTGGTCTTGGACTATAGATGTCTACACAAAATGGGATACTAGATGATTTGGGCCATTTGAATAAAGCTCATGGGTCATAATTATCTTAGTTGAAACCTGTAAATAGGCGCCCAATGATAATAATTTGTCATATGTGCTCTAATAATATTATTTATACTATTTATATAAAATTAAATATTAAATATTTATCCGATTTTTATTCCGATTAATCCTCCCGATTAATCCCCGAATTACCGATTAATCCCTAATCGACACCTCTACCGATTAGTACCGATTTCTGATTTTTACAACCATGGACGGGCAACATCAACATTTCTTATTGCCATTTGTCCCCTTGTTGTGCTCCTTATTTGAACTAACCACTCTTTAACTTCTCCAACAACCTTCTTCATAATATAAGACTTTATTAGCGACACTCTCTTCTCGATAAGCACCTTTAGTTCCTTAACAAGAATATGCTTCAGATTTCTTTAGGGCTAGCTGTTCGTGAACAAGCTCGAGCTCGGCTCGTTAAGAGCTCGTTCGGCTCGGCTCGTTAACGAACTCGAGCTCGAACTAGGAAAATGTGTTCGTTAAGCAAATCGAGCTTGAGCCAAGTTTGGGTTGTTCGGCTCGAGCTCGGTTTGGCTCGAGCTCGCCCGTTAAAATTCAAATAAATTCTAATATATCCTGAATATTTTTATATAGGTATGATTTTTTTTAAAAAGTCCGACTTCATTGTATATTTTTTATCT
The DNA here is from genome assembly GCF_009905375.1 of Apium graveolens. Classification (NCBI taxonomy): domain Eukaryota; kingdom Viridiplantae; phylum Streptophyta; class Magnoliopsida; order Apiales; family Apiaceae; genus Apium; species Apium graveolens. Next base: position 14,047,979 of record NC_133657.1, on the reverse strand, counting down.
TCCAACGATCATTTTGCGTACCATATGTGATATATTTTGACGTGATTTATAAATTTTATATTTTAGTTTCTAATTTTAAAATGTGGCTTCATAATTATATTTTAGTTAAGATTTTTTTAAAAAAATATTTTTCATCGATCCAACCGTATGGATGTCATAAAATATACATTTTAATGATATAACCAAAGTTTCACGTCAAAACAATTTTATTTGATTTTCTATTTTACGGTCAAGCATTAATTTGACTATTAACGCTAACTAGTGTTTAGTCTAGATTTGTTGTTTCGATTATTTTAAAAATACTTTATATCGATCCAACCATATGGATGTCATAAAATATATATTTTATTGATATAACCAAAGTTTCAGATCAAAATAATCTTATTTGGTTTGTTATTTTAACAGTCAAACATTAGTTTGACTAGTACTAGTAACTAGTGTTTCGTCATGTATTGGTGTCTCGACTTATTTAAAATTATTTGTAATTGATCCAACCGTATGGATGTCAAAATAAATATATTAATGATATAACCAAATTTTCAGATCAAAATATTTTTATTTGGTTTGTTATTTTAATAGTCAAGTATTAGTTTGACTATTACTGCTAACTAGTGTTTAGTCCTGATTTATTATCTTGATTATTTTAAAAATACTTTATATTGATTCAACCGTATGGATGTCATAATATATACATTTTATTGATATAACCAAATTTACAGATCAAAATAATTTTATTTGGTTTGCTATTTTAACAGTCAGACATTAGTTTGACTAGTAGTAATAACTAGTGTTTAGTCCTGTATTAGTATCTCGACTTGTTTAAAATTATTTCTAATTGATCCAACCGTATGGATGTCACAATAAATATATTTTAATAATATAACCAAATTTTCAGATCAAAATAAAATTTTTTGGTTTGTTATTTTAACAGTCAAGCATTAGTTTGACTATTACCGCTAACTAGTGTTTAATCCTGATTTGTTGTTTTGATTATTTTAAAAATATTTTATATTGATCCAACCGTATAGATGTCATAATATATATATTTTATTGATATAACCAAAGTTACAGATCAAAATAATTTTATTTGGTGTGCTATTTTAACAGTCAAACATTAGTTGGACTAGTAGTAGTAACTAGTGTTTAGTCCTGTATTAGTATCTCGACTTGTTTAAAATTATTTCTAATTGATCCAACCGTATGGATGTCAAAATAAATATATTTTATTGATATAACCAAATTTTCAGATCAAAATAATTTTTTTTGGTTTGTTATTTTAACAGTCAAGCATTAGTTTGACTATTACCGCTAACTAGTGTTTAATCCTGATTTGTTGTTTTGATTATTTTAAAAATATTTTATATTGATCCAACCGTATGGATGTCATAATATATATATTTTATTGATATAACCAAAGTTACAGATCAAAATAATTTTATTTGGTGTGCTATTTTAACAGTCAAACATTAGTTGGACTAGTAGTAGTAACTAGTGTTTAGTCCTGTATTAGTATCTCGACTTGTTTAAAATTATTTCTAATTGATCCAACCGTATGGATGTCAAAATAAATATATTTTATTGATATAACCAAATTTTCAGATCAAAATAATTTTATTTGGTTTGTTATTTTAACAGTCAAGTATTAGTTTGACTATTACCGCTAACTAGTGCTTAGTCATTAATTGGTGTTTTCGATTTTTTTTTTAAAATATTTTCCCTCGATCCAACCGTATGGATATCAAGATATATATTTTTATGATATAACCAAAGTTTCAAAAAAATAAATTTATTTGATAAGTTATTTTCATAGTCAAATATCGGTTGACCTGAATTTTTTCTAGCTCGGCTCGGCTTGTTTATGTTCGCGAATAAGCTCGTGACGAGCTCGAACACGATTTTTTTTCGATAAGAAAGCTCGGCTCGGCTCGGTTCGTCAGAAAAAAAAGCGAGGCTCTGTTCGATCAAAACTCAGCTCGGTTCGGTTCGTGAACAACCCTAGATTTCTTTCTCATACACCCTTTTTGATATATAGAAGGTTATTCAACAACGAGAAAGACTAAGACTCCGTTTGAGAGTGTTGTTAGAAAAAATGCTGTCAGGAAAATTAGATGTTTATTTGGTAATTGTTTTTTTAATTTATGCATATCTTAAGATATAATATAAAAAAAAAATTTTCTGAAGGTTTGACGGTGAAACTGATAGCTACTTTTTCCAAAAATATAGGGGACATACTTTTGCTAACAGCAGCAACTTTTAGACCAAAAGCGCTTTTTCAGACAGCAGTTTATTGAATTTACCAAACACTTGTTTGACAGTTTTTCAGCAAAAAGCTGTTGTAGCTGTCTGTAACAGTAATACCAAACGAGGCATAATGCTATGATTAGTAAAAGTCTATACTATCCTTAATCTTTAATCTATACTATATTATAATAGCCGGAATATAGATAATTTGGTTTAACGGTTTAGTTCAACGATAATTCCCTAATATTGATTATTATAAAAATAGATGAATAATATTATATATCTAATAAACTACTAAATTATTAAACTACTACTAAATATAGTATACTTGTCCTACTAAACTACGAATACAACTTATCATATTATTAAAATATATAAATAATAGTGTTACATATCTGCTAAACTACTAAATTGTTAAACTACTAAAAATAATCTATTTATTCTACTAAATTACGACCACATGTTATTTTATTATTTTTATTATAAATTTATAATCATTATATATTTATATAAATATTTTAAAAATATAATATAACTTGATAAATAAAAATTTAAAATATTAATAGAAACTCGTGGATCACACCAAACTTATGCTAATAGTCATAAAAGCTAAAGTGGGACGTAATGATTTTTATTTTAAATGTTGGTCGACTGTCTTTTGGAGCGGTGCGGTATGAGTTATAAATCGATGGGCCTATTCTTTTGGAGCTTGGACGTTTCCTTAACTCGAAAGTAACATTTTATGTGAGGGACATAACTGCACAGTGCACAATTATGACAAACCATAGGTCTAGCATTTGCTATCTATGACTGTGACTGTGATTCATATTTTATTTTTAGTTTTTTCATTCCGACTTGAAATATTTTGTAGGTTAATTCAATAAAGTACTTAGTATAATATCTAAAATAAAGAATGTATTACATTTTACACCATGTAAAGAAAACAATATTACATGATATATATCATTAAATATTAGGACTTTTACATATATTTTTATACCTAAAATCAATATTAAGGCTATTTTATCCTAAAATTCATATGATTTTTAATGTTAAAACAAGATTAATTAATTTTTGTTTTTCAAAAACAAAATCAATTATTTTGTCTTAAACAAACATTTTGGTTCTCACAAATTAAAAGTACAAATATCCTGCTGCATAATATTGGATATAATATCTTTTTATTCTCGATAAAATAATAAATTTAGTTCCTATGGTAAGAAACAGAGGAGTTCTGAGGTTTTTTGTTTTTTTGCTAAATTTAGTTCCGAGGTTTGAACTAAAATTTGTTACTCAAATTTTGACGCTAAATGTAAGGACAGAACTGAATGGCCAAATTTCCACGTTCAAAATGTTTCCATAGTCGAGGGAACCTTTTTGATTGTGACTTGTGAGGTCTATGTTTCTCAAAGTTCAAACAATTAAATATATTTTTTTATTTTTTTATAAATTAACTTACAGTTTTGCTTCACACTTCTTTTTTTTTGACAAAATGCTTTTTATAAATTGCATCAACCAAAATTACAACTTAATTTCAATAGGAACAAAACTCCCATCGAAAAAAATACTGTCAGGATTAAACAAATAAACGAGCTAAGCAAATAGTCGCTTATGTTTTCAGACTGTTTAACATAATGAATCTCACGATTCTTTAAAAATTAAAATGGCTTCCTGATCGACATGCATCAATTCTGGAATTAGTAATATCACACTTCTTAATTGTTCTTTCTATGACAAAAAAAATTCTTTCTAGAACAAAAAATTTAAAATTCTTTTGTAGTTTTATTCTTTTATACTGTAAATTGCTGCTCTTAAACTGTTGCTGCATATGATACAAGTGCAATCATTTGACTAAACTAGAAGCTTTTTAAATTGTTTTTGGCTGTTTGGTTGTTTCTTGCTATTTCTGTGTTGCCCTTTTACAGGAGATCTGGTTTTAAAAAATTCTTCTTGTAAGTATCTGTGAATCTTCAAGATTCTTATTTTTTTAGCTCAAAAGATAATCAAGATTTCATTTTTTTTTAAATTGGTATTTGTGATTTTGACAAAGTATTGATCTTTAGGTCAAAGTGTCTTTAAGATTGATCTTAGTCTTTTCTAATCTTTGTATGTGAATTTGATAGTGTATAAAAGACTCCTCTACAATCTTGAAAATTGTTGTTTATAGAATCATCATCATCAAAGAGACAACATGGTAGCTGGAAATAACCTGTTCTTTCCAGTTGTTGTGCTAGCTTCATTTGTTGCTATTCTGTATATATACTTTGGAGGCTTGTGGTCTCATCATGCTCAGCGAAAAGTGAGTTTTGTGGAAAGAAATGGAACTCATTTCATAGTAGATGGTGGTGTTTTCTATGTTAATGGTTGGAATTCATACTGGTTGATGGACCAAGCTGTGAATGAACATAAAAAATATAGAATCAAATTGATGTTGCAAGCCGGTGCGAAGATGGGTCTCACTGTTTGTCGAACTTGGGCTTTTAATGATGGTGATTACAATGCCCTCCAGATTTCACCTGGTCAATTTGATGAGAAAGTATTTAGGGTAATTTGATATTTTTAATTTTTAGTATTTTGTGGAACTTATTTTGTTGATTCATTATTGTGCATATGAGCTTGATGGCAGTCTTTGCAGTTATGTGTATGCGGAACGGAAGTCTATTTCTGCTAGGATAAACAATTTAATGACTATCAATTTGTTTGATTAGCTAAACCAAGGTGTTAAATTATAATTAGACGGGGTTTTATAGTTATCCAAATTGCTAGTTTTTGATTTCTAGAGCTGCAAACTTCATGATTTTCTGCCTTCGATTGACCATTTTTCATGTTGTCAAAGTTTTAGTTTGAGAGAAGATGATATAATTGTACGATAAGTTGAGGATATATGTCACTTGAATTGTTAAAGTTGTTCATTTTAATCTCATTGTTAAAACTGTGGCAGGCATTGGACTATGTCATTGCTGAAGCCAAGCAACAAGGAGTCAGGCTGCTGCTTGCTTTAGTCAATAATTTGGATGCCTTTGGCGGTAAGACTCAATATGTCAAGTGGGCATGGGAAGAGGGCCTTGGTTTAACATCTTCTAATGATTCATTTTTCTACGATCCATCCATTCGTCGCTATTTCAAAGACTATTTAAAGGTAGTTTATATACCTTATTCATTCATGTCCATTTTCAACCACAGTTTCTCCGCTTTCATGTAATAATGTACTATACATACTTATATGTGCCCGTTGGTACGCTCTCTTGAATCTTTTGATGTATGTCCTAATCACAGACAATGCAAGTTAGGGAGACTTGAGGAATCAGTTTGGTATCAATTGTTAACTTTTTCTGTTATTCGAGATTATCCTGTGTCTCATTTTGCTATACTTCAATGGCCTGTAAAGACTAGCTATAAGCCGACTGGCATAATGTCTAAGTAACTAAGGCTAGGAAGCAAGGATGCTTCACTCACCCACCGCACTTATGCACCCGATTCTTGGGGATTCTAGGGATCAATATGTGGTCACTTTACATTTCGGTAGTATTAGTGCTGAGACTTGGGAGGCACAATTTTTGTTAAAGTAATCTTAGAGTGACATTATGAGTAGAAAAAATTCGCTTGACTTCTGCTAGTGTTTTAAATTATAATTTGACTAATACTAGTAGTTCTGAATTGGGCAGACAGTTTTGACAAGGAAGAATACTATCAATGGAATTGAGTACAGAGATGATCCCACCATTTTTGGTTGGGAATTGATCAATGAGCCCCGATGCGCCACTGATGCTTCAGGAAACACTCTTCAAGTACGTCGTAAACTCTAAGCCTTTTAAAAAACTTGAAAATGTCCAAGAATATTATTGTGTCCTGAAGATACATAGGGGCTATCCAACATAATGTGAAACTATTTAAATCCTTTCTGTTGTACTGTATTTTTTTTTCATTCTTTTAGTTATCTATCAACCATAGCTTCATAATTATTGGTATTAGGTGAGATCTTGGATGTGAACAAAGAGACAATTGGGTACTATTTTAGTTGTTTATGTTGCTCAAGTCTGCAAGGATATCATTGTGAAAACCCTTTTAGGCAACACTTTAAAAATAAATTTGAGTCCCTTAGATGCTGGATTATGTGCTAAGTGAGATCTTCTTATTAAGTTTTTTTATCATTAATATGATTGCATTAGTAATTATGGTTGTATTTTTTTTTCTGAGAATGACTTGATTGTATGAACTACAAGTGCAGGACTGGATAGAAGAGATGTCGACCTTCTTGAAAACAATTGATAGCAAGCACCTGCTAACTGTGGGTCTTGAAGGATTCTATGGTCCTAAAAGTCCAAAAAGATTAACCGAGAATCCAGAGATCTGGGCATCAGACCTTGGAACTGATTTTATTCGCAACTCCATGCTCCCTACCATCGACTTTGCTTCTGTTCATATATACCCTGACCATTGGCGAGTTGTTATATTCTTTCAATTTCCTCTCCCCAAAGGACCAGATAAATAAACATTTCAAACAGAGCCGACTAAAACAAGAATTGCAGTCTAAATCTCATTCTTTAACATAAATATACCCATTTAATCTATTTCTTCTTGTTGCAGGACTCATGTGGAAGATCTCGAGTACAAACTAAAATTTGTTTCAAGATGGATGGAGTCCCACATTGAAGATGGTGACAAAGAGCTTATGAAACCTATCATGTTCACTGAATTCGGACTGTCCAGCGAGAACAAGGGTTTTGATCCAGCTCAGCGAGATAGGTTCTACAAAATTGTTTTTAACATAATACACAAATCTGCAAAGAACGGAGGGTCTGGAGCAGGATCTTTTCCATGGCAATTTTTTGTTGGAGGGATGGAAGACTACAATGATGAATTCGGAATAGTTCCTTGGGCGAAACCATCTACATATAAGCTAATAACCGAACAATCTTGTAGAGTAGCACAAACACAAGGAGTTCTGCTTTGGCAGACAAATTACTTGAAACAGTTGTGCTCACGATGATTATGACTAATAATCTATACCACACATTACTACATTACTGTTTATAAGATTTAGAGATTGAATGGTGTAGGATGCTGCAAGTGGTGATTAATTTGTACCACATTATGCATTTATAGGTGTAGGTAATTCATTTTGGTTTGGAATAAAAAGAAATTGGATTTGTGTAATTAACTTCATGTGAAATTGCTTTTGCCATGTATGTAAATACTTCGTTTTGGTCGAATATTAGATGGATATATAAAGTCTAAGCTTTCGCTCTTTGTTACCTATATATATGGTATACGGAGTTCCGGATAAAATCATAATTCAAAAAATATAAAATACTTAATTTATTTCATTTTTATTATATGTATTTACAAATTTTAATTATTACATTAAAAACGAAATTACATAATATTTTTATTAAAATATTTATTGAAATTTAATGAATTTGTTTAAAGTCACTATGTAGTAGAATTACAATAAAATCACAATTATCTAAGATTATTTTATTGTAGAATCAAATTAATTTTTATTTTCAAATTTCAATTGTTAAACTTTTTATTATATCCAAATATAATTATTATTCTCCATTAGCAACAAATTATATATTTTTTGAAATAAAAATTTACATTTTTTATGAAATTCTATAATAAAATCAACGATTCTCCGCGTTTCTCCGCGTTTCTCCACGTTTCTCCATATAACAGAATTCTCTCTTGAAGAAAGGCATAGATAATATTATTATTGTTGAATAGTTTTATTATTGTAATAGTTTGTTTGTTAGGATGGTTTAATTTATTATTGCTTTATCGTTAACTATATAATTATCTTTTCTATTGTAAACAAGAAAAATATATATTATAATGGTGAGTTATATCATGACGACTTTCACATATTGGTTTTAAAATATTTATTTTGATTGTTGTTCTTGGATAATTTTGAGTTTAATCGCAACTGCAATTGTTTCCTTCATGTTATTTTTAATTTGAATTAGTTGAATTTTGAGGTTACAAATATTGATTTCACTATGTCTATTTGATGATATTTGCTTATTGATGTTTTTATTGGGTATAATTCTAACTACACAACAATAATGGGCAGTTATATATATATAATAACAAGAACATGACAAATAACCAACTAACGAAATAAAACACGAAGGCAATAACAAACTATAAAGACTGTAATTGACAAAGAAAGTAAAAAAAACTTATCTTTTATCGCTTTCCAAATTCTGATAAGAAGAAGAACACAACAACTAAGTCGCCAAACCCTTCAAGAGGACTTGACTGTTCTTGAAGAGATTATTGCCCCCCACTTAAGCTGTGATGGAATGCATCAATATTGCTTCCAGGATAAAATATCAACAGATCAATCTGGCCACAGAACCAACAATGATCAACTGCGACTCGCACCTCAGTTTGCCAAAAAAACCTATGCAACTCATATATGTTTGCGAGGTAGGCACCGAGACCTGTATCTTTTAATCTCAAGTATACCTCTCAATATATAGGCATCTCAAGTTGCTCTTCTTCTATTTTACTCGATGTGGTACACCAAGTAACAAAACAGAAAAAGCAAACAAAATGGGATTTCCTTATTATTTATATTATATCCTGATTAATTAATATTAATATTACAAAATATATTCAGAGTATGATTAAAATAATCCTTACTCAATATATTGTATATTAATAATTAAATAATCAATATAAATAATTAAACTTGTAATAGAAAAGAAAAATATAAGAGTTCCCACTAGCACTAGGCCACACAAGCATTCCACTTATGCTAGTAGTTGTAAACAACACTAACACAAGATGCTATATAAACTAAATATCTTTCTTTTACAATACCAATGTGGGACAAAATCCCCATAACCCATTTCAAACAAGCAACTTTGTCACAATATATTCATGAATTCCACTAAGAAAATGTCTTAGATCCAAATATGAAAGTTTAAGTCCTCATGTCAAGGAACAACCTCCAAGTGTTAGTTTCCGGAAATCATATCAAGAACATATATAAAATATGCCTCAAACATTCCATTTTCTAACAATCCCCCACAAATCCATAATCAAATTGCATACGAGATTTATACATGACATGTTTTTCAGAGTCGGTACCCTTCCGGGTTTGAACCCTCCTAAGTCCTCTACTTCGATGGCTACCGGATACAGATGGAATGTTTCACCTTGAATCTTTATCCGTTGGGTGTAACCACACTCCATAGACGACGACAAGTCAAAGGCTATGGTGCCAATCTACGGCTTTGAGACGTTAATGGTCATGTCTCGATCCTGTTCGTTGAATGTTTCGAGGAATAACCCTTTCCTCTAATTGCGACCACACAATTACATTCTCTTAGCTGGGCATCTCCAGAGATGTATTGCTATCATCTCGTCAAACGACTTGACCCCATTCGGAGTTCAAATAACTCTTGCTAACTAGCAGTTCAAGTACCTCTTAAGTTTTATAGGGGATCGACTCAGATACATAAGTATCTAAATGTATATGGTAGAGGTACTACCAATTCATCCTTACAACTTGTTATTACCACATTGAATACACTTCGAGGGATCTCCTCTCAGGTGTATTGGGTTCCCGCTGTTGATGAATTATGATGGGTTACCAGTCTCATCCCCAACCTCGACTTAAGGACTATAGCATGCTCAATCCCTTTAGACAGCGGATCAGCTATATTATCCTGAGTTCCTATGAACTTTATAGCAATAATCCTATCAGACACAAGACCCCTTATAGACTTTAGTCTAACTTGGATGTGTCTCTTTGTTTTAGCATTATACTTTACACTTCTGACTTTGTCGATAGTTGTACGGCTATCACAATGAACAGAAATGGCAGGAAGCGACTTGCTTACTACATGTAACATACTCATGAGTCCATTTAACCATTCAGCCTCCGTCCCTGTGGCATCAAGTGCACACAACTCAGCCTCAAAAGTAGACCGGGTAATCAAAGTCTGTCTAGAAGACTTTCAGGACACTGCTCCACCCGCAAGGGTAAACAGATATCCAGTCACTCCATTGGAACCAGATTTCTTAGCTATCCAACTTGCATCACTGTACCCATCGAGTACCCCCGAAAATCTCCGGTAATGCAAGCCAAGGGAAATAGTTCCCTTCAGATATCTAAGAACTCTATCCAGTGCCTCCCAATGAGTCTTGTTTGGACAACTTGTATATCTAGCCAACTTAGACACAAAATAAGAAATATCTAGCCTAGTCACATTAGCAAGATATTGCAAACTCCCAATAATCTAAGAATACCTTAACTGAGACACAGGAACTCCTGAATTATTCTTGACTAAGGCAACTTTTGAATCATATGGTGTACTAACGATTCCACAATTTGAATAAGCATACTTCTCAAGTATATATTTCTCTATATAATGAGACTATGACAAAGTTATTCCATCAGTTGACTGAGTCAATTTGATCCCAAGAATCACACTAGCTTCACCCATATCCGTCATCTCAAAGTGCATCTTCAAGAAACTCTTTATCTCGTTAATAATCTCAATATTGGTTCCAAACAACAAGATATCATCTACATACAAGCACACGATCAGACAATCATTACCTCTAACCTTATAGTAGACACACTTGTCACTTTCATTAACTAAAAAATTCGAAGTCTAAAATAGTTTCATCAAACTTTTTATGCCAGTCTATAGGTGCTTGTTTAAGGTCATAGATGGACTTGACTAGTCTACATACTTTCCTCTCATTACCAGAAGCAACAAATCCCTCAGGTTAATCCATATAAATCTCTTCTTCAAGGTCACCATGAAGAAAAGCTGTCTTTACATCCATTTGATGGATGATAAGACCATGTGCAGAAGCCAATGCAATAAGTATTCTGATTGTTGCCATTCCGGCAACTGGATAATATGTATCAAAATAATCAATGCCTTCCCTTTGCCTAAAGCCCTTAGCAACTAGCCTAGCCTTGTACTTATTTATTAAGCCATCAAGGTTTAGCTTCCTCTTGAAGATCCATTTACATCCAATAGTAGAACACCCTGGAGGGAGATCAACTAACTCCCATGTTCCGTTTGAAACAATTGAGTCAATTTCACTCTTTAAAGCGCCTTTCCAATGCCTTGACTCTGAAGAATCCTTGGCTTGACAAAAAGTTAAAGGCTCATCCTCGACATTGTAAGTGATAAAGTCACTTTCAAAGTCCTTGACTACCTTTGCACGTTTACTCCTTCTAGGTTCCTCTACTTTGTTAGGAGTAGAGCTACTACCAGGATCCACCCCCACATTTGTCATCTTTTCCACATGATCAGGAATAGAACTTGATGTGTGAGTGAGATCATCCTCAGAACTACCCAAAGATATACCAGTCTTCATTGGGAATACTTCCTCAAAAAAAGTTGCATCACGAAACTCAACTATCGTATTCGCCACAATACCATCTATGTCAGATTTTAATACTAAAAATCTCATAGCAGTTGTGGTTTCAAGATAGCCCAGAAAGATACAATCAATAGTTTTCGGACTCAGTTTCTTTCTCTTGTGTTCAGGGAAAAGCACCTTAGTAAGGCACCCCCACACACGAAGATAACTCAAACTTGTCCTATGCTTTCTCCATAATTCATATGGTGTCTTGTCCATATGTTTCAGAGGAACTTTATTCAAAATATGGCAAGCCGTATTCAGAGCCTCTCCCCACATGTACTTAGGCAACCCAAAATTAATTAGCATACTGTTAATCATGTCTTTAAAAGTTCTGTTCTTTCGTTCTGCCACCCATTAGACTCAGGTGTGTATGGTGGAGTAACCTCATGAACTATACCATTGTTTGCGCAAAATTCATTAAACAAGGTACTCGTATACTCACCATGAAATCCTTCAAAAATGCTTCTGAGTTGATTGGTCAATATCATGAAAAAAACAAGCCATGTGCAAACATTGCCACTGGTCTTGATTATGAGGGTTTGAACAACAAAAAGAAGTCTGTCAGTGACAAAGGAAAATCAACTGAAACTGAGGATGTTCCAATTATTTTGAAGAAAGTTGAATCACCTTTGTTCAAGGCATGTGAGGTGAACTTCAGTGAAGAAGAGTTGATCATCAAACAGGAGATAGCTGATGAGAACAAGGAAAAGAAAAATGATGAGACAAATCAGTCTTCCATCTCTGTTGAAACACCAAAAGCCAATCAAGAAACTAAGGAGCCTGTGAAGGAGATTAAAGCTGAACAGGTCAAAAAGAAAAAGAAGATTAGAAATGGAAAGATTGGGATAAACAAAAGCAATAATTTTGCTTATATTGCAGATGCTCCTAGAAAGAGGTGTGAGAATTGTGGATCAATGAATCACCTAACTCATCTTTGTAAAAAGATTGTTAGCAATCCACCTGAAGGAGTCTGCAAGTACAATGAAGCTAAGGCTAATGATCCCTATTCATTCTGTGACAAGTTTGACTGCATTCCCTGCAATATGAAAGTGATGAAGAGTTGCCACAAATTGAGAATTAATCTCATAGAATCAAAAATTGGTTCTATATCTGAAAGGGAAAATGCTTAACAGTCTATGAATTCCATTTTATTTGAAAATTCTCATTCTACTTCTGCATAATCAGTTAACAAGAAGAAAGTGCCTAACACAGCTTGGGTAGCTAAACACACTTAATCCTCATTGTGTGCAGGGCAAAGGAAAGAAGGTCATATGGATCATTGATAGTGGATGCTCCAGGCATATGACAGGTGATAAGGCCCTGCTATCACAATTTGAGGAGATGGCTGGCCCTTTGGTGACCTTTGGAGACAACAACAAATGATTCACAATAGAATATGACAAGATTGTTTCTAGAAATATTGTCATTGAAGATGTAGCACTAGTTGCTGGATTAGAAGTAAATATTCTAAGTGTTAGTCAATTTGCAGACAGAGGTTTTCAAGTTGTTTTCAACAAAGAAGATTGTGCTTTTATTAGCAAAAAGACTGGTGAAATTGTTCTTAAGGGAGTAAGAAAGAGAAGCTTTTTTGTTGCAGACTTAAACTCAACAAATAAGAATGGAGTGTGTTATTTCTACACCAAGGCATCGGAAGAGCAAAGCAAATTGTGGCATAAGAAGCTATCTCACTTGAATTTCAAAGCAATCAACACCTTAGTCAAGAAGGAGCTTGTGAGAGACATGCCTAGTTTGGAATCTGCTCAACTGGAAGTTTGTGAAGCTTGTCAGAAAGGAAAAATGAAAAGATCAAGTCACAAGTCAAAATCTGTGAATTCTATAAGTGCACCTCTGCAACTTATTCACATGGACTTGTTTGGGCCAGTAAATGTCTTGTCCATTTCAAGGAACAAATATGCCCTTGTCATGGTTGATGATTTTTCAAGATACACTCGGGTTAAGTTCATGTACTCTAAAGATGAAACTCCAACCATTATAATTGAGCACATCAAGAAAATTGAGAAGCAAGCTGAAGGAAAAGTTAGTGTGAAAATATTGAGGAGTGATAATGGAACTGAATTCAGAAACTCAACATTAAGTGAATTCTGCAAAAGCAAAGGCATTGTTCAAGAATTTTCAGCAGCTAGAACACCTCAACAGAATGGAGTAGTTGAGAGGAAAAATAGAACATTGGTTGAAGCTGCTAGAACCTTGCTACAAGATGCTCAGTTGCCAACTAGTTTTTGGGAAGAGGCTGTTAATACTGCATGCTACACTCAAAACAGATATCTCATCAACAAAGCTCATGGAAAATTACCTTACTCAATCATGTCTAACAGGAAGCCTACAGTGAAGCATCTACATGTGTTTGGAAGCAAATGTTATATTCTAAAAGACAACTCTGAATATGTGGGAAAATTTGACTCTAAAGTTTCTGAAGTAATTTTTCTGGGATATTCATTGGAAAGAACAACCTACAAAGTTTATGTGATTGATCAAAAGAAAATTATGGAAAGCACAGTTGTGACTTTTGATGATGACAAGTGTCCAGGCTTGGAATGCCTTGATGTAAATGATGCTGAAGCCCTTGCATTTGAGAATCTAACCATTGATAGTGATTCTGATGAAGAAGATGAAGTTGTGGCACAACAAATGACAAATGAAGAGATTTCTGAACAAAATCATGGGAATGAAAGCTCTCTTCAGACACCTGAATTTGATGGCACAAACTCAGGGGGAGAAGGAGAGAATGGAAATGACAGTCATGGTAATACTGAAGAAAATGATGAAGGCACTAGTCAACAGACGCACACTAGAAAGTGGGATAGGAGTCATACAGTAAAAGCTATTATTGGTGATCCCTCAGCTGGTGTGAGAACTAGAAGTGCAACTGCTAATGAATGCCTACATGCATATTTTCTATCTCAAGTAGAGCCCAAGAAAACTGAAGCAGCCCTATTGGATCCTGATTGGATATGTGCTATGCAGGAGGAGCTGAATCAATTTGAGAGAAACAAAGTGTGGAAATTAGTCCCTGCACCACAGAACATAAGCATAATTGGAACTAAGTGGGTGTACAGGAACAAAATGGATGAAAATGGAATTGTTACTAGAAACAAAGCAATGCTGGTTGCTAAAGGCCACTCACAAGAAGAGGGAATTGACTATGATGAGACTTTTGCTCCTGTTGCAAGACTAGAAGCAATAAGAATTTTTCTGGCATTTGCTGCACACTCAAATTTCAAGGTGTATCAAATGGATGTCAAGAGTGCTTTTCTTAATGGTGAACTAGAAGAAGAAGTTTATGTGCAACAACCACCTGGCTTTGAAGATCCAGAATTTCCTAACTTTGTTTATAAATTACTCAAGGCTCTATATGGATTGAAACAGGCACCTAGAGCCTGGTATGACACTCTGTCAGAATTTCTACTCAAATATGGTTTTACCAGAGGTACTATTGATAAGACTCTCTTCTACAAGAAGCATGATGAAGATATGATCCTAGTTCAAATCTATGTGGATGATATTATCTTTGGATCTACAAATAAAAAGCTTTGTCAAAGATTCTCCAGGCTAATGTAGAGTGAGTATGAAATGAGCATGATGGGAGAATTGAGTTACTTCCTTGGCCTTCAAGTTAGTCAAAGAAGTGATGGTATTTTCATCAGCCAAACCAAATATGTGAATGACTTATTGAAGAAATTTGGTATGATGGATAGCTCACCTGCATCTATACCAATGTCTACTGCAACCAAGTTGGATGAAGATAAGAAAGGCAAGAGTGTGGATATTTCAAGCTACAGAGGGATGATTGGATCATTGCTTTATTTGATTGCTAGTAGACCAGACATCATGTTTGCTACTTGTCTATGTGCTAGATTTAAAGCCAATCCAAAGGAATCACATTTGATGGTTGTGAAAAGGATTTTCAGATACTTAAAGGGAACTCCAAACTTGAGATTATGGTATCCTAAGGGAACTGGTTTTGAAGCTGTTGGATACACAGATGCAGATTTTGCTGGATGCAGGGTTGATAGGAAAAGTACTAGTGGAAGTTGTCAATTTCTTGGTCAAAGACTTGTATCCTAGTATAGTAAGAAACAACAATATGTGTCAACTTCCACATCTGAGGATGAATATATATCTGCTGGAAGTTGTTGTGCTCAGGTGCTTTGGATTAGAAATAAGCTAATGGACTATGGTCTAGTGTTACACAAAATTCCTATTATGTGTGACAATACTAGTGCCATATCTATAGTAGCTAATCCAGTTAATCATTCTAGAACAAAGCACATTGATGTTAGGTACCATTTTATCTGGAAACATGCTGCAAATGGTACCATTGAGCTCATTTTTGTTCCAACAGAGAAACAATTAGCTGACATTTTTACTAAACCTTTGGATGAAACAACCTTCACTAGACTTGTGAGTGAAATTGAAATGCTCAATTTTTCATCCTAAGGCAAGAACTCAGCTAATGTGTTGCAGCAGATTAATTTCTAATAAATCAACCTAGTTTGATTTAATTGGAAATTAACTGAAATATGAATTATAAATATTTCAGAATCTCTGTATATTTATTTTTTCTTAAAAACTCAAAAATTAACTTAGAATATTTCAAATTCTAAGTAAACTACTTAGTTGTTAATTTACATCTTAAATATGTAAAATTAACACAAGGCAGAATAACAATACTAAAAGGTATAGAGAACTGAGTTCTCGATAAGTCAAAATGACTTATCGACAAGTCATTTTAGAGTTCTCGAGTGAGTCCTCGATAAGTCTATTTACAGACTTCTCGAATGACTTCTCGATAAGCTCTATTATGACTTATCGATAAGACCATGAAGAGTTCTCTAATAGTGTTAATTCACAGAGTTCTCGACAAGGATATTTTGAGACTTATCAATAACTCAGAACTAAAATAATTTAATTCAAT
Source organism: Apium graveolens (assembly GCF_009905375.1). Classification (NCBI taxonomy): domain Eukaryota; kingdom Viridiplantae; phylum Streptophyta; class Magnoliopsida; order Apiales; family Apiaceae; genus Apium; species Apium graveolens. Next base: position 14,031,403 of record NC_133657.1, on the reverse strand, counting down.
GAATTATTTTAGACAAATACTTTTGGAAAATTTATTCTGATTTCAATTTGATTCAATTTAATAAATTAGAATCATTTTTAGTCCATTTTCGGACAAACTGGGCATTTATCAGAGTTCTCGATAAGTCATTTGACTTCTCGAATGTACCTTTTTCATATTCAAAATTACTTCTCGATAAGTTTAATATCAAACGTTTATTTGACTTTTCGATAAGTATTTTACTTCTTCTATTAATACCTAGACTTCTCGATACATACACTGTACTTACACTTTTTCAAGATCTCAAGTGACCTAGCTTTCAGTCAAAAGGCGATTTCTCTCTCGTTTTTGCTCCTTTCTCAAAACTTTTTCTTACCCACTACTTCTAAACACTAAAATGGCACAAAACATTGTTAGAGTTATCATTCCAGAGAAGGGAACTAACTTTATTGCTTTTGTTGATGCTAACCAAGCCCCTGATAGTTTCAAGGGGTTTGTGAAGTTTCTTTCAGAATCTTATATTGCAGGTGCTCTAACTACAAGTCCTGTGCTGTATTTGGACGTTCTTCATGAATTTTGGACATCAACTATAACTAGGACGCTTGTTCTAGAGAATGTCACTTCTATGGTGGTCACATGCACAATTGGAGGCCAATAAATTGAGTTTTCAGCTGCTGATGTAAATACAGCCCTGGGATTGCCAACTGAGAACTATGGAGAGATGCCAACTGCAGATGAGCTGAGTGAATTCATGGACTTCATCAACTACAGTGGCTCAATCAACTTGGCAAGCCTGAACAGGACAAACCTTAGGAAGGAATGGTCCTTTGTGTTTGATTCTGTAGTGAGGGCTTTCACTTGCAGAAAAACTGGCTTTGATAACATCTCAAGTGTGGTGCAGAAGCTGGTGTTCTCAATAGCTCACAACATGCATCTGAATATTGGGGCTCTAATTCTGGAGGAGCTGGCTACCAGGCTTACTATGCCTTTGAAGAATAGAGGTAAAGAAATCTTTTTTCCAAGGTTTATTATGTCTACTTTAGCTCATAAAGTAAATGACATACATTTGCTAGCTGGTATTGATAGTAGTAGAATTGGCAATTGTAAGCAAGTGTCCAAAAAAATATTTGGCTCACTTGCTACAAAGAATAAGGTGAGTGTAAGTCTTAGAATCACTCCATTTATGTTGGAGAGATTCAAGACTTATCCTTACCCTATGCCAGACATGAGGGCTCCTAAAGTTGCTAGTTCAACTATGGTTCCTGAGCCTGTGGAAGTACAAACACAGACACACCAACAGGGACCTTCCAAAGCTGCAGCCCCTTCTTCTAAACCACTAGATGTTAGCAAACCAACCACTTTAGTCTCTCAAAAGACTGGAGTGAGTAAAAAGAAGAGAAAGGAACCAACCCTTGCTGTTGTAAATGAGAGTGAAATGGCTCAAACTGAACCAAAGTCACCCTTGGTCAAGAAACCAAAGAAGAGTAAGATACCTGAGTTGACCACTCAAAACACCTCCGTGTTCTCCCAAAAGGGCACAGTTGAACAAATGGGGAGTAAACAGTTACTAGATGCATTTTCTCAACAGGGTGTATCTATTGAAAAGAGTATTCACCCCAATGCATCCTGTACTGAGTCAGCATAACCTGCACCTAGAGTGTATGGTAGAAGAAATAAGGATGGCACACACAGTGAGGGCACATCATTTGAAGCTCCCTCATCCATTCAGGGGGAGCTGCCAACACTCACAACTGAACAAACTTCTCTAATCTCTCAAATTTCTTCATCATATAGAGCACTTGAATCTGATTCCCAAGTACACCAACACTCAAGTAACATGGTTCATGAAACTGTGCTCACCACCCAGAACTAACATCTAGATGGTGAGAGGCTACTAGCTGGGGTAGACCTTGATGACACCATCACAAATATGGGGGTTTCATCAGTTCTTACTAAAGACTCCATGGTCACTCTTGCACCTTTATGTGCATAATCATCTTCACAGATGAATAGGTTTGAGGGTAGTACTCTTGAGGGAGAGCTATCTAAATCCTCTCCAATTCAATTGGAGGTTCCTCTAGAAAGAACAACTCCCCTCAAAACACTAGCTGAAATTGCCTTGACAGTTGAAGCTATGAGTACAATTGCCAATGACCCTATTATGGGAGAGGCAAGTTCATCACATTTATGTGACAGTGCTCTGCAAGGTGCACAAAGGTTTGAGGCTGGTGTACATGACAGTAATCCAGTCAACTCCTCTCCAATTTCAATTGGAGGTTCCCACTACAAGTGGAGGACAACACACTATCATAACCACAGAGCAATCTGTGAGTCAAACTGTGACCCCAGTCATAGATGCTTATGCACTCATTTTTATGATAAAATGAGTATGATTAGCCCTATATGGTCTTCCTCTAATCATATGATCACAGATTAACTCTTCTCAGCCACCTCTTATTTCTGTAGGTCAAACAACATTTGAGCCTTTCATGTGAGGATAAGAGAAAAGATTGAGTGAAAAACAAAGAATAAGAGAGGCAGGATCCTTCCTGGCAAAAGGAGAGGTAGATGAGTGTATGGATTTAGTAATCCTTGTGAGGGAACTCTGACTCTCAAAAGTCATGAGACTAGTGCAGTGAGAATTGGTGAGACTACTTATTCAATAGAACAGAGAGCTTAGGACTTTTATCACTGACAGACTTTTTCTGCAGATCTAAGTGAAACTTCTATTCTTTTTGATAAACTCATCACCATGAATCTCAATGAAGTTTGAAGCTGCAGACAGTGTTCCAAATGGACAATGACAGCAGCTTGAACAATGTGCATTTAGCTGGATCTTTCTTCCTGGAGATAATGTCAAAAAGGGGGAGAATATATATATCTAAATGCCAAAACAGCTAATGGATGTTGAATAAATCTAAATGCAACTCAACAAAAGAAGACCTGATGGGAAGATTGGTTTTGGTTTCTGTATTTAGTTAAAGTTTTGACATCATTAGTCAGAACTTGTGCATAATTTCATAATGAACAAGTTGGGGGAGATTGTAATATATAATAGATGATGTCAAAGATTACTGGAGCTAATAATGTCATAAATCTTCAATGATCTGATGTCAAAGATTACTGGAGCTAACAATGTCATTAATCTTCAATGATCTGATGTCAAAGATTACTGGAGCTAACAATGTCTTTAATCTTTAATGATCTGATGTCAAAGATTACTGGAGTTAACAATGTCATTAATCTTCAATGATCTGATGTCAAAGATTATTGGAGCTAACAATGTCATTAATCTTCAAAGATCTGATGTCAAAGATTACTGGAGCTAACAATGTCATTAACATGATGATGTCAAAGATTACTGATGCTGACAATGTCATTATCAATCAGTTAAGCTTCGGGCCAACCCTAAGATTAGTTATACTGTAACCTTAATCTATAATTTATACTTGTAACACTTAATGTCTGTAAAATGTAAATGGAGCAGACTGGAGCATTTTTCCCTAAACAATGTCAAGCCTAAGAATTCTATCTGGAAGAAGATCAAGAAGGTCATGCCTCAGAAGAATTATGAAGAAGCTTGGAGTTGAATCATTCTGTTTGGTGAAAAACATATTAAGTCAAGATCTCTACAAGTCACATAATTAGTGTTATAGAGAAGTCATTCGAGAAGTCAGGAATTACCTATCGAGAACTCAGGAATTGCCTATCGAGAACTCAGGAATTGCCTATCGAGAACTCAGGAATTGTCTATCGAGAACTCAGGAAATGCTATTGGAAATATCGATAAGTCAGATACCCATTCGAGAACTCAGAGATATCGACAAGTATACATTCATTAGATAACTCTGAGTTATCGATAAGCTAAAGTCCATTAGAGAACTCTGAGTTATCGATAAACCAAAATTTACTAGAGAACTCAGAGTTGTCGATAAGTCAAGTCAACAATGAAGTTTCAGAGATATCGACAAGCCAACATGCCGATCGAGATGTCGAGTTCTCTACAGCTTAATTGGAGATCTCGAAGTGAAGAAATTTCTCTAAGTACAGAATTGCAGAACAGTTCAATATCCAAGGTTGCAAATCAACAAACAATTCACACAGCTGGATTGACAAGTCTACAAAAAGCAGCTTGAGAGATGTGCAAGATCAATGGCAGAGATTAACGGACAGAGGAAGATTAAAGTAAACACGGGATGCTAAAGATATGCTAAGCCAGAAATGGAAGATTTGCTTTTCTATAAATAGAAATGACAAGTGACAGTTTAGAAAAGCTAATAGCATGTTTATTATCCACTGTGTAAACCAGCAGTTAACTGAGTTATAAAGTTAACACTGGTCCTCTAGTTAGTTGTAACAATCTAGATAGAAAGTCTTGTATTCTCTCTCAAGAAAGAAGCTAACTTCTAAAATAAGAACTTAGAGATTTTGTAGCAAAACACTGCTTGATTTTTAATATAAAATTAAGTGAGTTTTGAAGATCTTTGTTTTACATATTTGCATTGTTATTTATGTTTAACATCTATTCTACCAAATCATTGATAACAACCAACTACTAAAGCCAAAGTCGATCAAAAAGTAAACATTTAAGCCAAAACACATTCACCCCCCTCTGTGTTGTATTCATACCTAACACTGTGTCTTTCCTTTGTCATTTAATCTTGATCTTTGATCTTGCACTATTCAAGCTATTTTTAGACTTTTCAATCTAACTGATTAGATCGTTTGTTGATTGATAATCTAGATTATTTAACTTGTCTGCATTCTGTACTTTGAGGTTCACGTCGAGATCTCCAGTTTATTGTATAGAGAACTGACATCTCAATAAGTATAATGGCTTATCGAGGTCTCTAAGTTCTCTATAAATGAACTTGACTTATCGAGGTCTCCAAATCTCTACATGTAGAATTAACTTTTCGATACCTCTGAGATCTCTATAAGCATTTTGACTTGTCGATATCTCTGAGATCTCTAATGAGAAAATTGACTTGTCGATATCTCCAATCTTCATATCTTCATTTTGACTTGTCGATAACTTTGAGTTCTCTAATGCATGAATGACTTATCGATATCTCCAATCTTCATGTCTTCATTTGGCTTGTCGATATCTATGAAACTTCTCTATAATCTATTCTGGACTTCTCGAAAAGTCATTCTGGTGTTCTCGAATGACTTATCTATATGACTTGATCTGTGACTTGTACATATCTTGACTTAGAATATTTTTCATAAAACAGATTTATTCAACTCCAAGCTTCTTCACAATTTCTTTGAGGCATGATCTTCTTCCAGAGTTTCTTCTTAGGCTTGAGACTGTTTATATAAAAATACTCCAGTCCAATCTTTGAAATTTTTACAAACGCGAGTAATACAATACAAAATACAAATTTAGATTATTATACAACTAATTCTTAGGATTGTTAATATGACTTAGTCTTATTATAGTACAGGCATATTTTGCACAACAATCTCCCCCAATTTGTGAGAAGGTTGCTTATCACAAATCCATGCCTGATAACAAGACTAACCCCAAGTTACAATGAACAATAAAGGATTACATAACATTGACATAAATACAAGTACAACTTTTATACATTGAGTTTTGATGACATGTGTTTGATAAGTACATTCATTACATAAAATTCTCATAGCCTGGCTCTTTTCTAATAAGGTCCTTAAGGGTTATTAGCACTTGAAGTTCTTCTATGATTTCAGTACCTCTTAGAGCTTCCACAAGCTTGATCCACTCATCTAATGAATAACCATTCAAGTAACCAGCTCTGAATCTTGAGAATCTGCCAACCTTTATGTTCAGAAAGTATCCATCTTTTGAAAGTCTGTTCATCCCTTTTGCCTTAAGCTTATTTGATCTTTGTTGAAGTCTTGCAAGTTCTTCTGCATACTTTCTATCTTTCTCTTCCTTTTCATCCTTTGCTTTTGCATTTCTTTCATCCATTCCTCTCACTCATACACACAACACAACCTCCAAGTCCTTGTGATAGTGTCCTTATCCTTCATCACTCTTTTGAATTTTATGGTTGACAGTGTATCCATTAAGTTACTGCTAAGTAGAGTAAAGGTACCATCCTGGTAATATATCCTAACTTTTGTATAAGATACAACCCAGACTTTGACTATTTCTTCAGCTAATTGTTGAAAGTAGTCATCATATGTGATACACCAATTTAGTGGCATAAAGTCATTTTGGTCAAAACAATTCCAGATAGCCCTCTCAGTGACTTGTAATTTCTTTGGTTTTCTTCCAACATATTTGAAATGAATTTTGGTTGGTGGATTGAATGAGGGTAGGTTTGTGATTTTCTTCAAGGTGAATTGGCAAGATGTGATTGGTATTTGAGTAAGGTGTTTACAGTTGGCTTGTACAAAAACTTAGGCTTAGTGGTTAAAGATATTTGAATGTTTGAGCTTGTAGGTTTAATGGCTTGAGCATTTTGTATTTGAATTGACTGGATATTTTTCTTTGTTCCTGAATCATCCACCTCCTCCTCCTTCTTCTTCATCTTCTTTCATCACCTTTCTTCTCATCATTCCCTTTTCTAGCATATCTTTTCTTGTCATCTTCTTTACTGCCAGTTGCCTTAGAGGTTTGACTTGGATTTGAACCAGAAGGTTTTTGATCATATTTCTTCTGCTCATCATCATCCAAGTCACCATTAATGTTTATTTGAGTTTTAGGCAAATTGGCTTCAGCATTTTTCAATATCTCCCCCAACAACTTGATCATTTTTTTTTATCGTAGGTAACCCACAACCGGTACTCTTCGGGTGCACACTTTATCATTTCTTCATCTTCATTAGTCTTGTATTGCTTTGTCTTCAAGTCTGTCTCCAGAGTCATTATCAACTTTCTGTTTTCCATGACACATTGCTTTGGAATTTGGAAATATTTGTAATATTTAGTGTTTGAACATATGTATGTCACTCCCTTGATTGGTTGTAGATATGCTTTTGGAAAAGAAGCTACTGGATCCTTCTTCAATTCATTTAGCAAGAGAGTGTCTTCTTGAATCACTCTGTTAACTTTATTAATCAGAATGTCCAATTCAGATGCCCTTCTAGTTATGAGAAAGTTAAGGGACACATGTATACACCTATCTATCCCAGAATCATTAATGTTGACAACTATTCTCCTTTCTTGAAATCCATCTGCAGTTACCATGATCACCCTTATAAAGTTTACTATTTTTTCCAAGGCCTTCTTATATGTGAAAAAGTTGTTGTTGAGAGAAGCCCTGGGAGCCTTTAGAAATTCATCAAATTCTCTGCTTACAGTAGGTCCCTCAGATGCTTTTATAAGCCTCTCCATTCCAACATCAACTTCTTTGACTTTGCCTTTGTGAAAAGCTTGAACAGATGAAGATCTTAATAACCTAGTCTCTATCTCCCCCTTAGTCTTGTTAGGTGGCAAGATGAGAGGTGTAGAAATTTCAGGCCTAACAGCTTCTGGAAGTGAAGGAAAATGAATGTTTAGTGCTCCCATGATAGCTCCCAATGAGACTGAATTCTGCATTTGTAGATGTTTATGAGAGGCCACCAAGGTTTCTATATCAGCCTGTTGACTTTGGACCATAGCTGTTAGTTATGATACTTGAGTTGTCAATGAATCATTTGCTGACGGCAAGGTGGAGACTTGAGTTTGGAGAGCTTGAATTTGCAAGTTTGTTGAAGTTGATAATGGTTATTGAGAGCTAGAAGATAGAAAAGTGCCAAAAGTTGTTTGCACGACTTCCTTGATTCCTTCCATCAAAAGAGCAGATGGCTCATATCTAGCCTGATTGAGTTGATCCAACTTGACCCTCATGTCATTAATATTGGTGATTTGTTGTTGAACAACTTAATGAAGAGCTAGAAATGACTCCCTTAGATTCTTGATGATCTTGTCTACAGATGATAAATCAAAATTGACAATTTGATCAGTAAATCTTGAGAATTTTTGTTTGATTTCCACCTGAGAAGGAATGATATCATCCAACTTGTCCTTGACCAATTTTCTTGTTCTGTCTTGATGATCAGTCAATTGTAGTTTAAGAGCTTTACCAAAGAGATGGAAAGCTTTAAGTTGGGCTTTGTAGACCTCAGTAACTGCATCAAAGAATTCTTGTGGAGTTAAAAATTTGGCATTGCTCCCAAGAATGGTCAAGTGCTCCTTCCTAAATCTTGCTAATGCTTCATCCATCTCAAGACTAAAGTTTTTATCTAGCCAGGCATCACAATTTCCACCTTGTTCTGCTTCATTGACAATTTTAGCATATTGTTCTTGAATCTCTGTCTGATATGAAAACATGATAACTTGATAATCTTGATTAGACATGTTTGAGGTGAGAAACTACTGTGAGATTTGAGCAAGGCCTGACAGTTGGTCAACTAAGTGATCATTTATGGTTGTTGGTTGAGCTTCTGTCTTCTGTAGCCATTATGAGATTAGATGAGGTTGTGGTTGAGAAGTGTTAGGAATATGTTGTGAACTTGATGATAAGTTAAACAAAACATCTTAGTAGATTTAACTTAGTGAAATTTGTAGCTCTCGACGGATGATCTAATGTTGTCCTGATGGATGAAGTTTATAGTCCCGACGGATGACAATTTGACATCCATCGAGAGTGTAGCTTATGTAACAAATAAGTACTGTAGCTCATTACTGCAAACAACATGTTTTAGTCTGGTAGATTGTGTAGGGTTCTCTAAGTCATGTTGACTACTAGATTGATATGCAGAATAGATTGACTAATTGTAAATATGAGATGTCTTGTAATTCTGTATAAGTGAAATAGAGTCAAGTGGCAGATAGACTCCCGACGGATGATCTACAAGACTCCCGACGGAATCAACAAAGTTCCCGACGGATGACTAACATAGTCCCGACGGATGATCAAATTCAAAATATTTGTTGACAGTGACAACACAGTCACATGCGTTGGGTGTTTGCAAAAGGAATGTGGCAGTCTGTTAAGCAAGATTTTGAGAAGAAAGAAGCATTATCATTTCCATGCAAATGTGAAGATTTTCAAAGTTGCTGGAATAAAGTAGTGAAGCAGCATAGAGTTAGGATAGATATATTTTACTTTATTATCTTGTCTTATTATCATGTAACTTGGTGATATATAAACCAAGAGTAGAAAGTAGAACATTTGGCTAAGCAAGTTTATTTTCAGAGAAATATATCAAGCTGTATTCTGGAAGAATTTCTCTGTAGTTTGTTTGTTCAACTTGTAAAGCAGTTGTGAGCTATTCAAAACTTCACAGAGTTCTCATTCTGATATATGTATATATATATATATATATCTGGTGGATACATTTAAATCCACCAAAAAGTTTTAAAGCCTTGTGTTTTATTACTTAGTGTTTTGATTTCAATTATCTTTCTATTCCACACTTTAGCAAATCAAACACTGTTATATGTATTAAGTTAGAACATTTTTAAAATCAAGAAAAGAAGCCAGAATTACATTCAACCCCCCTTCTATAATTCTTGTTGTATTGTTAGGGAATAACAATTGGTATCAGAGCAAGCTCTTGAAATACAAAGAGTTTAAAGATCACAACAAACAGCAAGATGAACAAAAAGGATGTTGGAGTTAAAATTCCATTTCTGGACAAAGACAACTATTACCCCTGGAAGGTGAAGATGCACCTACATCTTCTTTCCCAAGATGAGGCCTATGTGGACTGCATAGAGAGAGGTTCTCATGTACCTATGAGATCTGCAACTGGCAATGAACCATCTGTTCCAAAACCTAGGCATGAATGGTCAGACCCTGATATTGAACAAGTCATGAAGGATAAGAAAGCCATGAGCATTTTGTTCAATGGTGTTGATGGTGATATGTTTGACAACATCATTAACTGTAAAACAGCCAAAGAGGTTTGGGACATAATACAAATTATCTGTGATGGTACTGAGCAAGTAAGGGAGAACAAGATGCAGCTCCTGATTCAGTAATATGAGCATTTCCACTGTGAAGAGAGTGAGTCACTCACTGAAATATTTAGTAGATTTCAAAAGCTACTAAATGCTCTGAAGGTGCATGTAAGAGTCTATCAAACAAAAGACTCTAACCTCAAGTTCCTTAGATCTCTCCCAAAAGAGTGGAAGCCAATGACAGTCTCATTGAGAAATTCACAGGATTACAAGGAGTTCACTTTGGAGAGACTGTATGGCATCCTGAAAACTTATGAGCTTGAAATAGAGCAAGATGAAAGGATGGAGAAGGGAAGAAAGAAAAGAGGATCCATAACACTGATTGCTGAGTTGGAAAAGGAGAAAGAGATGCAGGTGGAAGCTGTTGAGTCTACATCAAAAGTCTGTGAAATCAAGGGTAAAGGGGTGGTAGCTGAGAATGAAGATCAGTTGAGTCAAGATGACATGGATGATATTGATGAACATCTAGCATTTTTATCCAGGAGATTTTCCAAGCTCAAATTTAAGAAGAATTTTGGAGCAGCCAAGCCAAACAGAAACATGGTTGATGGTTGATAAGCCAAAATTCAAGTGTTTTAAATGTGGCTTGGCGGGTCATTTTTCCAATGGATGTAGAAAGTCTGATTCGAGCAAAAAGAAGTTTGAGCCTGTTGATTATAAACAGATATACTTTGAGTTGCTCAAGCAAAAGGAAAGGGCTTTCATCACATAAGAGAATGACTGGGTTGCAGATGGAATGGATAAAGATGAAGATACAAGCTATGTCAACCTAGCCCTGATGGCAAAATCAGATGAAACAAAGACCAGTTCTTAAGCAATCAGGTAATCACCACTAACCTAGCACATTTATCTAAAGCTGAGTGTAATGATGCAATAAATGACACGTCTACAGAATTGTATCACCTACGTGTTACACTTAAGTCCCTCACTAAGGAAAATGCTAAAATTAAAGAAAACAATCTATTTTTAAGTGAGAGGAATAATGTGCTAGAGTCTCAGTTTATTGAATTTGAAAAATTGAGAAATGAGTGTAAGATTGCTAAGGATGAATTAACTGAGTCCTTGAAGAAAGAAGAAATTTTAAAGAAGCAGCTTGAATGAGAATAGGAAGTGATTAAGGCATGGAAATCATTTAGAGATGTTCATGCTCAAATCACTAAAGTTCAAGGTATTGAGTCCTTTTGTGATGCAGCCTGGAAGAAGAGTAAAGAGAAGCTCGAGTCCAATTTGGTTGAAAGATTGTTGACAGATGTGGACTCGATGGATGATGAAAATCATCCGTCGGATAATCAAAAGGATTATCCGTCGAGAGACAAGGAGCCACATCCGTCGGTTGTGAGTAAACCAGTTAGCAAAGCTAAACTAGCTAAGTTAAATGAGAAATATGGATCAGTTTCTAAAACTTTATTCCAGGAGAATCGAGTCAAGTTAGAAAAGAAAAGAAATTTAATGTTGGGCATCTGTCTATCAAGCAATTGAATGACAAATTAAAAAATATTGAGGTTAAAACAGAAGCTAAAAAGAAAAACAATAGAAATGGGAAAGTAGGAATTAACAAACATAACAACTACACACCTGATTAATATACACCAAGAAAAATCTGTGTTTAGTGTAGTAGTATTAATCATTTGTCTATTAATTACAAGCCTGCCATGCCTATTCCCATGTCTGCACCCTCTTCTTTTCCCAACATGACTGCCATGCCTACCATGCCTATGAATGCTATGTCTAATCAGAATATGAATGCACAATTTGCTAATATGCCATTTGTATATAATCCTTATTATGCTGCATTTAGTATGCCTCAAATGCCATTTAACATGCCTTAATGGAATAACATGTTTGCAAATAGCATGCCTTTTCATGTAAACCAAAATGTGCATGATAATTCTGTTTTAATGTCTGGTTTCAAAGGTTCAACTCAAATGACTAAGGATGAATATGAAATTCTCAAGTCAAATGAGATCAAACCTAAGAAACCAAATAAGAAAGCTAACAAGGCAGGATCCAAGGAAACTTGGGTACCAAAATCAACTTGATTTGATTTTAATGTGTGCAGGGAAACAGAAAGAATCTCTGGTATCTGGATAGTGGTTGCTCAAGGCACATGACTGGAGATTTTACCCTGCTCACTGAGTTCAAGGAAAGAGCTGGCCCAAGTATTACTTTTGGAGATGACAGCAAGGGTTATACTGTGGGATATGGCTTACTTTTAAAGGATAACTTCATCATTGAAGAGGTTGCCCTAGTGGATGGTCTCAAGCATAATTTGTTGAGTATCAGCTAACTTTGTGATAAGGGCAACTCAGTTACCTTCAATTCAGAAGCCTGTGTTGTGACAAATAAAAAGAGCAACAAAGTGGTTCTCACTGGAGTGAGAAAAGGAAATGTGTACCTAGATGACTTCAACTCATCAAATGCAGAATCAGTCACTTGTCTTCTTAGTAAAGCAAGTCAAGATGAAAGTTGGCTATGGCACAAGAAGCTGTCTCGTCTAAACTTCAAGACCATCAATGAGCTTGTCAAGATAGAATTGGTTAGAGGTAATCCTCAAGTGGAGTTTACTAAGGATGGATTGTGTGATGCCTGCCGGAAAGGAAAGCAAATCAAAGCATCATTCAGAAAGAAGCTTGATTCAACAATTGAAGAACCTTTGCAACTGTTGCACATGGATTTGTTTGGACCAGTCAATGTGTTATCCATCTCAAGGAAAAGATTTTGCCTAGTAATTGTAGATGATTTCTCAAAGTTCTCTTGGACATATTTTCTGAAATCCAAAGATGAAGCTAGTGAAATCATCATCAATCACATAAGGCAAGTCAACAATCATCCTGACTTCAAAGTGAGAAGAATCAGGAGTGACAATGGAACTGAGTTCAAGAACTCTGTGATGAGATCATTTTGTGAAGAGAATGGAATTATGCATGAGTTTTCTGCAGCTAGAACTCCTCCACAAAATGGAGTGGTGGAAAGGAAAAACAGATCTCTAAATAAAGCTGCAAGGATAATGCTTGAAGAATCAAAGTTACCAACATATTTTTGGGCTGAAGCTGTGAATACTGCATGCTACACTCAGAATATTTCTTTGGTTAATCAAGCCAAATGCATGACTCCTTATTAGTTGATCAAGAATAGGAAGCCAACTCTAAATTTTCTTCATGTCTTTGGCTGCAAATGTTATATCTTAAGGAATCAAACTGATCAATATGGGAAGTTTGTTGCCAAAGCAGATGGAGGAATTTTTGTTGGATATGCTATTAGAAAAGCACATAGAGTCTACAATCTAAGAACTAACATTGTTATGGAATCAGTACATGTTGTGTTTGATGATAAAGAGATTAAAGGACTGCAAGATGGAGATTTCCATGAAAGCCTCAAATTTGATAATGTTGAGATGGTTAGTGATGACAGTGATGATGAGAGTGATAAAAAAACAGTAGCTAAGGATAATGAAGAAAAATCTACAAATAATGAAGCACATAATTCAACATCTGTCGAGTTATAGAATGCTTCATCCGTCGACAGACAATCAGCTTCATCCGTCAAGATACAAAGTGCATCATCCGTCGGAACAATGAGAGAAGCTGAGAGTTAAAACAGATCACCTACAGATAGTACCCCTTCCTTAAATCAAAGATTCACAAACTCAGGGGGAGTTTCTCAAATTCAAAACTCATTCACACATCAAGACAACAATGAGGCCACTTCATCTAGAGCTAATCTATCACGACAGAGAAAATGAACTAAAGATCACCCTTTTGAGCTCATTATTGGTGATGCATCTTCTGGAGTTCAAATAAGGAAAGCAACTCAAGAAGAGTGTCTGTATAGAAGCTTCCTTTCTAAGGAAGAACCAAAGAAGGTAGAAGAAGCTCTGTTGGATCCTGATTGGATTTTAGCTATGCAGGAGCAGCTAAACCAATTTGAAAGGAATAAGGTATGGAAACTGGTACCCAAGCCTAAATGAAAGAATCCAATTGACACCAAGTGGGTATTCAGAAATAAGATGGATGGAAATGGCATAATTGTCAGGAACAAAGCTAGATTGGTTGTTAAGGGCTACTATCAACAATAAGGGATAGATTTTGATGAAACTTTTGCTCCCGTTGCAAGACTTGAAGCCATCATAATTTTCTTAGCCTATGCAGCCCATGACAATTTTAAAGTCTATCAAATCGATGTCAAAAGTGCCTTTCTGAATGGAGATTTGGAGGAGGAAGTCTATGTCAGTCAGCCTCCTGGTTTTGAAGATCCAAATTTTCCAGAATATGTCTACTATCTTTTGAAAGCACTTTATGGATTGAAGCAAGCACCTAGAGCCTGGTATAATACCTTATCAAAGTTTCTTTTGGAAAATCACTTCACAAGATGTACTGTTGATAAAACTTTATTCTTTAGAAATGTTAATGGCTCTAGTATACTTGTTCAAATTTATGTAGATGATATTATATATGGCTCTACAGATGAAAAACTTTGCAAAAAGTTTGTCAAATTGATGCAAAGTAAGTATGAAATGAGTATGATGGGAGAACTAACTTACTTTCTTGGTTTACAAGTTAAGAAAGTTAGTGATGAAATATTCATTAGTCAAACCAAATACATTTATGATCTTTTAAAGAAGTTTGATCTAATGGATTGCACTTCTGCAAAAACTCCCATGGCCACTGCAACTAAACTTGAATTAAACACTACTGAAAAGTCTGTGGATATTTCAAACTATAGGGGCATGGTTGGCTCACTTCTGTACTTAACAGCTAGTAGGCCAGATATAATGTTTGCTATCTGTCTTTGTGCTAGATTTCAGGATGATCCTAGAGAATCTTATTTAGTAGCTATTAAGAGAATTTTTAGATATCTCAACGGAACACCAAAACTTGGCATTTGGTACCCTAGAGATTCTGGTTTTGATCTCACTGGTTATTCAGATGCAAATTATGCAGGTTGTAAAATTGATAGAAAAAGTACAACAGGAACCTAACAATTTTTAGGAAACAAGCTTGTGTCCTGGTTTAGTAAAAAGCAAAATTCAGTTTCTACTTCTACAGCTGAACCTGAATATATTGCAGCTAGCAGTTGCTGTGCACATATTTTATGGATAAAAAACCAATTATTGGATTATGGCCTACAAGTGGACAGAATTCCTATTTTCTGTGATAACATAAGTGCAATTGCCATCACTGAAAATCCAGTACAACACTCAAGAACAAAGCACATAGACATCAAGTACCACTTCATTAGGGAACATGTGATGAATGGTACTATGGAAGTTCATTTTGTTCAAAGTGAAAAGTAGCTTGCAGATATCTTTACTGTAACACCCCTAGATCCGGGGTCAGGGATCCGGGTCGTCACGGTCTTTCTTTCCACAATATCACTTCACTTAATTAACAATAAATAACCTCATGCTGTGACCCCACACTAACACACACCACAACCCGTTATAGTCTCAGAGATGAAATTGAAATAAGTACAAGTCTTTGAATCCACAATTTAAAAGTTATTACAACCCAAAATGATTACTTAATAAGTTTACACTTAATTGCCATTATCTGCCACAAGTTATAATTATACATAATTGATTCCCAAAAGTAGAAGGTCTGATCTACAAATAGATCTACCTCTGCAGCAATAGCAGCTATGATCTCAACGGGAAGGCGCGGGGCGCTTCCCACGCTCTTGCGTTGGGTCTGCTTGAGTCTGGCCATCCTTCCTAACTGTTGTTGCGTGATGAAGAAATAAAGCAAGAGTGAGCATTACAGCTCGCAAGATAATATATAGTGTAAACAATAACGCAAGCATCTAAATGGATAACTTGCTGGAAACCTTTATCAGGTGAAAGATAATTACTTACTGGATATAAGCAAAAACAAGGGATGAAGTTATCATATACTTCACTATACTTATATCATTTATAAAGCTACTTGAACTACCACTGTTCAAAGTATTATAGGTTTCAAAAGGTCATCCCATAGATGAGACCACAAGTTAAGACTTGAATAGATTCAATCTTTGAAATATTATTGAATGAAATAAAGTTAGGAGATACTTTATTTAGTCCCGATATATATATCCACATATATATCTCTTAAACATTTCCTGGAACCTCTGTTATGTAAAGTATGAACAGAGTTTGTAACATCCAATGAATTTTGGAAAGGAAAAGAATTTTGGCATAAACCCGATATCTTGCTGATCAGGCAAAGATACCAATAAGTAACCTTTTCTACTAGTAGATGGATGAATCCCCCACCGGTCATCACCCTGGCCACATAAGGACCTTGTACTGGACCGCCACCCGGCCTCTTACGCGCTGATGGACTGCCACCCAGCCACTTATACTTTGATAGACCGTACCCCGGCCTGTCGCTTATGCCGACTCAATTAGATGGGCTTACTTCCCGAACGTTGGGCAAGTAATCAAATTGTTTTCTCAAAACAGCAACCACGTTGCGAATGTAAAATACACCACAGAGCCGGATCCCCCAGGTTTTGAGCGAGTATTTAAATCCCCTTCGAAAGGAGGATCTTAAATATAAAAGAATGAGTTTTGGGATCCGCCCTAACTTTTAGAAATCATTTTGAAGACTCGAAAACATTTTTAAGAATGTTTGGAGTACTGCTGATTTATTAAAATAAATCAGTCCCGATATATTAGAAATATCTGAATATTATTATTTAAATAATATTCTCATAAAGATAATCCTTATAAAAATAATCGAAGTAGAAGTTTTAAAACTTATACTTGAAATGAATAATAATTAACCAAAGATATACTTATACGAAAGTACGATCTTTATTTGAATAATCGAAAATAAGTTTAATTATCAAAACATTATTCTTTAATAAAATAAAGAATATTATTAAATAATAAGCGGAGTCATAATACCTCGAATGAATATTATAAATAATATTCATTAAATAAAATAAAGTTATCGAATAAACCTTATTCGATCAATAGTTTTGAAAACTACATCCATATATATATAAATATATATATATATAATATACTCGGGAACATCGACTCCCGGTTTAGAAATATGTTCACCTTTGGGTCCCCTATACTAAGAGTATACGCAACTACTGCTTATCTCTAGCTTAGGTATTATGCAACTAATAAGCATTTGAACCAACAGATATATAAATCAAGAATACGAAACAGGCATGCATATATACCATATCACATGCTCCAATATATCGCAAGAATTTGCTAATAACAAATATGCATTTATCACAAGATCATGCATATACACATATACATCACAACAACAGTTTATACGGGTAGAAAACTTGCCTGAGCGACTGGGGGTTATAAATGGCTCGGGACGATTCTGGTAACCTATAAACAACATGTGAGTTGGAATTAAACCAAAGTCACTTGTAAATCTATACTTTAACCAAATTAGACTCTAACGCTCGCTTTGCGCTTACTGATTCTCTTAAATCACTCGAGTACCCTCGGCTCCACAATTTTTAACAAATTAACCATTACGAGTTTTAAGGCGATTCTTTCGCGAGTGTCTTACCAACTGCCTAACACACTTAACATAATTGTTTCATACTCCAATTAGTCCTTTAAGGTCTTTAACCAAGGTTTCAAAGTAAGGCGAGGGGTAATGATTCGTTGGCGAAACGTCGTTACTTAAAACGGCCGTTTCTCCTAAACCGTACATCGGAATCAAACAAACCACATATCAAAACGAAGCTCGTAACATGAACTATCTAAACATGGCAATGGTCAAAACCTAGCAGGGAGTTCTCGGGTCCTAATGTTATGAACAAAAGCAGTCTAAAGTAAATCAGACATTACGACGGCTATGTTTACGCAATTTCCCAATTTTATACCATTCAAATTCAACCACCAATCAATCCCAATTCATTCATACAACCAACATCCATCCTCACTACATCATAACAGCCCCAATCAACTCAACATTAACAATTTATACTTATTCTTAAACTTGAATTTAAACTATACTTAAGTCCTTTAACCAAACCATAAGATTTCAATATTCAATTCACTACCATTCCAACCCAAACTCTAAACCAACAAGCATCAAGCTACTCTTTTACCATAACTATCAAAATCATCCTAATATACAAAGTAAAGCTAGGGTTTGGAGATGTTATACCTTCCTTGAAGTGATTGGAGTAGCTAGGAAGCCTTAAGAAGCCTTGAGATGACATAGGGATGCTTGGATCTTAAAGGAAAAACAAGAAAAATCAAGTTAAAAATCTTGAAATCACTATTCATTGTCTTCTTCATTGATTTCTTGGAGAAGATTGTGAATGATTTGGAGGCTTAAACTTATAGAATAGTCATATCTATGCATAAGGAGTACTAGATAATTAACTTACCAATTAAGGAAGCTTGGAACTTGAATTTTGAAAATTTTTCTTCTTGAAATGGAGAAAAGCCGAGAGCAAATGTGGGAGAAATGAAATGATTTTGTGTTTTTGATTTGTTTAGCTTAGCTTGGTTGTTTTTGTTTTGTTTTTGGTTAATTACCTTTCTAACCTTGAACTTTGTGTGGTTTTAAATCAACCACACCTCCTTCCCCTTATGTCATGCTTATGATGTCATCATCCCTTACTTGCCCTCTTCTTATTGGTTGGATGACCTCATCATCCCTAACCTCCTTGATTAACTTCCTAATTGTTTGCCTAATAACCGCTGATCTGTTATACGGTTCGCTTAACTTTCGTTCTCGTTTCTCGTTTGAGGGATCATACCCGGGATCTTATTACTTGGGTTTCCTTAACCTTTCTTTATACATTATAATCCTTTTATGATCCTCTCTTATAATCCTTTAATTTAAATCTTTTTTATCCTGTTACCTTATACTCAATTCTTTCCGTATCTAGTGGATTTCCTGGAAAAATCAAAGTGTTTGGAATTGGATTCTGACGATCTTTACATACACTTATATACCATATAGAGTACTAATAAAATCTCAGAATATCCATAACAGAACCCCTACATAGTGTGGCATGAAAAGTTTTCTCATTCAGCAAAAACACTATTCATAAGGGTTACAAAAAGTTCAAAATTTTGGGGGTTATTACATTTACCAAGCCACTTGATGAATCCACCGTTTCCAGGTTGGTAAGTGAGTTAGGTATGCTTAATTATTCTTGAATTCTTTCTGATAATTTTTCAAGTTGCAATACAGCAAGAAAGTCAATTGATTTTTCTATTTTAGATGAAATTTTGGCTAAGTCAAAATTTACATCCCGGCGGATGCTCATTATCCATTGAGTTTGATCATCCGTCGGAATAGAAAATATTAATAAAAATCAATTACCTTTCTGGATTATTTTATACCCGACGGATAATTATTTTATTCTCATCCGTCAAATTATCTCAATCTTAGCCATTGGAACTCTGAACATTATCCATCGGATATACTTACATTCTGTAAATATATCACGATGGATAATCGACAAAATTTTGACAGTTTATTTTATTTTAAATGGCTATTTTGGGCTATTCTGATTGGTTACTTTATTTTACTTTATTGCTTTTGACAGATTATTTTTGAGATGGTATAAAAGCAAAATTCGTTTTCATTATTTTCCTTTATCATTCTCAAATCAATTGTTCTAACTCTCCTCTTCTCCAAAGCAAATACTCTCTCTTTCAGCAAATTTCCTCACTTTAACAATGGCACTAGTAGTCAAAATCATGTCTCAGTCTGGATTTATCTATGAGAAGAACAACTTTGTAGCTCTTGTAAACAAGGAAATTCCGACGTCTGAAGATTTTCACAAAATGATGGATTTTGTGAAAAGTTGCAGACTCAGCTATGCTATGCTGGAATTACCCATAATCTACTGTAAAGTTGTGGAGGAGATATGGACAACTGCTGTGTATTAGTCTACAGACAAAACCATAACTTTCACACTCAAAGGTAAGCAATTCTGCATTAACAGTGACACAATTCAAGCATGCTTTAAGATTCCTGAAAACACTACTACTGTTCCACACACAGATACTAATTTAGTTACCATGCTTAATTTTATTGGCTATGCACTTCCTACCTCTAAGTTAAGTGAGATTAGAAGGTTAGGTCTTAGAAAGAAATGGAGTTATTTGTGTGATGTAGTTACCAAGGTGTTTTCTGGGAAAATAAGTAATTTTGATTCTGTCAATACTGTCATGCTTAACATGCTTTATATGCTAGTTACTGATAATCATCATAATTTCAGTGACATGGTTATGTTTGAATTAGGCTATAAGTTAATGGAAGTTAATAAGAGAGGTAAAAGTGTCTATTATGCTAGATTCTTTATGATTCTTGCTAACCATCTCATTGAGAATATTGTTATTGAGAACCCAACCAACAAACTGGATTGTTGGGTTCAAGAAAGGAGAATAATTACAGATCTGAACAGAGCAAGTCACCACAAATAGGTGCCCCTCTTCTACTTTCCAATCATGGAGGGCCCTCAGGTAAGTGAGGTAAGCACCACTGTAACTACTCTTCCAACCTCACAAATTTCTTTGCCTTTAAGTGTAGCTATGGCATTTGTGTCAATGACCTAACAGATGCCTACCCAAGCTACCAAAACAAAAACTTCAAAATCCAAAACAAAGAAAGTTCTCTCTGGTTTCTCTCAAAGGAAACCAGTTGCAAAATCTACCAAACCTAAAGAGGGGAGTGTGAAGGGTGGTGAGATAGGTGAGGGACAGAGTGAAAATCAAAGAAACCCTAAGGATAAGGTTGGTGAGGTAAGTGTACCAAAGCCTAGCCACATCACAGTTTCCCAAAAAACTGTGGTAGTTAATAAGGAAATTAGCACTACTCTAGTTTCATCCTCTCAAAAGGATGTTACTATTGAAAAAAGCTCCCAACCAGGAGCACAGGCCAAAAGGGTAATGAACACTAGTTCACCTCAAACCTATGCCAGAAAGAAGAGATCTAAAACCCATGGGGATGCACAGGGAACACATACAGTGCAAACTGAAGCTAAAGACTCAGTCACTGCACCATCTCAAAGTCGGTTTGATGTGGCTCCAATAAATGTGGAGTCACATCCAAAATCTTTAGTAATAGAAGTACCACAAACACCAAACACTCCCACAAATTCTCTGGACGTGTTTATGATCAACACATCAATTACTGATTCCCCTTCTTTAACTCTGTTGGGGAAGCCAAAATCTAGTATAAGTGAGCATCATCTTTTGGATGATTTATTGCCTCACTTGCCAATTCTTTCGGGAACTGTTGAAACATCTGTACCTAAATTTTCATCAATCTGCACAGAGTACACAATATTTTCCACTCCAAACTCATTCATTTCTTCTATTCCGATGGATATTATTCATTCGTCGGTTCGTGATTGTATCCCGACGGATGTGCCTAACAGCAGTCATCCGTCGGCTATCCTAACTACTACCCCGATGAATGTTTCTCATCCGTCGGTACTCTCTACACACTGAAATTTCAATAATTGTTACAAGTGTAGATGAGTTAGTAGTTGTACAATCACTCTTAGGACTGAGGGAAGGGAGTGAAATGAGTGAGATGCGGGGTTGCTCTCAGAAAAAAGGAGAGGAAATGAGTGAACTCATGCAGGCTATTTCTTCCACCCTGGAAAAAGAGAGTGAGAGGAGTCCCACCTTAGAAGGTGAAGGTGAGGGTGTGAGGGTGGTGAGCCAAGGGGAGCCCTTGATGTAACAAAAGAGAGAAAACGAGAGAAATGCAGGTACAGGAGTTATAAGGATGGAAACCATTTCTAGTGCACACAACTGCTTCTCTACAAAGGCAATCACTCCTATGCCATATACAACTGGCAGTGATCCTGAATTGGATGAAGACTCTTTTGGGAATGATGGTGAAGATGTGGAGGATGACAGCATGAGCATATGAAGAGATGCAGATATTCTATGTGACAGCCTCAACCCCGGGGTCAGGAGTTGACGTCACCAACAACAATAATAATAAACCTAATATAATTTAAATCACTAATTACACATAACCACGACCCCTTTACCAAGACCTTTTCCAGGTTTAAGTATGATTTGGGTTACAACCATTACAAAACCAACTTACCGCAAACCATTTGACTCAACTAACTTAATACAGCAACTTGGTAGACCATCTTGGTCCAACACAACTACCTCAGGGGAGCCTGACACGAAAGGAACTGGAACTCTGCCCTGACTACCCCAGAAGAATCTCCTAGGCATCTGCAATATATATGTAAAATATTCTGCAAGGGTGAGCAATCAATTGCTCAACAGTACCACTATATGAATAACAATAAAACAGTGATAGGAACAGAGATTATAGCTCGTTTACAAAACATGTAAAACATTCATAAACTGGATACTCAAAACTAGCATGTTTTCAACAAAACAAACGTAGTAGTGTGCTGTGTACAAATACCAGAGTTTAATTCTAGCATGCCATTTTCATTTCCAAATCCACTATATAACTTACTTGTTCCGTTACAAGAATCACAAAGTCAAATCAGATACTTACAGATATGTGAAGACAGCTGATCAGGCTATCAACACTGGACGGCTCTCACTGCCATCTTATATACATGTTCCGGAACTCAGAGACTAGCTAGGTCTCTGACCTGCTGGACTAATCGGTTATATATTGCGTACAACCGAATTAGCCTCTCACACCACCTCAATAGGCCTACTCTGGCCCCAATGTATCCCATATCTGATCGTTTTATCCAGTTTTCAAAACACTTGTACCTATCTCATTTTCAAAATCATTTATTTAACCAGCACACATATAAAGCGCAGTTCGCAATTCATTTCATTCGAGATAGGTACCTTGCGGAGTTACTTTTCCCTAAAACAATTTGAAAACAGTGATTTATAACTACAGGGGATACGCAACTTAAAACGTTTCTGTTCCATTACGAGAATAAAACATTAAGCTATTCATACGTACTGAATCATAAAAGAATGGTCAGGGGTACTTGCCTTGCAGAGCGTTACAACAATCTCTGATTGACCTTGAACCGATTTGGGACACTCGGCTTTATCATTTTACTATTTGACTATCCTGGATCCGACTTCAATGCTCAGGTCCTTCGCTTGGAACTTCACTGCGCTTATCGACTGATCACTAGGTTATCCTAGCTCGATATCAATTCTTGAGTCCTTCGACTAGAACCTACAGAGTCGAAATACCCTATGTTAGGCGTCTAGGTATGCTTGACATATCCTCGCTAAACCATTTACCCAACGATAATGATTCTCGACTCGTACTTATTCATATTATAATAACACACACAACAATCAGGGTTCACGTTCTTAGAAATCGGGTCGGTGTTTGTTTCCAGAAAATACGTATACTAATTATTTTACAAAATTAGAGTTATTGGTTTTGGCAAAACAATTTACCACTACATACAATCAGGTTCCGCACAAAATATATGTATATACTTATTTATACTCGCTCGACGTTCCGATAATTACAGGATATGTCCCGAATTTTCGAATTTAATTTCCAAAAATTCGGGCAACACTTCTTCTGTTTATCGGCCTACCCATCGACTAACTCGACATCAAATCAACAACAAACAACCCACAATTAATCCAGATACAATTCCCAACCTCCGATTCAACTCAATAATAACAAACATAATTCTACACATTTCCAAATTTCAACTTAATTACAATTATTAATTATTATTCATATTTATTTATTTTCAAATATTAGGACTCAGATAAACATCATCATCGTCCACCGTCCGTTTGTCGAAATTCATCGCGGACGGCGGTAAAATCCGCGGGTACCCGATTAATTCGGGTTTCCAACGCTAAATTCTACCGATTAAATAATTTCCGCACGCAATTCTATTTTATTTCATGAATTTTACTCAACGAATTCCTGCAGAAAATAACATTAAAATAATAAAAATCTTAACCACAAACACACGCGCAAAACGCGCGAAACAGAAAAACAGATACAACCACAGCCATATTAGCACCGTATAGGCGACAACAGAAGCATAGTAAGGTAACGGTCACGCACCACCATCCTCACCGAAAACCGTGAGGGGCGGCGGAAACCAGAGATGAACAAGAGAGGCACACTACACATACATATGCACAGAAATTACACACACACAAACACCAAATCAGTTCACACACACACGCATACACACATATGTATATTCACAGAATCGACAGGCAGAGAAACAAACGGCGGGGCATAGGCGGTTACCGAAATCGGAGTCACGGCGGCACCGGAGAAACCACAGAAACGATTGAGGAGTAAAAACCGAGAGAAAAATAAAAACAAAGGGAGAGAGATGCAGTCGAGAGATTCAGGGAACAAATGGGGTTGTAATTGTTATTAATTTTTTTATCTAACCTATTCTGCTGCTTACACGTGTCCAGAAAGTTGCAAGAATTATACACGTAGCAAAATTTATTGGTATAATACTCTTGCCGCCCCATTCTGATCTGCCTTTCCCAATTTAACGCATACATACGCTATTTAACAAAGCCCGTAAAATTACGAAAATAGTTTTAAAATATCACAAATATCTCGAAGTTTATAAAAATATAATTTCATAATTTTAAAATAATTTCTGAAATGCAATTTATACCCGCTTTTATCCATTAAACGAATCGACGCGCGGGTGAAATTAATCCCTAAAATTACCAAAATAATTTTAAAATTCTCTTGAATATTCCAAACTTAAATAAATATTAGTTTCATAATTTTTTAAAGAATCCCGGAATTAAATACATATTTTATGAATAAATACAATCAGAAAATCACTAAGGGCTAAATAATTAATGAAATATTGATTTCTGAATTTTATAAAATCCCAAAAATAAATATTGAAATTATAAAAGTCATAAAAATGATTTTAGAGATAATCCACATATTTACACAAATAAACTTGTATTAAATTCACTTTTAAAAGTGAAAACAATTCAATACAAGTCCATAATTAAATTACACGAACCACCCTGGACACCATAATTCACACAGATAGATAAAAGTAAAATAACACATAGCTGACAGAAGCTATACAAATATATTATTCATTTAATAATTCCATAATTACACTTTAATTAAAGATAAAAGTATACGAGTCGTTACATCCTTCCCTCCTTAAAAAGATTCTATCCCCAGAATCCAATCTAACTAAATAAGTGAGGATATTTGTCAAGCATATCTGACTCTAACTTCCAGGTAGACTCTTCTACTTAAGGATTTATTCAAGGCATACTCATTAGGGATATAAACTCATTTCTAAGGACTCGTTCTTAATGATCGAGGATTTGGATCGATCATTCCATGCAAAAAAATTTAGATAAGGGCCCATTGGCTCCTAATCAATAACTTGGTTTGCATCAGATACATATCGCCTTAATATTGACACATCTAACATATTATATATATATATACTGCGACTGCGGCGGTGATACCAATTTATAGACAACTTTACCTATATTTCTTTATACCTCGGATGGTTTAATACAATTAGGACTCTACTTGTCCTTTTTATTCAAACTTAACCAATCCCTTCCAAGGTAAAACTTTTACCTATACCACAATTCTCATTCTATATATTCATATTCTTTCGATGAAAATCCACTTTCTCTCTTTGTCTATCCCGAGCTGTTTCAACTCTTTTCCGAGTCAACACCACCACACTCTGGATGTACTGAATTAGTTCAGGACTTAACACTATCTCTATTCCCACTTTTTATCTCAATAGAGTGAGGACCCACGCTTATGTCCATACAACACTTCACAAAGTAGCATTCTCTTACTAACGTGATAACTATTATCATAGAAAACTCAATCTATGGTAGGTGATTACCACAGTTCCCTTTTTAAACCCATCATATATACTCTCCACATATTATCACCAAAACTTACATCGCTCATAACTCACTCTAATTGCAATCTTTGATATGTCCTCAAGCTGTATCTTAAGTCAACCTCGTGGAAATCACACACTCCTTGAATTAGGTCACATAAATAATCAATTCTTTATAGAGGTTACTTATTCTTATTCGTCATTTTGTTCAACTCCCAATAATCAGTACACATTCTTATCATTTCATCCTTCTTTCTTTGACAACATCACTAGTGCATCTCAGGGGTCTCTATCTAGTATACTTACTTCCCTATCCAATCACTTCCATAATTATCGCACTAAATTATTTCATTTCACTGACCCCTAGAGACTCCAGGGCCTTTAGTTATTACTCCAACCTTCTCTAGCGTAGGTATTTTCTCTTCTTCGTGTCGTTACACATGGTGGATCTACCTTATATCCTTAGCTTATTACTCCGTTCCCTGCATGATTGGAATAATTCCTTATATTGCTTTTGCATCCAGAAACTTACCTTACTATTGGCTTCTGTACACTTTACACTTCACTTTTCCTAAAACTACTCCTTGCCATAATACAGGACAACCAACTCAATCCTAAAATCACATCAAACCCCTCTAGCTTAGAGGATGTCAGATCAACTGCAACTACGTCCCACTTCTAAATGCTTGATTTTTTGGTTCTTTTGAAAGTTCTATCCCTAGATGAGCTATATGTTGCTCATTGGGATGTAGTATCTTGAATAACCGTTCTACAATTCCTTGCAATATGCCTACTCTTTCCATAATTGTGATACATAACTCCTGGATTTTCTGGATTACATTCCGATGCATAATGACCCATATATCTATATTTGAAACATCGCACATTCTTTTTACACAACTGCTATGTCTCCTGACACAGGACATGCAGTCCACTGCTCACTTGACTGACTGAGCTGGAGTGGAAGCAACTAAGGTAGCACCAGACCTAGTTTGAGAGAAACTCTGTCTCCAGAATCTCTTACTCCTACTTCGGCCAAACTGATCCTGATTTTTTTTTGACTAGACTCTTCTTGATCTACCTTGTCCATAACACCTTCCGACCTCCTTTTCTTATCATTCTTTTCCTTTACAGTCAACCTCTGGTCACCTTCTATTACCAGGGCGACCTGAACCATAGAGGAGTATGTCTTTAGTTGCAATGCCACAACTCCTCTGCGATTCAGGCTTCAACCCTTGTTGGAATCTCCTTGTCTTCTAACTCTCCGTACTTATATACTCAGGAACTAATCGGGCCAATTCTGTAAACTTGGCCTCAAATTCCAACACACTTCTCTCACCTTGTTTCAGTTCTAGAAACTCGATTTTTATTTGACTCCACACACAATCTGGGAAATACCTTTTCAAACACATCTCCGTAAACCTAGCCCATGAAATAGGGCATTCTCCTTCTAACGCTCTGGTTAACTCCCACCAGTAATTCGCTCCATTTTTCAAGAAATAGCTTGCATAATCGGTCTTAAGATTATCACGTACTTGAACGAGGTTAAAAATTTCCTCCATTTCTTTTAACCATGCTCCAGCAGCTACTGGATTAGGTTCACCTTTAAACTCAGAAGGGTTAACATTCTGAAAAGATTTGAAACAAACACTTGGGTTCACTCCTTGCTGTTGCTGCTGCAACAGTACCGCTGCTGAACCTGTTAGATTAACTGCAACTGTTGTTGCTACTGCTGGCACAACAAATCTAGAATTTCATTTATAGTTGGTGTTAGATATGAATACAACACAGGGGGGGTGAATGTGTTTTGGCTTAAATGTTTACTTTTTGATCGACTTTGGGTTTAGCAATTGGTTGTTGTCAATGATTTTGTAGAATAGATATTAAACATAAATAACAATACAAATATGTAAAACAAAGATCTTCAAAACTCACTTAATTTTATAATAAAAATCAAGCAGTGTTTTTCTACAAAATCTCTAAGTTCTTGGTTTAGAACTTAGCTTCTTTCTTGAGAGAGAATACAATTTCTTATCTATTCAGTCCTCTTAAACAAAGGACCTCGGTTAACTTTATATGATAGTTAACTTTGGTTTACACAGTGAATAATAAGAAGTGCTAATCACTTTTCTAACCTGTCACTAATCACTTCTATTTAAAGGAAAAGTGAGATTTCCTTATCTAGATTAGCATATCTTCATCCACTGTGTATTGGTTGATCCTCCTTTGTTAGTTAATCTTCACCATTAATCTTGCACATCTCTCAAGCTGCTTTT
The DNA here is from genome assembly GCF_009905375.1 of Apium graveolens. Classification (NCBI taxonomy): domain Eukaryota; kingdom Viridiplantae; phylum Streptophyta; class Magnoliopsida; order Apiales; family Apiaceae; genus Apium; species Apium graveolens. The sequence continues at coordinate 14,003,396 of NC_133657.1, read as the reverse complement.
TGTAGACTTGTCAATCCAGCTGTGTGAATTATTTGTTGATTTGCAACCTTGGATATTGAACTGTTCTGCAATTCTATACTTAGAGAAATTTCTTCACTTCGAGATCTCCAATTAATCTGTAGAGAACTCGACATCTTGATAGGCATGTTGGCTTGTCGATATCTCTGAAACTTCATTGTTGACTTATCGACAACTCTGAGTTCTTTGTGAATTTTGATTTATCGATAACTCAGAGTTCTCTAATGGACTTTGGCTTATCGATAACTCAGAGTTCTCTAATTAATGTATACTTGCCGATATCTCTAACTTCTCGAATGGGTATCTGACTATCGATATCTCCAATAGCATTTCCTGAGTTCTAGATAGACAATTCCTAAGTTCTCGATAGGTCTTTCTGAGTTCTCGAATGACTTCTCTATAACACTAATTCTGTGACTTGTAGAGATCTTGACTTAGAATGTTTTTCACCAAACATAATTATTCAACTCCAAGCTTCTTCATAATTCTTTTGAGGCATGACCTTCTTGATCTTCTTCCAGATAGAATTCTTAGGCTTGACACTGTTTAGGGAAAAATGCTCCAGTCTGCTCCATTTACATTTTACAGACATTGAGCGTTACAAGTATAAATTACAGATTAAGGTTACAATACAACTAATCTTAGGGTCGTCAATATGACTTAGTCTTGTTATGATACAGGCATGTCTTGCACAACAATCTCCCCCAATTTGTGAGAGGATTGCTTATCACAAATTCATGCCTGTTAACAAGACTAACCCCAAGTTAAAGAATGAAAATAATATAATACAAAAGCTGATACAACACTTGTACATTGAACATTTGACAATTTACAATAATTAAGTAAAGACTGAGCTTTCTGATCCTTTCTCAATTATGTTCTTAATCTGTACAAGTATTTCTAATTCTTCTAGGATGGGGGTGTCAGTTAGAGCCTCTATTAGTTTCACAAAATCTGGCTTAGGATAACTAGCTAACATCCTTATCCTGTATCTTGACAAAGAGCCGGCTTTTACATTCAGAAATCTTCCATCCTTTGATATTCTGCTCTTGCCTACTGCCTTCAACTCTTCTGATCTTCTAATATACTCATCAATGTCATGCTCATACTTTCTCCTCTTTTTAGCTAGCAAAGCTCTATGCTCATCTCTCATCTCCTCTCTGTTAACCACAAACACTGCCAACACTGTTCTCCGTGCCTTAGTGGCTGAATCTTTACCATTCATCAAGCTTAGCACCCTTTTCAGTTCAATAATTGAGAGAGAATCCATTAGTCTATTTCCAAGCTGTTCAAAGGACCCATCACTGTTGTAGATTCTAACTTCTTTGATGTTAACAACCCAAACTCTGACCATTCTTTCAGCTAGCTGTTGGAAGTAGTCTTCATCTGAACCAACAACATTTAGAGGTTGGAAATCATCTTGATCATATCTGTTCCAGATGGCCTTTTTACCAAATCCATGATCATTGAGAAATTCAGCTATCAGTTATCTTCTTCTTTATCTTCTTTGTCTTCTGAATCTTCTCTTGACCTTGGCTTCTTTTGGACCTATTCCAACTATTTTGAAGTGTGTTTTATGGGGTGGCTTGAATGAAGGTACAGTTTTGAGTCTTTTCAGAGAAGTATGGCTGTGAGTGATTTGATTTTTGAGGAGAGAGTTTGCAGTGAGCTTGTAGAAATATTTAGACTTAGAGGTTTGAGGTTGAGCAGTTTTTGATGAGGTTGAATGTGAAGGTTTAGCAATTGGTATTTGGATATTTAGGGTTTGGAGGGGTTGTGAGGTATCATTCTATTGTCTTTGTCTCCTTCCACCCCTCCTTTGAGTCTCAGATCCACTTTTCTTCTCCTTCTCTTTCTCACTATCACTTTTTCCACCAATTGCCTTGCTAGATTGACTTGAGTTTGAGCTAGAAGGGTTTTGACCATGTTTCTTCTGCTCATCATCACCCAAGTCATCTTCATTGATTTGAGTTTTAGGCAAATTGGCTTCAGGGTTATCAATGTATCTCCTCAGAATCTTGATCATAGCTTCATCTTCACTAGTCTTCAATTTCTTACTTTTCAGCCCAGACTCAAGCACCATTATCAATCTTTTGTTGGCCATGACACAATTTTTAGGTACTTGGAAATGTTTCAGTTGCTTGGTTGTAGAGCAGATATAGTGCACCCATTTGCTTGGATGTAGACAGGCTTCTGGGAATGCAGCTTCTTGAGCCTTCTTCAACTCTGCTAGTAGCATTTTCTCTTCATTGGTGATTATCCTGACCTTGTTAATCAAAATATCCACCTCAGATGCTCTTCTAGAAATTAGATAATTGATATTGACTTGCATACATCTGCCTACACCAGAATCATTAAGATTGATCACTATCCTTTTCTCCAAAAACTGGTCCTTGACTGGGATCTGCAGCACCCTGATGTAATTGATAGTCTTTTCCAAGGTCTTTTTGTAAGTGAAGAAGTTGTTGTTGAGATAGTTCCTTAGTCCAGTGAGCAAATTATCAAACTCTTGTGTCATTCCTGGACATTGGGAAGCCATAAGGAGCCTCTCTTGTTCTAGACCTTGTACTTGACTTTTGAGTTTTGATTGTGCTAGCCTTGCATCTATCTCCCCCTTAGTCTTGGTGACAGGCATGAGTAGGGGAGTATGAATCTCAGGTCTTACAGCTTCAGGAAATGCTGGCAGTGGTATGTTGAGTTTTCCCATAATGGCTCCCAAAGCAACTGTATTCTGCATTTGTAAATGCTTATGGGACTCCACTAGGGCCTGAATATCATGCTGTTGACTCTCAACCAATATGGTTAGAGCTCTGACTTGTGAAGATAAATCTGAGTTGGAAGCTTGAAGTGAAGAAATTTGATCTTGAAGTTCTTTTATTTGAGGAGTAGAGGTAGTGCAGACTGTTGTAGCTGAGAAGGACCCAAAGTGTTCATCAACAGCTTTTCTGACACCCTCCATGAGAAGAAACGAAGGCTCATACCTAGCAGTATGCATTTGATTTAGCTTGACCCTGGTATCATTTGAATTTGTGATATGAGCTTGAACTTGTTCACACAGGGCCTTGAAAGAACTCTTCATATTTGACACTTCCTTCTCCATGGAGGCCAGATTCATCCTTGACATTTGCTCAGTGAAAGAATGGAATTTATTCTTGATGTCCTTTTGAGAAGGCACAATGTCATCCATCTTTTCCTTGATCAGCTTCCTGATTTTATCTTCATGTCCAGTCAATTTTACTTTAAGGGCCTTTCCAAAGAGATGGAAAGCCTTGAGTTGAACTTTGTGCACATCCATGATGGCATCATAGACTTCAGGAGGAGTGAGAGATTTAGCATTGGTTCCCATGATAGTTATGTACTCCCTCCTGAATCTAGCCAAAACTTCATCCATTTTTGCCACTTGGTCATCAGACAACCAGGCATCTACATTGCCATTCTCTTCAGCCTCATCTACTATCTTCTCCTTCTGTTGTTCAACCTTTTCATTGAAGCATAGCAGTATAGCTTGATAGTCCTGGTTCCCCATGTCTGAAGTGAGCAATTGCTGAGAGAGATTGGCCAAACTTGAGATTTGATCTACCAACATGTCATCAACTGTTGAAGGATGAGCTTCCATATCTTGTAGCCATTGAGCCATGACATATGGTTGGCTGGATTGAGATGTGGATGGATGTTGAGAAATGTCTAGATTACCACCTGTGACTGAAGTCACAGTTTGACTCACAGAGAAATCTGTGGTTTTGACAGTTTGTTGTTCACCACATGTAGTGGGAACCTCCATTGGAATTGAAAAGGATTTGACTGGGTTACTGTCATGTACACCAGCCTCCAACCTTTGTGCACCTTGCAGAGCACTATCACATAAGTGTGATGAACTTGCCTCTCCCATAATAGGGTCATTGGCAATTGTACTCCTAGCTTCAACTCTCAAGGCAATTTCAGCTAGGGTTTTGAGGGGAGTTGTTCCTTCTAGAGGAACCTCCGATTGAATTGGAGAGGATTTAGATAGCTCTCCCTCAAGAGTACTACCCTCAAACCTATTCATCTGTGAAGATGATTGTGCACATGAAGGTGCAAAAGTGACCATGGGGTCTTCAGTAAAAACTGATGAAATCCCCATGTTTTTTATGGTGTCATCAAGGTCTACCCCAGCTAGTAGCCTTTCATCATCTAGATGTTGGTTCTGGGTGGTGATCACAGTTTCATGAACCATGTCACTTGAGAGTTGGTGCACTTGAGAATCAGATTCAAGTGCTCTATATGATGAAGAAATTTGAGAGATTAGAGAAGTTTGCTCAGTTGTGAGTGTTGGAAGCTCCCCCTGAATGGATGAGGGAGCTTCAAATGATGTGCCCTCAATGTGTGTGCCATCCTTATTTCTTCTACCATACACTCTAGGTGCAGGTTGTGCTGACTCAGTACAGGATGTATTGGGGTGAATGCTCTTTTCAATAGATACACCCTGTTGAGAGAATGCATCTAGTAACTGTTTACTCCCCATTTGTTCAACTGTGCCCTTTTGGGAAGACATAGAGGTGTTTTGAGTGGTCAACTCAGGTATCTTACTCTTCTTTGGTCTCTTGACCAAGGGTGACTCAGTTCAGTTTGAACTGTTTCACTCTCATTTACAACAACAAGGGTTGGTTCCTTTCTCTTCTTTTTACTCATTTCAGTCTTTTGAGAGACTAAAGTGGTTGGTTTGCTAACATCTAGTGGTTTAGAAGAAGGGGCTGCAGCTTTGGAAGGTCCCTGTTGGTGTGCCTGTGTTTGTACTTCCACAGGCTCAGGAACCATAGCTGAACTAGCAAATTGAGGAGCCCTCATGTCTGGCATAGGGTAAGGATAAGTCCGGAATCTCTCCAACATAAATGGAGTGATTCTAAGACTTACACTCACCTTATTCTTTGTAGTAAGTGAGCTAAATATTATTTTGGACACTTGCTTATAATTTCCAATTCTACTACTATCAATACCAGCTAACAAATGTATGTCATTTACTTTATGAGCTAAAGTAGACATAATAAACCTTGGCAAAAAGATTTCTTTACCTCTATTCTTCAAAGGCATAGTAAGCCTGGTAGCCAGCTCCTCCAGAATTAGAGCCCCAACATTCAGATGCCTGTTGTGAGCTATTGAGAACACCAGCTTCTACACCACACTTGATATGTTGTCAAAGCCAGTTTTTCTGCAGGTGAAAGCCCTCACTACAGAATCAAACACAAAGGACCATTCCTTCATAAGGTTTGTCCTGTTCAGGCTTGCCAAGTTGATTGAGCCACTGTAGTTGATGAAGTCCATAAATTCACTCAGCTCATCTGTAGTTGGCATCTCTCCATAGTTCTCAGTTGGCAATCCCAGGGCTGTATTCACATCAGCAGCTGAAAACTCAATTTCTTGGCCTCCGAGAACTCTGATAAATGCCCAGTTTGTCCGAAAATGGACTAAAAATGATTCTAATTTATTTGAATTGAATCAAATTGAGATCAGAATAAATTTTGCAAAAGTATTTATCTAAAATAATTCATTGAATTAAATTATTTTAGTTCTGAGTTATTGATAAGTCTCAAAATATCCTTGTCGAGAACTCTGTGAATTAACACTATTAGAGAACTCTACATGGTCTTATCGATAAGTCATAATAGAGCTTATCGAGAAGTCATTCGAGAAGTCTGTAACTAGACTTATCGAGGACTCACTCGAGAACTCTAGAATGACTTGTCGATAAATCATTTTGACTTATCGAGAACTCAGTTCTCAATACCTTTGAGTACTGTTATTCTGCCTTGTGTTAATTTTACACATTTAAGATGTAAATTAACAACTAAGCAGTTTACTTAGAATTTGAAATATTCTAAGTTAATTTTTGGGTTTAAAAAAAATAAATATACAGAGATTCTGAAATATTTATAATTCATATTTCAGTTAATTTCCAATTAAATCAAACTAGGTTGATTTATTAGAAATTAATCTGCTGCAACACATTAGCTGAGTTCTTGCCTTAGGATGAAGAATTGAGCATTCCAATTTCACTCACAAGTCTAGTGAAGGTTGCTTCATCCAAAGGTTTAGTAAAAATGTCAGCTAATTATTTCTCTGTTGGAACAAAAATGAGCTCAATGGTACCATTTGTATCATGTTCCCTGATAAAATGGTACCTAACATCAATGTGCTTTGTTCTAGAATGATTAACTGGATTAGCTACTATAAATATGGCACTAGTATTGTCACACATAATAGGAATTTTGTGTAACACTAGACCATAGTCCATTAGCTGATTTCTAATCCAAAGCACCTGAGCACAACAACTTCCAGCAGCTATATATTCAGCCTCAGTTGTGGAAGTTGACACAGATTGTTGTTTCTTACTATACCAGGATACAAGTCTTTCACCAAGAAATTGACAACTTCCACTAGTACTTTTCCTATCAACCCTGCATCCATCAAAATCTGTATCTGTGTATCCAACAACTTCAAAACCAGTTCCCTTAGGATACCATAATCCCAAGTTTGGAGTTCCCTTTAAGTATCTGAAAATCCTTTTCACAACCATCAAATGTGATTCCTTTGGATTGGCTTGAAATCTAGCACATAGACAAGTAGCAAACATGATGTCTGGTCTACTAGCAGTCAAATAAAGCAATGATCCAATCATCCCTCTGTAGCTTGAAATATCCACACTCTTGCCTTTCTTGTCTTCATCCAACTTGGTTGCAGTAGACATTGGTGTAGATGCAGGTGAGCTATCCACTATACCAAATTTCTTCAATAAGTCAGTCATATATTTGGTTTGGTTGATGAAAATACCATCACTTCTTTGACTAACTTGAAGGCTAAGGAAGTAACTCAATTCTCCCATCATGCTCATTTCATACTCACTCTGCATTAGCCTAGAGAATCTTTGACAAAGCTTTTCATTTGTAGATCCAAAGATGATATCATCCATATAGATTTGAACTAGGATCATATCTTTACCATGCTTCTTGTAAAAGAGAGTCTTATCAATAGTACCTCTGGTGAAACCATGTTTGAGTAGAAATTCTGACAGTGTGTCATACCAGGCTCTAGGTGCCTGTTTCAATCCATATAGAGCCTTGAGTAATTTGTAAACAAAGTTAGGAAATTCTAGATCTTCAAAGCCAGGTGGCTGTTGCACATAAACTTCTTCTTCTAGTTCACCATTAAGAAAAGCACTCTTGACATCCATTTGATACACCTTGAAATTTGAGTGTGCAGCAAATGCCACAAAAATTCTTATTGCTTCTAGTCTTGCAACAGGAGCAAAAGTCTCATCATAGTCAATTCCCTCTTCTTGTGAGTAGCCTTTAGCAACCAACCTTGCTTTGTTTCTAGTAACAATTCCATTTTCATCCATTTTGTTCCTGTACACCCACTTAGTTCCAATTATGCTTCTGTTCTTTGGTGCAGGGAATAATTTCCAAACTTTATTCCTCTCAAACTGATTCAGCTCCTCCTGCATAGCACATATCCAATCAGGATCCACTAGGGCTTCTTCAGTTTTCTTGGGCTCTACTTGAGATAGAAAACATGCATGTAGGCATTCAGGTGTCTGAAGAGAGCTTTCATTCCCTTGATTTTGTTCAGAGGTCTCTTCATTTGTAATTTGTTGTGCCACAACTTCATCTTCCTCATCAGAATCACTATCAATGGTTAGATTCTCAAATGCAAGGGCTTCAGCATCATTTACATCAAGGCATTCCAATCCTGGACACTTTTCATCATCAAAAGTCACATCTGTGCTTTTCATAATTTTCTTTTGATCAATCACATAAACTTTGTAGGCTGTTCTTTCCAATGAATATCCCTGAAAAATTGCTTCAAAAACTTTAGAGTCAAATTTTCCCACATATTCAGAGTTGTCTTTTAGAATATAACACTTGCTTCCAAACACATGTAGATGCTTCACTGCAGGCTTCCTGTTAGACATAATTGAGTAAGGTGATTTGCCATGAGCTTTGTTGATGAGATATCTATTTTGAGTGTAGCATACAGTATTAACAGCCTCTTCCCAAAAACTAGTTGGCAACTGAGCATCTTGTAGCAAGGTTCTAGCAGCTTCAACTAATGTTCTATTTTTCCTATCAACTACTCCATTCTATTGAGGTGTTCTAGCTGCTGAAAATTCTTGAACAATGCCTTTGCTTTTTGCAGAATTCACTTAGTGTTGAGTTTCTGAATTCTGTTCCATTATCATTCCTCAATCTTTTCACACTAACTTTTCCTTCAGCTTGCTTCTCAATTTTCTTGATGTGCTCAATTATAATGTTTGGAGTTTCATCTTTAGAGTACATGAACTCAACCTAAGTGTATCTTAAAAAATCATCAACCATGACAAGGGCATATTTGTTTCTTGAAATGGACAAGACATTTACTGGCCCAAACAAGTCCATGTGAATAAGTTGCAGATGTGCACTTATAGAATTCACAGATTTTGACTTGTGACTTGATCTTTTCATTTTTCCTTTCTGACAAGCTTCACAAACTTCCAATTGAGCAAATTCCAGACTGGGCATGTCTCTCACAAGCTCCTTCTTGACTAAGGTGTTGATTGCTTTGAAATTCAAGTGAGATAGCTTCTTATGCCACAATTTGCTTTGCTCTTCTGATGCCTTGGTGTAGAAACAACACACTCCATCCTTATTTATTGAGTCTAAGTCTGCAACAAACAAGCTTCCCTTTCTTACTCCTTTAAGAGCAATTTCACCAGTCTTTTTGCTAATAAAAGCACAATTTTCTTTGTTGAAAACAACTTGAAAACCTCTGTCTACAAATTGACTAACACTTAGAAGATTTACTTCTAATCCAGCAACTAGTGCTACATCTTCAATGACAACATTTCCAGAAACAATCTTGCCATATCCCATTGTGAATCCTTTGCTGTTGTCTCCAAAAGTTACCAAAGGGCCAACCATCTCCTCAAATTGTGATAGCAGGGCCTTATCACCTGTCATATGCCTGGAACATCCACTATCAATGATCCATATGACCTTCTTTCCTTTTCCCTGCACACAATGAGGATTAAGTGTGTTTAGCTACCCAAGCTGTGTTGGGCACTTTCTTCTTGTTAACTGATTTTGCAGAAGTAGAATGAGAAATTTCAGATAAAATGGAATTCATAGACTGTTGAGCATTTTCCCTTTCAGATATAGAACCAACTTTTGATTCTATGAGATCAATTCTCAATTTGTGGCAACTCTTCATCACTTTCATGTTGCAGGGAATGCAGTCAAACTTGTCATAGAATGAATAGAGATCATTAGCCTTAGCTTCATTGTACTTGCAGACTCCTTCAGGTGGATTGCTAATAATCTTTTTACAAAGGTGAGTTAGGTGATTCATTGATCCACAATTCTCACACCTCTTTCTAGGAACATCTGCAACATAAGCAAAATTATTGCTTTTGTTTATCCCAATCTTTCCATTTCTATTCTTCTTTTTCTTTTTGACCTCTTCAGCTTTAATCTCCTTCACATGCTCCTTAGTTTCTTGATTGGATTTTAGTGTTTCAACAGAGATGGAAGACTGAGTTGTCTTATCATTTTTCTTTTCCTTATCCTCATCAGCTATCTCCTGTTTGATGATCAACTCTTCTTCACTGAAGTTCACCTCACATGCCTTGAACAAAGGTGATTCAACTTTCTTCAAAATAATTGGAACATTCTCAGTTTCAGTTGATTTTCCTTTGTCACTGATAGACTTCTTTTTGTTGTTCAAACCCTCATAATCAAGACCAATGGCAATGTTAGCACATGGCTTGTTCTTTTCATGATATTGGTCAATCAACTCAGAAGCATTTTTGAAGGATTTCAGCTTCACTTCATTCTTCTCCAGCCTTTCTCTCAATATTGCTTCAATTTCACTTGCACACTTTAATTTGTTCTTTAAGTATGCATTTTCTTGCTTAGCAGCATCAAGCTCAACCAGCAACAAATCAGTCTCTTGTTTTTCACTCTCAAGTTTTTCATTGATCTTTTTCAATCTGCTAACTTTTTCATTTGCAACAACCATGCTTGTATGAATGTGGAACATTTATGTGCTCATCTTTTCAACAGTTTCCTTATATTGACTCACATTTAAATCAATTGTTGTAAGAGTTGGTACCTGTGATATAGATGATGAAGAATCTCCTTGCTCCAAGGCCATGAGTGCATAGTTTCCAGCTTCTTCATCTTCATCATTATCTGAATCATCCCAGCTTTTGCCCTCAGCAATATAAGCTTTCCCTTGTTGCTTCTTTAGAAGAGCATCATACTTTGCTTCCAATTCAAGATAGGCTTTGTCTTTCTTTGCCTTCTTGGGTTTCCTACATTCTGTAGAAAAATGGCCCAACTCATCATAGTTAAAGCACCTTATGTTTGATCTATCAACAGATCCAGTTTTGTAGCCAGTTTTTCTATCAGGAATGTACTTCCCTTTTCCTTTCCAGCTGCTGTCTTTGTTGAAGGACTGTCCTTTGCTCTTGAAAAAACTTGGTTTCTTCACTCTAATGTTAGAGAATTTTCTAGCCAAGTAAACTATTGATTTGTCTAACTCATCAAGCTCATCAAGAGTGTAGAACTCATCTTCTTCATCCAATTCCATTATGACTTGCTCTTTAATGTCATTGACTCTTTTCTCACTTGTAGAAATTTCTGGAGTTTGGGATCTTTGCTCAGCATTAGAGGTCTGGACATCATTCACAATCAGTGCACTTGAGCCATCCATTACATATCCTTGACCAGCCTTTAATGATTTCTTTTGAATCATTTCAAGTTCATAAGTTTTCAGAACCCCATAGAGCACTTCCAGTGTGATTCTACTCAAATCCCTTCCTTCTCTGATTGCAGAGATCTTTTGTTCCAAATGATCAGGGAGAGTAAGCAAGAACTTCGAATTCACTTCTTCAACATCATAAAATTTATCATGAAGCTGCAAGTCATTTATCAGCTTATTAAACCTTTCAAACACATCAGTAATACCTTCCTTTGGTTTAGCCATAAAACCCTCATACTGAGAAATCAATATCCTTCTTTGATTTGACCTAATCTCCTCAGTTCCTTCACAGAGTATCTCAATCTTTTCCCAGATCTGTTTAGCAGTGTCACAGTTGACAATGTTATTATACATTACATTGTCAAGTGACTCAATTAGTATCAGTTGCAAAGCACTGTCTAGGGAAACTTTCTCTATTTCAGTTTCAGTATACTCAGAGGCATCCTTGGGAGCATAATGAGCTGGAATAACCATGTCTCCATCTGTGGTTTTCTCAACTCTAACCATAGGAGTGAAGGGCCCATTCTTGAGGATCTGAATGTAAAGGTGATTGGCCATTCTTATAAACAACAACATTTTCTTTTTCCATAAAGTTTAGTTGGCCTTATCAAAGGGAGGAATCTTGATACTACTGATTTTCAGTGTATTCATTTTTCCAAGATCTAATCTGTTTACTTTCAGATTTTGCTCTGATACCACTTGTTAGATATGAATACAACACAGAGGGGGGGGAATGTGTTTTGGCTTAAATGTTTACTTTTTGATCGACTTTGGGTTTAGCAGTTGGTTGTTATCAATGATTTTGTAGAATAGATGTTAAACATAAATAACAATGCAAATATGTAAAACAAAGATCTTCAAAACTCACTTTTTTTATATTAAAAATCAAGCAGTGTTTTGCTACAAAATCTCTAAGTTCTTGGTTTAGAACTTAGATTCTTTCTTGAGAGAGAATACAATTTCTTATCTATTCAGTCCTCTTAAACAAAGGACCTCAGTTAACTTTATATGATAGTTAACTTTGGTTTTCACAATGAATAATAAGAAGTGCTAATCACTTTTCTAACCTGTCACTAATCACTTCTATTTAAAGGAAAAGTGAGATTTCCATATCTAGATTAGCATATCTTCATCCACTGTGTATTGGTTTATCCTCCTTTGTCAGTTAATCATCACCATTAATCTTGCACATCTCTCAAGCTGCTTTTTGTAGACTTGTCAATCCAGATGTGTGAATTGTTTGTTGATTTGCAACCTTGGATATTGAACTGTTCTACAATTCTGTACTTAGAGAAATTTCTTCACTTCGAGATCTCCAATTAAGCTGTAGAGAACTCGACATCTCGATAGGCATGCTGGCTTGTCGATATCTCTGAAACTTCATTGTTGACTTGACTTATCGACAACTCTGAGTTCTCTAGTGAATTTTGGTTTATCGATAACTCAGAGTTCTCTAATGGACTTTGGCTTATCGATAACTCAGAGTTCTTTAATGAATGTATACTTATCGATATCTCTGAGTTCTCGAATGGGTATTTGACTTATTGATATCTCCAATAGCATTTCCTGAGTTCTCGATAGACAATTCCTGAGTTCTCGATAGGTCTTTCTGAGTTCTCGAATGACTTCTCTATAACACTAATTCTGTGACTTGTAGAGATCTTGACTTAAAATGTTTTTCACCAAACAGAATTATTCAACTGCAAGCTTCTTCATAATTCTTCTGAGGCATGACCTTCTTGATTTTCTTCCAGATAGAATTCTTAGGCTTGACACTGTTTAGGGAAAAATGCTCCAGTCTGCTCCATTTACATTTTACTGACATTAAGTGTTACAAGTATAAATTACAGATTAAGGTTACAATACAACTAATCTTAGGGTTGTCAATATGACTTAGTCTTGTTATGATATAGGCATGTCTTGCACAACAGTTGGACCCTCCGCAAAATTACTACTATTTTCTTTAGACTGGGTAGCTTTCTTAGGGGGCATCTTCCTGAGATATATAAATGAGTTTATTCAAAACATAACAAAGGTTTAACAAAAGATATCACCGTTTAAACGGTGCACCTGTATCAGGAAAATGCTGCCCAATAAAATACCCATGTCCTTAATATCGGGGTCCATTTATAAAAGAAATTAAGGTTAATAGCACTAGCAATCATAGCAAAAATGACAATAGCAGAATCAATAATAGTTCAGTAAAACTAAAATACAAGGAAACTAAGCACTGCCGCACGACTCCTCAATACAACAGTAATTGACCAACTTCCCGTCACTACTCTATTACCATATTAACACCAATCTAATATACTACGAGACTTATCTGGCTATATCAACCACCAATTACATAGAACAAGCTGGTAAATCAGGTCAACTTAAGGAACGCTAAACTCTTCTAGGCACCCTAGTCCAAATTTCAATCAACCTTTCTCCAGGGATGATTTTTTATCACCCTCAAGTGATTCATCAATCACTGAATTACTTTTCCTTCCCAAGGCGACTTCTTATCTCCTACCATTAATTTATCTTTCACAGGGTTAACTTTTCTAAATCTGCAACCTTCAATATCGAATCATGAATCCTCTCTACTATTATCGTTTCTGAGATAGCTAGCAATCTGATATACATCTTCTATTTCTTCCAGACAGTCAACTCTCATTTACTTTCAATGACCAGGACTGTCTAATAACAAAAGCTACTGACAATCCACTGCCTCGGGACTTCAAATGAAATTTCAAAGTCAAAGACTCAATAATACGGAGAGGACAAGAGAAGAAAACATAGGTATGACTGAGAGCAACCATACAAGTACATAAGATGGTCAGTCTTAGTACCGCACAGTTCACAACACATACTTCGGTGGTGTCCCACCAGACCCTTTTGCCACACAGACAAACGGTCAACTCATATGCATTGTTTGCCCTAATCAACCGATAGAATCATCGATAAAAGAAATAATGCTTAAATAGGAAATTCACAAATAAAGAAGAAAGAATCTGATTGGTAATGAGGTCAATAGAACTTTAAGTTGCTTACTTCGTGCTCCTAACTTGCTCACAGGATGAATAAGCAACTTATGGAATAATAAACAATTATTCCAGAAACAAAATTATGCCTCAAGAAAGAAGTATAGGGTTCAAGATACCACCTTCCGTTCTGATCCACATTCACTATAAAACTTGGTTGTCATAGCAGCCCCTAACTATTATCATGCTATCCGAACTCACCAAGGTCACACAATCGGGCCAATAACATTCCTTGACATAGAAGAGGTAATATTTAGGAATAACGCTGGCGTCTGCTCAGCTGACACAACAAGGGCCCGCTCAACACCGAATCCTCACAATCAGACTTGTTTTCTCGAGGGAAAACTAGAAATCTCTATTGAACATTACCAATAATACCCATGCGAAGGAAACGTACTCTAGGTTAGGGTAGTTCCAGTCAATCCTCAATATGCTTCAGGGTTACGTCTCCGAAACCCTTGACTAAACTTATAAACTCGCTCCTCTGATTGAGTTGCTGACTCACATCTACACATGAACCTTCTTGCACTCTTTTAACTCTACTCTTAACCTAAATCAGGGAATCAAACCTGTAGCTCTGATACCAACTGTGACGGCCTCAACCCCGGGGTCAGGAGTTGACGTCACCAACAACAATAATAATAAACCTAATATAATTTAAATCACTAATTACTTATAACCACGACCCCTTTACCAAGACCTTTTCCAGGTTTAAGTATGATTTAGGTTACAACCATTACAAAACCAACTTACCGCAAACCATTTGACTCAATTAACTTAATATAGCAACTCGGTAGACCATCTTGGTCCAACACAACTACCTCAGGGGATCCTGACACGAAAGGAACTAGAACTCTTCCCTGACTACCGTGGAAGAATCTCCTAGGCATCTGCAATACATATGTAAAATATTCTGCAAGGGTGAGCAATCAATTGCTCAACAGTACCACTATATGAATAACAATAAAACAGTTTACGATAAAACAGTGATAGGAACAGAGATTATAGCTCGTTTACAAAACATGTAAAATATTCATAAACTGGATACTCAAAACTAGCATGCTTTCAACAAAACAAATGTAGTAGTGTGCTGTGTACAAATACCAGAGTTTAATTCTAGCATGCCATTTTCATTTCCAAATCCACTCTATAACTTACTTGTTCCGTTACGACAATCACAAAGCCAAATCAGATACTTACGGATATGTGAAGACAACTGATCAGGCTATCAACACTGGACGGCTCTCACTGCCATCCTATATACCTGTTCCGGAACTCAGAGACTAGCTAGGTCTCTGACCTGCTGGACTAATCGGTTATATATTGCGCGTAACTGAATTAGCCTCTTACGCCACCTCAATAGGCCTACTCTGGCCCCAATGTATCCCATATATGATCGTTTTATCCAGTTTTCAAAACACTTGTACCTATCTCATTTTCAAAATTATTTATTTAACCAGCACACATATAAAGCGCAGTTCGCAATTCATTTCATTCGAGATAGGTAGCTTGCGAAGTTACTTTTCCCCAAAACAATTTGAAAACAGTGATTTATAACAACAGGGGATACACAACATAAAACGTTTCTATTCCATTACGAGAATAAAACATTTAGCTATTCATACGTTCTGAACCATAAAAGAATGGTCAGGGGTACTTGCCTTGCAGAGCGTTACAACTATCTCCGATTGACCTTGAACCGATTTGGGATACTCGGCTTTATCGTTTTACTATTTGACTATCCTGGATCCGACTTCAACGCTCAGGTCCTTCGCTTGGAACTTCACTGCGCTTGTCGACTGATCACTAGGTTATCCTAGCTCGATATCAATTCTTGAGTCCTTCGACTAGAACCTACAGAGTCGAAATACCCTACGTTAGGCGTCTAAGTATGCTTGACATATCCTCGCTAAACCATTTACCCAACGATAACGATTCCCGACTCGTACTTATTCATATTATAATAACACACACAACAATCAGGGTTCACGTTCTTAGAAATCGGGTCGGTGTTTGTTTCCAGAAAATAAGTATACTAATTATTTTACAAAATTAGAGTAATTGGTTTTGGCAAAAAAATTTACCACTACATACAATCAGGTTCCGCATAAAATATATGTATATACTTATTTATACTCGCTCGACATTCCGATAATTACAGGATATGTCCCGAATTTTCGAATTTAATTTCCAAAAATTCGGCCAACACCTCCTGTAACACCCCCAGATCCGGGGTCGGGGATCCGGGTCGTCACGGTCTTTCTTTCCACAATATCACTTCACTTAATTAATAATAATAACCTTATGCTGTGACCCCACACTAACACACACCACAACCCGTTATAGTCTCAGAGATGAAATTTAAATAAGTACAAGTCTTTGAATCCACCATTTAAAAGTTATTACAACCCAAAATGATTACTTGATAAATTTACAGTTAATTGCCATTATCTGCCACAAGTTATAATTATACATAATTGATTCTCAAAAGTAGATGGTCTGATCTATAATAGATCTACCTCTGCAGCTATAGCAGCTACAACATCAACGGGAAGGCGCGAAACGCTTCCCAAGCGCTTGCGCTGGGTCTGCTGGAGTCTGGCCATCTTTCCTAACTGTTGTTGTGTGATGAAGAAATAAAGCAAGGGTGAGCAGCAAGCCCACCAAAATAATATGTATAATGAGTAACAATATATGAGCCTTCTCATAGCACTCATGAAAGTCTTGGTCAAAAGAAATGAACCAAGTTGATATCTTAACGCGACCAAGTCGCAAAATATTCAGTATATATGTATATACATATATATACTTTTCACAATATTTGAAATCCTTTTCCATGCATAATATACACAGAGTTCCAGTTTATAACTGTATAAAAATATCGTTGCAAGGTGATCTCATATATCTAACCTTGTCTCAACGTTTTTCTGAAAATCTTTGTCATGCATAAGATAATCATTTACTAGATATGAGTTTAAAAAAAATGAAGTTACAAGATACTCCAATATACTTTATATCCAAATACTACTTGAACTACCACCGTTCAAGTTATAATCAGTTTCAAAGTTCATCACCCAGATGAGACTACAAGATAAGACTTGAATAGATTCAATCTTTGAAATATCATTATAAATAATGAAGTTACGAGATACTTCATTAAGTCCTGATATATATATCCATATATATATATATATCTCATACATTTCCTGAAAATCTCTGTCATGTAAAGTATGAACAGAGTTATAATATCCAATGAATTTTGGAAAGGAAAAGAATTTTGGCATAAACCAGATATCTTGCTGATCAGGCAAAGATACCAATAAGTAACCTTTTCTACTGTAGATGGATGAATTCCTCACCGGTCATCACCCTGGCTGCATTAGGACCTCGCGCTAGACCGTTACCCGGCCACTCACGCGTTGATGGACTGCCACCCAGCCACTTACACTTTGATAGACCGTACCCCGGCCTGTCGCTTATGCCGACTCAATTAGATGGGCTTTCTTCCCGAACATTGGGCAAGTAATCAATTCATTTACCAAAACTGCAACCTCGTTGCGAATATAAAATACACCACAGAGCCGGATTCCCCAGGTTTTGAGCGAGTATTTAGATCCCCTTAAAAAGGAAGATCTTAACTATAAAAATGAGTTTTGGGATCCGCTCTAACTTTTTAAAAAATCATTTTGAAGACTCAAAAACACTTTAAAGAGTGTTTGGAGTAAAGCTGATTTAATGAAGTAAATCAGTCCCCATTATTAGAAAATATCTGAATATTATTATTTAAATAATATTCCCGTAAAGAATAATCTTTATAAAAATAATTGAAGTAGAAGTTTTAAAACTTATACTTGAAACGAGTATTAAATAACCAAAGATACACTTATATGAAAGTATTATCTTTATTTGAATAATCAAAAATAAGTTTGATTATTAACACCTTATTCTTTAATAAAATAAAGAATATATTTCAGTAATAAGCGGAGTCATAATACCTCAAATGAATATTATAAATAATATTCATTAAATAAAATAAAGGAGTCATACATCCTCAAATGAATATCCAAGTAATATTCAATAATAAAATAAAGGAGCCATAAGTCCTCGGATGAATATTCATAATAATATTCATTAAATAAAATAAAGTTATCGAATAAACCTTATTCGATTAATAGTTTTGAAAACTATAACCATATATTTATATAAATATATATGTATATATACATATATACAAAATCTACTCGGGATCCTCGACTCCCGGTTTTAGAAAATGTTTTCACCTTTGGGTCCCTATACTAAGGGTATATGCAAATTACTGCTATTCTCTAGCATAGGTATTATCAACTGAATCAACAATTATATATAGAAAGAATATGAAACAGGCATGCATATATATACCATAGCAGCATGCTTCAATATATTGCAACATTTGCTAATATAAACATCATGCATTTATCGCAAGATAATGCATATACATATATACATCACAACAACAGTATAACGGGTAGAAAACTTGCCTGAGCGACTGGGGGTTACGATTGGCTCGGGACGAGTCTGGTAACCTATAAACAACAAGTAAGTTGGAATTAAACCAAAGTCACTTGTAAATCTATACTTTAACTAACTTAGACTCTAACGCTTGTTTTGCGCTTACTGATTCTCTTAAGTCACTCGGGTACCCTCGGCTCCACCATTTTTAATAATTTAACCTTTACGAGTTTTAAGGCGATTCCTTCGCGAGTGTCTTACCAACTGCCTAACACACTTACCATAAATGTTTCATACATTAATTAACCCTTTTTGGTCTTTAACCTATGTTTCAAAGTAAGGCGAGGGGAAAAGTTTCGTTCGCGAAACGCCGTTACTTGAAACGGTCGTTTCTCCTAAACCGTGCATCGGAATCGAACGAACTACATATCAAAACGAAGCTCATAACATGAGCTATCTAAACATGGCAGTGGTCATAATATAGCAGGGGGTTCTCGGGTCCTAATGTTATGCACAAAAACAGTCCAAAGAAAATCGGACGTTACGACGGCTATGTTTACGCGATTACCAATGTTTAAACTACTCCAATTAACCACCAACCAACTCATAACCATCAATACAACAAAACTTCACCTAAACCATACCACATCAGTCCATAATCTCCAAGGTTTTCAACTCAAACAACCACAATCAAGACCTATGAACTATAATCAAGCTTCAATTACCAAAACACTTCCAAATCAAACCAAACTACTAATAATCACAATCCATGCTTCTCATTTCACAACACCAACCATTAAACTTACTAACAAATAAAGTAAAGGCTAGGGTTTGAAGTTTATACCTTCCTTGGGAGGTGTTAAGTTGCTAGGAAGCCTTAGGGAGCCTCCTACAAGCTTGATCTTTCCAAAGAAATCAAGAACACAAAGTTAGGCTTTGAAGTTTCTAAAAGTCCGATTTAAAGAACTGTAAAAATGAGGGTCTTACCATGATTATTTGGATGAGACTTGTGAACAAGAGTTGTAGGCCATCTCAATACCTTTCCAATGAGCTATAGAACACAATATTTGAGTGAGAAATGAAGGAGATACAGCAGTTTTAGTGTTCTGGTTCTGTTTTGGCCGAGAGCATGAAGAACAATGCCTTGGTTTCTTTTTGATTTTGATGAAAAATGATTTTACTTGGCTTGGTTGCTTGGTTTTTGTGTTTGATTTAGTCAATTACCTTGTTGCCCTTGAATTTGTGTGGTTCTCATTCAACCACACCTCCTTCCTTCCCATGTCATGCTTGTGTCATCCTCATGATGTCATCCTCCCCTCCTTGTCCTCTTTCTATTGGTTGGATGACATCATCCCCACTAATCCCTTTGATTAACTTCCTAATCGTTTGCCTAATGACCGTTGATCTGTTATACGGTTCGCTTAACTTTCGTTCTCGTTTATCGTTTGAAGGATCATACCCGGGATCTTATTACTTAGGTTCCCTTAACCTTTCTCAATACATTATATTTCTTTTTATGATCCTCTCTTATAATCCTTTAATTTAAATCCTTTTTATCCTGTTACCTTATACTCAATTCTTTCCGTATCTATTGGATTTCCGGGAAAAATCAAAGTGTTCGGATTTGGATTCTGACGATCTTTACATACACTTATAT
The DNA here is from genome assembly GCF_009905375.1 of Apium graveolens. Taxonomy (NCBI): domain Eukaryota; kingdom Viridiplantae; phylum Streptophyta; class Magnoliopsida; order Apiales; family Apiaceae; genus Apium; species Apium graveolens. The sequence continues at coordinate 13,983,434 of NC_133657.1, read as the reverse complement.
CCCATATAAAGTACTAATAAATCTCAGAATATCCATATCAGAACCCCTACATAGTGTGGCATGAAAAGTTTTCTCATTCAGCAAAAACACTATTCATAAGGGTTTCAAAAATTTCCAAAAATTGGGGTTATTACAGTCTCCCCTCCTTAAAAGGATTCCGTCCCGGAATCAGATAGAAATGAATAGGGATACTTTCTTAGTATTGCACTTTCTAACTCTCAAGTCAGTTTTCCCCCATTGTGGTTCTACCATCAAACTCTTACTAGTTTGATAACCCTTCTCCTAAGCACTCGTTCCTTCTTAATCTATACCCTTCCTGGTTGCTCCATATAGGTTACGTCTGGTTGCATGTCTATGCGCTCATACGCCCCTATTTGTCTAGCATCCGAAATTACACTTCCTTAACATTGATACGTGAAACACGTTATGACTTGCTATATGTTCTGGGGTAAGGCTAGCTCATATGCTAACTTCCCAATACTTCTTAATATATCCAAGGGTCCGACAAATTGTGGACTTAACTTTCCTTTCTTTCCGAATCTCATCAATCCTTTCCAAGGGTTTCCAAGGGGATACTTTTAACAACACTAGGTTCCCTACTTCCTTTTCTTTGTCCTTTCGTGTCAAATCAACATACTTCTTATGTCCATCTTGGGCTACTACCAGCCGTCCTCTGATTAGATCTATTATATCCCTGGTCCTTTGGACTACTGCGGGTCCGAGCATCTTGCGCTCTACAACTTCATCCTAACATAAGGGAGATGGACAGTGTCTTCCCTCAAGGATCTCATAAGGCGACATCTCGATAATGACATATGATCTATTGTTGTAAGATACTTAATCCGCGTTAAGTGATCATTCCAAATTCTTTCAAGTCTATTGCACAAACTCTCATTACAGCTTTTATCATTAGAACTTTTGCTTCTCAATACCCATTCTTTTCCAGTTCGTAATCGCTATCACCTTCCGTTCCTAATCTTATACTGGTTATACCTTTGTTCGCTAGCGTTCTATAACCTTTTAATAACCACGTCAACCTTAGTATCACGAATGTGTTTCCATTCCGCATACTACCACCACTTTATTACTCCTTTTTCAGTTGTTTCTATTTTCCAAAATTTGATCAATCAAATAGAAGTAAAGGAATTTGTTGAGAGATCACTATGATCATGAACACTTGTTATATCGCATAGTTAGTACAGAAGGTGGCCAGCCTTTAGTACTTGACAAGCAATTAAACAATAGCTGGTATCCTACTCGGCTTCTATCACACAGATAGATAGTCATTCGGCAATACCTCCCCTTCTGGAAGGGTTGTTCTTCTCAGCTTACATGAAATGAAAAGAAGAGAAAAGAACGAACTGAAGAGAATTGTATATTCATAAAAAAATTTTATTGCCATAAAATATCTGGCTTGGAATCTACCTCTGAACTATAGAGGTTTGTCATAGAAGAACAAAACATATATGTATTTATATCAACATCAAGTATTATAGCATCGCATTTCACGTGCCTAAATATTTTCGCTATCCCGTCCATCATTCTATGGACCCATGCTCTTCCTCGAGCTTATACACAATCACCTTTGAAACTCCCTCGACATCGAAAATCGAATTTGGGATCTCATTCTATATATCACCGTTACTAGGATTCTATGCTCGCACCGCAACCTTCCTCGTATAATAATACGACTCTCTATTGATAAGAAAGAATAATTATTCACTAGGTAGATACTCTACTTAATTAGTCTATCAATGATAACTTATACACTACCACGACCCGATTAGGGGTACTCAATCTCAACACCCATTCCAATACAACTCTCATGGTTGTAATCAGCTCACTACTCGCAGAATCATTGCTGCCTTACTATGGTCCACCACTGACCCACTGTAGTCATTCATTTTCCCTGAAGTCTTAATAGCTAACCATACAGAGTCCATACATGTCGTATCTAATTCTCCTAAGGAGTTAACATAACCACCAATCACAATTCATGAAGAACACTCCAAACTCTGATGTACTTTCATGACATAAAGCAGATAAAATTGCAGAAGAGTTTCATATGCCTTAATCATATGCCTTAAATAGAAGACTTAACTCAAAGGTTCGTCTAGTCCTTTTGGAAACATGGTCCTGGCTTATCCCAAGATAGGACCTCCTAAGATAGATAGCCCGTTCATGGCGATTACACGAATTAAACTTTTACCAACTACTATTACGGTTGGGTATTGCACAGTCATCAGAAGGAATGTCAATCTTCCAAACCATAATACAACCTTCACAGTTTTAACCATCATCACTGTATTCCTCTGGCACAAGCGCCTATAATTATCCTCTTACCTTTAAAGTGTCGGCCACCTCTTTGGCCTTTCCTGATATTAAAATTTCCTTATAGTCAATGTCATTTTAACCACCTCCAAATAAATTTTCTACCTTATTTCAATCACTGCTTTTGTGAAGATGTATTCCTTAAAATCTGATGAGTAAAAAAAAATCACCATTTTTCCATAAGTTATTGCCTCAGTCTTTAGAGGTTAATCACTGTCACGACTGACTCTCAATCATACTTAGAACATCTTTTATCTTAAGTCCTAATTGCCCTGAATAATTTCGACCTTTACTGGTTCGATCCATACTTTCTCGTGGTTTAACACGTGCCCCACTTGGCATCATTATAATTATGTCATATTTCCTTTATCAACATTTTTATTCTTGAGAATTTCGAATATTTCCTTTCTCCTTGTAAAACCTCTAAGGTTATCCTTCAATCGTTCCTCCTGTATTCCCTATATACAGGGCATATCAATATACCATTTACTAATACTAGAACCATTGTCTATATACTTCTGAAAAATTTCTCCACTGATCCTTAAAGGTTATTATTACCTTAATCCTTTCCAATTCATACTGTCAAAACTCATACTGTCCCTATTAAGGGTGACATGCCAACCTTTATGCAGTCCCCTAGGATTCATTTTAAGTTACCAATATTCTATCCTTAATTCCACCTTTAAAAGGTACCTGCATCCTTCCACGAATAAATCAAGTCATATATCCTTGATAGATTATCATATTCATCATTCCCACCTCGATAGTCTATACCTTTTTTTTCACAATAGCATCCTTATTCAAGTTAAGGTCAATCCACATGGCCTCCAAAAGATAAAAATGGTTATCCGCTTTTCTTTCCTGATTTGGTAATGATCACATGGATGATCTGGAAGATATTGGTCGTGTTCAACGCGAACTTCTTCTTAATAAATCCTTATTTACTTTTGTTGTTTATCTCAACAGTCATCTCAATGTTGGGATATCTTTCATACCTGGCGTCTCCCTTCCTGGGTATCGAGCCACCGGTCTTACATTTCACTTTATTGAAGGTCACTTCCTTCATCCAATTTTCCTACTTTCCTACTTTCTTGTCTCCTTAGTCTGTCCGCGTCTTATTACTTATCCTTCGAACTATCTAAAGGTTTCCTTGAATCCTCCCAACTTAAAGGGGATAAAATATATGTATCTCTTATGCCTTCACCCAGCAATTTTAACTCATGGTGAATCACCCTCATCCTGACGATTACATACTTTTCTATTTCTATTGCTACGAGTCTTTAGGGTTTCCTCATACCCAATTCCTTTATCATTCCTCAACTCTATTGCCTTTATATTCCTTTCCACTTCAGTTTCTTTTTTTTTTTTTCCTTTCTCTTATCGTTATTTCATGAACCAACACAACATAAGCATTGATTTCAAACATCCTGTCATTCTGGATTCGTGTCCTCAGAACGAATCTTGACAACTTTTATAACTTAGATTCATAATTCGTCATACTCGTCTGCCTTTGTTCTGACTCTAAAGCTTTTACACTATCTCCTTATCCTTGGGAATTACTTTCCGGAAAACAATTGACTGGACTTAAATCAGTTTATTATAATCTCTTGCTCCGTGCCTTTCTTGGTCTTTCACCAGCGGGTGGTCTCTCTCTTAGGAGGGTAAGAGACAAAAACAGTCCTTTTGAGATTCTTCAACCATTTAGAATCTCAAATGATTCCTATATTTCCTTTAGCCAGGCCCTTGCCTAGACTGGGTCAACCTCTTCCTTGGAACTCTGAGAGCTTAGCGACTTAAAGGTCATGAAAGAATTTCCTACCGCATTGTTTCCTCAAGGTGGTGGTTGGGGATAATAGTCTAAGTTCTTTTTAGACAGGTCCATGAATTGCCGTATAGGAGTACCGTCTCGGGTCTCCTTTCCTTACTCGACTTTCCGTTTCCTTAGTATGGAATGTTTCATCCTTCTCCCATACTTGGGGTTATCTTGTACTTTAAAATTCTTATTTTCCACTTCATTATGTTATGGGTTCCTTCTATCTTGATGGCGTCCTCCCTGACTATCACATTCAGGGTTTGCTCTAACTCTTATTCCTCAAACTAGCTTTCATCTAAGATTTCATCTTTAAGCTCTTAAACATTTGGAACCCAAATTCTATAGGAATACCTCATTATTCCCTTATCATCTCTCTCGGTATTAATCTCATATCTATTTGTTGGCTCTCTGCCTTCATTCATCACTTTTTCTGGCACAATATGTTCCTTTCCAATAATTCGGGCTGTATTGCAATCTCAAACAACTTTTCGGTACCGGCTCCGGTTACCTTCATATCTATTTCCATTTTTTTTTCAAAATCTCTTATCAACCCTCCCAAAGTCATTATCATCTTGAGTCTCTCCTTTTTACTAAGGGCATCAGCCACCACATTGGCTTTCCCCGAATGATACAGAATCTCCCAATCATAATTCTTGATTAGCTCTAACCGCCTCCTCAGGCGTATGTTGAGCTCTCTCTACGGGAAAATGTACTAGAGTACTTATGGCTTAGGTAATTCTCGCACTTCTCTCCATACAAGTAGTGCCTCCAATCTTTAGGGTAAAACTATTGCCACGAGCCTAAGCTCATGAGCGGGGATATCGAATTTCATATTACCTTAATTGTCTTGACATGTACGCGATTACCTTACCGTGCTGCATAAGCACGCACCCTAAGCCCTTGTGCGAAGCGTCACTACACTTCACAAAATCTCCTTTTCCATCCGGCAACGCCAGCATAGGGGCCATCACCAACCTCTGCTTCAGTTCTTGAAAGCTGTTCTCGCATTTCTCTGTCCATTCGAACTTCTCAGTCTTACGAGTAAGCCGCGTTAAAGGGGCTACTATCTTTACAACTTGAACGAACCTCCGGTAGTGACCGGCCAATCCTACCTCTGGTAGTCGACCAAACCATGGTCATCAATTCATTAGTGGTCCTTTATCCAATCCTATCAGGATCCTCCATGGGATCCTCCTCAACAACTATCCTTTCTAGGACAACATCCTCAACCGCTACATCCTCAATATCAACATCATCCGGTCCTGCATTAGGACACTATATCGGATCCACAATCCGATCTCCAATTAGTAATAAAATATCATCGCGATGTTGCTCCTCAACCTCAGGGTTCGGAGTCCCGCTACCATATACGATAACGAACTACGCTCCTATCACGATATTTATAAGGGTTCCCATAAGGGTTTTAACTGTCAGTACTACGTTAGGTAGCCCGACTATGAACTTGGCAAGAGTTCTTATTATCTTAGTGAACTTATTATCTTAACGTCCCATCATCTCTGAGGTTTATAACGCTTAGCTCTGATACCATTTCTGTAACACCCCCAGATCCGGGGTCGGGGATCCGGGTCGTCACGGTCTTTCTTTCCACAATATCACTTCACTTAATTAATAATAATAACCTTATGTTGTGACCTCACACTAACACACACCACAACCCGTTATACTCTCAGAGATGAAATTTAAATAAGTACAAGTCTTTGAATCCACCATTTAAAAGTTATTACAACCCAAAATGATTACTTGATAAATTTACAGTTAATTGCCATTATCTGCCACAAGTTATAATTATACATAATTGATTCTCAAAAGTAGATGGTCTGATCTATAATAGATCTACCTCTGCAGCTATAGCAGCTACAACATCAACGGGAAGGCGCGGAACGCTTCCCACGCGCTTGCGCTGGGTCTGCTGGAGTCTGGCCATCTTTCCTAACTGTTGTTGTGTGATGAAGAAATAAAGCAAGGGTGAGCAGCAAGCCCACCAAAATAATATGTATAATGAGTAACAATATATGAGCCTTCTCATAGCACTCATGAAAGTCTTGGTCAAAAGAAATGAACCAAGTTGATATCTTAACGCGACCAAGTCGCAAAATATTCAGTATATATGTATATACATATATATACTTTTCACAATATTTGAAATCCTTTTCCATGCATAATATACACAGAGTTCCAGTTTATAACTGTATAAAAATATCGTTGCAAGGTGATCTCATATATCTAACCTTGTCTCAACGTTTTTCTGAAAATCTTTGTCATGCATAAGATAATCATTTACTAGATATGAGTTTAAAAAAAATGAAGTTACAAGATACTCCAATATACTTTATATCCAAATACTACTTGAACTACCACCGTTCAAGTTATAATCAGTTTCAAAGTTCATCACCCAGATGAGACTACAAGATAAGACTTGAATAGATTCAATCTTTGAAATATCATTATAAATAATGAAGTTACGAGATACTTCATTAAGTCCTGATATATATATATCCATATATATATATATATATCTCATACATTTCCTGAAAATCTCTGTCATGTAAAGTATGAACAGAGTTATAATATCCAATGAATTTTGGAAAGGAAAAGAATTTTGGCATAAACCAGATATCTTGCTGATCAGGCAAAGATACCAATAAGTAACCTTTTCTACTGTAGATGGATGAATTCCTCACCGGTCATCACCCTGGCTGCATTAGGACCTCGCGCTAGACCGTTACCCGGCCACTCACGCGTTGATGGACTGCCACCCAGCCACTTACACTTTGATAGACCGTACCCCGGCCTGTCGCTTATGCCGACTCAATTAGATGGGCTTTCTTCCCGAACATTGGGCAAGTAATCAATTCATTTACCAAAACTGCAACCTCGTTGCGAATATAAAATACACCACAGAGCCGGATTCCCCAGGTTTTGAGCGAGTATTTAGATCCCCTTAAAAAGGAAGATCTTAACTATAAAAATGAGTTTTGGGATCCGCTCTAACTTTTTAAAAAATCATTTTGAAGACTCGAAAACACTTTAAAGAGTGTTTGGAGTAAAGCTGATTTAATGAAGTAAATCAGTCCCCATTATTAGAAAATATCTGAATATTATTATTTAAATAATATTCCCGTAAAGAATAATCTTTATAAAAATAATTGAAGTAGAAGTTTTAAAACTTATACTTGAAACGAGTATTAAATAACCAAAGATACACTTATATGAAAGTATTATCTTTATTTGAATAATCGAAAATAAGTTTGATTATTAACACCTTATTCTTTAATAAAATAAAGAATATATTTCAGTAATAAGCGGAGTCATAATACCTCAAATGAATATTATAAATAATATTCATTAAATAAAATAAAGGAGTCATACATCCTCAAATGAATATCCAAGTAATATTCAATAATAAAATAAAGGAGCCATAAGTCCTCGGATGAATATTCATAATAATATTCATTAAATAAAATAAAGTTATCGAATAAACCTTATTCGATTAATAGTTTTGAAAACTATAACCATATATTTATATAAATATATATGTATATATATACATATATACAAAATCTACTCGGGATCCTCGACTCCCGGTTTTAGAAAATGTTTTCACCTTTGGGTCCCTATACTAAGGGTATATGCAAATTACTGCTATTCTCTAGCATAGGTATTATCAACTGAATCAACAATTATATATAGAAAGAATATGAAACAGGCATGCATATATATACCATAGCAGCATGCTTCAATATTTGCTAATATAAACATCATGCATTTATCGCAAGATAATGCATATACATATATACATCACAACAACAGTATAACGGGTAGAAAACTTGCCTGAGCGACTGGGGGTTACGATTGGCTCGGGACGAGTCTGGTAACCTATAAACAACAAGTAAGTTGGAATTAAACCAAAGTCACTTATAAATCTATACTTTAACTAACTTAGACTCTAACGCTTGTTTTGCGCTTACTGATTCTCTTAAGTCACTCGGGTACCCTCGGCTCCACCATTTTTAATAATTTAACCTTTATGAGTTTTAAGGCGATTCCTTCGCGAGTGTCTTACCAACTGCCTAACACACTTACTATAAATGTTTCATACATTAATTAACCCTTTTTGGTCTTTAACCTATGTTTCAAAGTAAGGCGAGGGGAAAAGTTTCGTTCGCGAAACGCCGTTACTTGAAACGGTCGTTTCTCCTAAACCGTGCATCGGAATCGAACGAACTACATATCAAAATGAAGCTCATAACATGAGCTATCTAAACATGGCAGTGGTAATAATCTAGCAGGGGGTTCTCGGGTCCTAATGTTATGCACAAAAACAGTCCAAAGAAAATCGGACGTTACGACGGCTATGTTTACGCGATTACCAATGTTTAAACTACTCCAATTAACCACCAACCAACTCATAACCATCAATACAACAAAACTTCACCTAAACCATACCACATCAGTCCATAATCTCCAAGGTTTTCAACTCAAACAACCACAATCAAGACCTATGAACTATAATCAAGCTTCAATTACCAAAACACTTCCAAATCAAACCAAACTACTAATAATCACAATCCATGCTTCTCATTTCACAACACCAACCATTAAACTTACTAACAAATAAAGTAAAGGCTAGGGTTTGAAGTTTATACCTTCCTTGGGAGGTGTTAAGTTTCTAGGAAGCCTTAGGGAGCCTCCTACAAGCTTGATCTTTCCAAAGAAATCAAGAACACAAAGTTAGGCTTTGAAGTTTCTAAAAGTCCGATTTAAAGAACTATAAAAATGAGGGTCTTACCATGATTATTTGGATGAGACTTGTGAACAAGAGTTGTAGGCCATCTCAATACCTTTCCAATGAGCTATAGAACACAATATTTGAGTGAGAAATGAAGGAGATACATCAGTTTTAGTGTTCTGGTTCTGTTTTGGCCGAGAGCATGAAGAACAATGCCTTGGTTTCTTTTTGATTTTGATGAAAAATGATTTTACTTGGCTTGGTTGCTTGGTTTTTGTGTTTGATTTAGTCAATTACCTTGTTGCCCTTGAATTTGTATGGTTCTCATTCAACCACACCTCCTTCCTTCCCATGTCATGCTTGTGTCATCCTCATGATGTCATCCTCCCCTCCTTGTCCTCTTTCTATTGGTTGGATGACATCATCCCCACTAATCCCTTTGATTAACTTCCTAATCGTTTGCCTAATGACCGTTGATCTGTTATACGGTTCGCTTAACTTTCGTTCTCGTTTATCGTTTGAAGGATCATACCCGGGATCTTATTACTTAGGTTCCCTTAACCTTTCTCAATACATTATATTTCTTTTTATGATCCTCTCTTATAATCCTTTAATTTAAATCCTTTTTATCCTGTTACCTTATACTCAATTCTTTCCGTATCTATTGGATTTCCGGGAAAAATCAAAGTGTTCGGATTTGGATTCTGACGATCTTTACATACACTTATATCCCATATAAAGTACTAATAAATCTCAGAATATCCATATCAGAACCCCTACATAGTGTGGCATGAAAAGTTTTCTCATTCAGCAAAAACACTATTCATAAGGGTTTCAAAAATTTCCAAAAATTGGGGTTATTACACCTCCTCTGTTTATCGGCCTACCCGTCGGCCAACTCGACGTCAAATCAACAACAAACAACCCATAATTAAGCCAGATACAATTCCCAACCTCCGATTCAACTCAATAATAACAATCATAATTCTACACATTTCCAAATTTCAACTTAATTAGAATTATTAATTATTATTCATATTTATTTATTTTTAAATATTAGGACTCAGATAAACATCATCATCGTCCACCGTCCGCTTGTCGAAATTCATCGTGAACGGCGGTAAAATCCATGGATACCCGATTAATTCGGGTTTCCAATGCTAAATTCTACCGATTAAATAATTTCCGCACATAAATCTATTTTATTTCATGAATTTTACTCAACAAATTCCTGCAGAAAATAACATTAAAATAATAAAAATCTTAACCACAAACACACGCGCACAACGCGCGAAACAGAAAAATAGATACAACCACAGCCATATTAGTACCGCACAGGTTGCAACAGAACCACAGTAAGGTAAGGGCCACGTGCCTCCATCCTCACCGGAAAATCGTGAGGGGCGGCGGCAACAAGAGATGAACAAGAGAGGCACACTGCACACACATATGCACATAAATTACACACACACAAACACCAAATCGATTCATACACACACGCATACACGCGTGTGTATATTCACAGAATCAACAGGAAGAGAAACAAACGGCGGGGCACAGGCGGTTACCGGAATCGGAGTCACGGCGGCACCGGAGAAACCACAGAAACGATTGAGGAGTAAAAACCGAGAGAAAAATAAAAACAAAGGGAGAGAAAGATGCAGTCGAGAGATTCAGAGAACAAATGGGCTTGTAATTGTTATTATATTTTTTTTATCTAACCTATTCTGCTGCTTACACGTGTCCAGAAAGTTGCAAGAATTAAACACGTAGCAAAATTTATTGGTATAATCCTCTTGCCGCCCCATTCTGATCCGCCTTTCCCAATTTAACGCATACATACGCTATTTAATAAAGCCCGTAAAAGTATGAAAATAGTTTTAAAATATCACAAATATCCCGAAGTTTATAAAAATATAATTTCGTAATTTTAAAATAATTTCTGAAATGCAATTTATACCCGCTTTTATCAATTAAATAAATCGACACGCGGGTGAAATTAATCCCTAAAATTACCAAAATAATTTTAAAATTATCGGAATATTCCAAACTTAAATAAATATGAGTTTCATAATTTTTTAAAGAATCCCAGAATTAAATACAGATTTTACGAATAAATACAATCAGAAAATCACTCAGGGCTAAATAATTAATGAAATATTGATTCTAAATTTTATAAAATCCCAAAAATAAATATTGAAATTATAAAGTCATAAAAACGATTTTAGAGACAATCCACATATTTACGCAAATAAACTTGTATTAAATCCACTTTTAAAAGTGAAAACAATTCAATACAAGTCCATAATTAATTATACGAACCACCCTGGACACCATAATTCACACACATAGATAAAAGTAAAACAACACATAACTGACAGAAGCTATACACATATATTATTCATTTAATAATTCCATAATTACACTTTAATTAAATATAAAAGTATACGAGTCGTTACATTATATCCTGGATGCTGACTAAAAAGTGTTCATATTTACATCTCCAATCCACCTTATTCAAGCTAATTCATGACACCAAATATCAATTCAGGCATCCACAAGTGCCAGCACTAAAAGATTACTCACATCACATCTTGAAGCTCTACAACTGCACAATATTCAAGCTCTCCAACACAGTCAAAGTGTGGATGAAATGAAGCAAGAAATTTCTGAAGTCAAATAAGATTTTGTGGCAAGGTTGGATGCCAGACTTCCAGGAACCATCACGACTGAGATAGCTCAAAAGCTAAGGAAAAAAGTTGATCTGGACAGAAAGGTTGAGGCCATGGACTCTAGTTTGTCTAATATGGAGAAGTCAGTGGCCAACATACTTGCAAATCAGGAAGCTCAGACTGCTCTGCTCCAACAGTTGGTGGCTACACAACTCCCTTTTTCTCAACAACTTGATGCTAACAAAAAGGGGGAGAAAGGCTCATCAAGTGAGGGGGAGAAACTGCTCAAAATTCAAGTCAGCAAAGTAATTTGCCATCAATTGCTTTCACTAAGCCACCAGCTATGGATAACATTGATCTCATCAATCTAGCAACAACAAAACTGGAATCAAATGATAAACTGACAAAGATTGATGTAGCAGCAGCTGAGAAGGAGCTAGATGATAAATGGAAGAAGATTGATGTAAATATTCAAAAGAAATTTGGTCAGATACAGAAACCAGACAAGACTTTTCATCACCACTCACAAGTCATACAAATCCCAGTTAATGAAATGAGTCTTAGTAGCTTGGAAAATGCCAAACTTCATGCCTCAAATCTCCAAAAGACAATCTAATTCTGAAGCCTAAAAGGAACTATTTAAAGTTCTCAGACAAAAACCTTGTGGATCTTATGTTTGAGACATCTAGACCAGATGAAAAGAAGCTGTTGGCAAGGTTAATTGCATTTTACAAAGATCCATCTGATTCAGTTCAAAAGAAGAGAATTGGAAAAATTTACAGGAATGGAAAAGAGATCTATGTGGTGGCTGGACACCCTCTGTTTGTAGAAGCTAAGAAGGAAGAAAAAGAAAGGATCAAACAAGAAAAGAAGCAGGCTGCTTTAGACGCTAAGAAGCTCAAACAAAAAAAGGAGCAAGCTGCTATCTTGGCCAAACTTCAAGCTGTCAAATCTACAACTGAGATTTCTGAAAAACCACCTGTGATTACTGAAGCTCAAGATCAACAAATGCAAAATGAACCTCCACAGAAAAGATAATTCAGATACACGCTTCACTCCACAAGAAAATTGGACTCTAGTAATGAGAAAATGGAAGACTAAATTCCCAAACAGTCTACAACTTCAACTCAAACATCCAAGCTCTCAGTGGTACATGAGGAATTCAAGGTAGATCTAACAAAGAACTTTCATGGTGAACCTATAATTCCAAAGGATGACCCAATAGACTGGGAAAGCTTGTCAATTCCTGAATTCAATTTACCTATCTTCAACAAGCCAAAGAAGACAAAGATTAAAGCAACCAAGAAAGTGAAGCCCGTGACTTTCAGGTCCAAGACCCTAACCAAATCTCAACCAACAGTCAACAAGGGAGATCTCTTATACATCTGTGACATCAAGAAGTTTTCTGAAATAAACCTCTACTTGGATGAATTGGAAGAAATAAGAGGAATTGATGCTCATAGACATCTTCTTGAAAGGCTGGTGTTCAAGTACAAAGGAGGGAAATAAATCACATGGAAACTTCACAAGATTCTTCAAGAAAGTCAATCTGTACTGATAAAGGTCTACTCATTATTCAATAAGAACTTTGGATTTAATGTGACTGCGAGGAGATTAGTCCTAAAAAAATAAAAGATCTAAGGAGCAATAGAGCCAAAGATGCACTCCCAAAAACTCTATCAATTCCCTTCACAAGAAAAAGAGTACATTTGAGGCCTTATTGTCTGATGGAATTCATGGATGATAAGGGTTTTAGAAGATTCTTCAGACTGGATGACCAATTGAGTATCTCTAGCAATGAGACTCTATCAGAAATGCAAGAAAAGCTGGATCTATCTGAAGCTGATGAACTTGAATTCCACATACAACTCCAGAATCAAATAGAAGAAAACAACAAGAAGCTTGGGAAGAAATCCAGACAATTAAGGAAATAGAAATCATCTGCTCAGACTAGAGGAGCAACTTTATAATGATTGTGAGAACTCTTTGTACACTTTGCTTTGTTCAATTTTCAATAAAATTATAGCACTTATCAGTTTTATCTACTATATTTTAATCTGTATTTTTAGGGTGTTTTGTTATCATCAAGTTTCTCTTAATTTATGGCTACAATTCCAGTAGACATAAATTGGGGGAGATTGTTAGGAATATGTTGTGAACTTGATGATAAGTTAAACAAAACATCTTAGTAGATTTAACTTAGTGAAATTTGTAGCTCTCGACGGATGATCTAATATAGTCCCGACGGATGAACTTTATAGTCCCGACGGATGACAATTTGACATTCATCGAAAGTGTAGCTTATGTAACAAATAAGTACTGTAGCTCATTTCTGCAAATAACATGTTTTAGTCTGGTAGATTATGTAGGGTTCTCTAAGTCATGTTGACTACTAGATTGATATGCAGAATAGGTTGATTAATTATAAATATGAGATGTCTTGTAATTCTGTATAAGTGAAATAGAGTCAAGTGGCAGATAGACTTCCGACAGATGATTTACAAGACTCCCGGCGGATGATCAACAAAGTTCCCGACGGATAACCAACATAGTCCTGACGGATGATCAAATTCAAAATAGCCGTTGACAGTGACAACACAGTCACATACGTTGTGTGTTTGCAAAAGGAATGTGGCAGCCTGTTAAGCAGAATTTTGAGAAGAAAGAAGCATTACCATTTCCATGCAAATGTGAAGATTTTCAAATTGCTGGAATAGAGTGGTGAAGCATCATGGATTTAGGCTAGATATATTCTATTTTATTATCTTGTCTTACTATCATATAACTTGGTGATATATAAACCAAGAGTAGAAAGTAGAATATTTAACTAAGCAAGTTTATTTTCCGAGAAACATATCAAGCTGTATTCTGCAAGAATTTCTCTGTAGTTTGTTTGTTCAACTTGTAAAGCAGCTGTGAGCTATTCAAAACTTCACAGAGTTCTCATTATGATATATATATATATATATATCTAATGGATACATTCAAATCCACCAGAAAGTTTTAAAGCCTTATGTTTTATTACTTAGTATTTTGATTTCAATTATCTTTCTATTCCACACTTTAGCAAATCAAACGCTGTATATGTATTAAGTTGGAACATTTTTAAAATCAAGAAAAGAAGCCAGAATTACATTCAACCCCCCTTCTGTAATTTTTGTTGTATTGTTAGGGAATAACAAGAAGGGTTCGAGGTTGATGGTTGATCTGTTGATATTTGATGATTTCAGAGTTGAGTGTTGGCAGCTCCCCCTGAATAGATGAGGGAGCTTCAAAAGATGTGCTCTCTTTGTATGTACCATCCTTAATTCTCCTTTCATACACTTGAATTTGTTCAAGTGTTGGTGCAGACTCTTTACATGGTGCACTAGGGAGAGTGCTCTTTTCAATAGAGTTACCCTGTTGAGAGGATGCCCCTAGAGTCTGTTTTAGTCCCTCTTTTTCAACTACATCCTTTTGGGAGGATGCATAGGTAGCTTGAGTGGTCGAATCAGTTGGTTTTGCCTTCTTTGGTTTCTTGAACAAGGTTGACTCTGTTTTCGTGTGATCCTCACCACTCTTATTAATTACAGTTAGGGGTGCCTGCTTTCTCTTCTTTTTACTCACTTCACCCTTTTGAGAGGATGAAGTGGTTGGTTTACTAGATACTATAGGTAAGGAAGGAAGGGTCTTAGTATTATAAGGCCCATGTTTGTGTTCTCGTGTTTGTACTTCCACAGGTAAATGAGTCATTGTCGTACTAAAATCAATATTAGACCTCATGTCAGGCATAGGATAAGAGTAAGCCCTAAGTCTCTCTATCATAAATGGAGTGATTTTAAGACTTACAAGTACCTTATTTTTAGTAGTAAGTGAACCAAACGGAACTTTGGACACTTGCTTACTATTGCCTATTTTAGTTCTATCTATACCATTAAGCATATGAATGTCATACACTTTATTATTTAAAGCAGACATTATAAATCTAGGAAGAAAAATTTCTTTACCTCTTGTTGTCAAAGGGATTATGATCCTGGTGCTTAGCTCCTCCATGATGAGATGACCTACATTGAGGTGTCTGTTATGGGCCATTGAGAACACCAGCTTCTGGACAACACTTGAGATGTTGTCAGATCTTGTCTTTCTGTAAGTGAAGGCCCTCACAATAGAATTAAACAGAAAAGACCATTACCTCCTAAGATATTTCTTGTTCAGGCTAGCCAAGTTGATTCTTTCACTGTAGTTGATGAAGTCCATAAACTCAGCTAGCTTTTCTTGTGTTGGAACCTCCGTCATATTGTCAGTTGGGATGCCCAAAGCTAAATTGACATCATCTTCAAAAAATTCCATATGTTGGCTTTAAATGGAGCAATTAACCACCATGGACATAGTTTGGTTTTCATGTTCCACTGTTCTTATCACAGCTGTGTCACAGAAATCCCTTAGAACATCCAAGTATAGTACCGGATTGCTGTTAGAGCACCTACAAAGTAAGCTTCAGAAAGAAACTTTAGAAAACTCTTGAAACTGTTAGGAGCTTGGTTTGCATCAATAAAAGCCAGATAATTGGTGCCCTTCTTGGGGATGAAAGGTGTAACTGTGTTTGATGCCATTGGAATAGTTTGAATTTGTGTGGGTAAGAAAAATTAGAGAGAAAGAGCTTGAAATGAGAGAAAACGGTTTGGATTTGAAAAAATTAGGTCACTTAAAAATCTCGAAAGTGTAAAGAGGTGTATGTCGAGATGTCTGAGTATTTATAGTAAAAGTATATGACTTGTCGAGAACTAAAAATAGACGTTTGAGATTTGCTTATCGAGAAGTCATATTGAGAATAGATACACATCGATATGTCATTTTCATGACTCTTATCAAGAACTAGAAAATGACTGGTCAAGATCTCAAACAAATACTCAGTTTTTCCTGAATGTAGACCCGGAAATTTTGGACACTAACACGACTTACACGACATGACACGAAAATTTAGTGTTTGTGTTTGCATTTTTAGTACACGAACACGAAAGTACACGGTCGAGATTTAGTGTCGGTTTTGTGTTTAACCTTCGAGTACACGACACGACACGAAGTATACGACATAAATAAATATTATAATTAAATTTTAATATTTTTTATAAATATATGTAGAATTATAATAATTGTATGTATATTTATTTTTAATATATTATTTGATTTCATTATATTGTATAGAATTGAGATCTAAATATATATTTTTCATATATTTCATAATTTTTCTACCTAAAAATCTAATATTTTAATTTATGTTAATATTAAATTTAATATATATTAATATTCAATTAACACGACATACACGACACGAAACGAAAGTACACGAACACGAATGTACACGAACGCTAAACATGTCGGTTTTGTGTTTGGCATTCAAGTATACGAAACACGAAAATACACGACACGAAAGTATACGACACGAACGAATTTCCAGGTCTACCTGAATGGACTGGATTGTTTCCAATTTTTATTTGACTAAATCAAAATAAAATCAGAATGAATTTTATCAAAAGTATTTTAACAAAATAATTTATTAATATAAATTATCTTAGTTCTGAGTTATTGATAAGTCTAAAGTTTGTACTTGTAGAGAACTCTATGGATTATCACTTATCGAGATCTATACAATGACTTATCGAGAAGTCATAATAAATTATCTTTGCAGCATGTTCTCTAATAAAATGGTACCTTACATCAATGTGCTTTGTTTTAGAATGATTAACAGGATTGGCCATAATATATATAACATTAGTATTGTCACACATAATTGGAATTTTTTGTAACACTAGGCCATAGTCCATTAGCTGATTTCTAATCCAAAGCACTTGAGAACAACTTCCAGCAGCTATGTATTCGGCCTCAGCTGTGGAAGTTGACACATATTGTTGTTTCTTGTTATACCAGGATATAAGTCTTTGTTCCAAAAACTGACAGCTTCCACTAGTGCTCTTTCTATCAACCCTGCATCCAACAAAATCTGCATATGTGTATCCAACAGCTTCATATCATGTTCCCTTTGGATACCATAATCCCAAGTTTGGTGTCCCTTTTAAGTATCTGAAAATTCTCTTTACAGCCATCAAATGTGATTCCTTTGGATTGGCTTAAAATCTTGCACACAGACATGTTGCAAACATAATGTCTGGTCTACTAGCAGTCAAATATAACAAAGATCCAATCATCCCTCTATAACCTGAAATGTCTACACTTTTTCCTTTCTTATCTTCATCCAACTTAGTAGTTGTAGACATAGGTGTAGATGCAGGTGAACAATCAATCATACCAAACTTCTTCAATAGATCCTTAACATACTTGGTTTGGCTGATGAAGATTCCATCACTTCTTTGACTGACTTGAAGTCCAAGAAAGTAACTTAACTCGCCCATCATACTAATTTCATATTCACTCTGCATGAGTTTTGAGAATCTTTGACATATCTTTTCATTTGTACAACCAAAAATGATATCATCGATATAGATCTTAAGTTTCTCCATCTCCCAACGATTGATTTGCATAACATATATGATATATTTTGAAGTAATTTAAAAAAAAAAATTACTTGTTTCTAATTTCTATTCTAAAATTAGTTTTTATTAGAGTAGTCCCTATCTATACTATATTAATATACGAAACATTAAAAGTTTGGTAGTCAGTCGGTCGGTCGGTACTTGCTGTAATTACTTAATCACCCTTGTTTAATTATTTTTATTAAATTAATTCATATTAAACTCTATTATTTTTAATTCAACAAACTATGAAACCAACGCGGAAATCGGGAGGACACTATTCCAACAAAATAGCGAACTGTTCACACTACTTCAACTTCACGTGAAGCATAATCTCAGCGGCATCACCTCCTAAACACTTCATCCGACCCCAGAATTCATTATTCCTTCCTGTATTCCGAATTCACAAAACAATTCAAAGCATCCTTTCCGTCTACTAACGGCCTCGATAATTACTTAATTATAAATTATTATAAAAATCTATCTATACTGTTATATTAAAAATAAAACAATAAAAATTTGGTTGATTGTCGGTCTGGTCATCATAATTATATTAGTATTTAAAATACTGTCATAAATATATTAATATTTATGATAAAATTATTTATTTAAATACAAATAAAATTATAATATGTTTAATGGTCTTGATTTAAATAAAATAATATATAATATTCACCCTAGCCGGACTAAACAATATTATACTATTGATCCAGGATTAAATTGAAATTAAAAATTAACTACATACAGTTAGCTGGATTTGCAGTCTCGGACTAAAACAAAATAATAATGACTAATAAAAATTTAAAAGAAAATCTGTTTGATCGATATAATGTCATCAAGATAAAACAAATAACAAACGGGCTAAAACAAAATAAAAATTTAAAAGAAAATTCGTTTAGTTGATATAATGTCATCAGGCTAAAACAACATTATATATTATTTATTCGCTCTAAAACAAAATAACATTTACCCTAGACAAAAATAAAATTAAACAAAAAATTACATATAATTAGCTGGATTTGGTTGATATAACGTGTCTGAGGCTAAAACAAGGTTTACTATCTTATTCTAAAATAATATAATAAATACTACCGATCGGGCTAATTGTTTTTTATTGAACCATGCCAAAACAAAAATGAAATTTTAAACGGAATACGTTGGTCGATATAATGTCATAACGCTAAAATAAAATATATTATTTATTTGATTTAAAATAAAATAATATTCACCCTAAATTAAAATAATATTAAAAACAAAATAAATATAATTTAAGTGCTTCATATAATGGACCTGATATTTAAACAAATAATGTATATTATTGATCTACGTTAAACTAAAATTAGATTCCAACTGAAGATAATTCTTATATTATTAATTGATATTAAAATAAAATTAATATCTACCTAATTTGTTGGTAGGTACAACATAGGCTTACAAAAGTAGGATAACTGGGATCCAACCCTAAAAACCAAAATATTAAAAGTTTGATTCTAGGTCAGTGGGTGCAATGTTTGGTTTATATAATTACATGTTTACTTCAATTTTTATAACATATATACTAATTTAATAAGACAAAAATGTAGATGATTTCTTAGTCAGTATGATTGTTTCGTACTAAAATAAATCAAAATATGCTATTCGTCTGGGATAAAGAAAATATACAATTAATTCATGTTAAATTAAAATTAAACATAAAATAAGAAAATATTTAGACAAGTTCAAAAAAAAAAAAATATATTTTTATCCGAGTTAACATAGTTTTTTTTACCATTGATACATATATTTTTTTTATCATAAATCCAGATTTGAACAGATTAAACTAAAATAAATGTGAATATAATTATTTGGATTTAGTCGGTATACCAAACTAAAGATAATTCATATATGAGTTAAAATTTACCTTTAAATTAAAAACAAATTGTCTTTCTTAAAAACACATACAAACATCAATAAAACTATATATTTTAATTCAAACTAAAATATCACTAACTTATACACGTATATATCTAAAATTATTATCAAATTATATCATTAAAAGTTTCTTATAAATAAATTTCAGAGTTTAAAATTTTCACTTCAAATTAAATGCAAAAAATATATAATATTAAAAACAATATGTGTTTCGCATGGGTTCTAGGCTAGTACTAACATAAAAATTTGAACCGTAACAATTGATTGCATAATGATACTTCGCAAAAAGATAAATGTAAATCTATGCACAATTTCTGAAAATTAATTCTAATAATATCAGGACAACAAGATATTTTATGAAAAATTCAACTCAATTTTTATCTCTCGAAAGTTACTGTTTTAAAAAAAATCCAAAACTAAGATATGGCGTCTCTTTGAGTTTGCAAAAAAATTGGGTTAGTAAAAATCCAGTAATGTAAATCGACAGACAATACCCATTTCTATAAAATAAATTATTGAAAAAGTAATATATTATAAATAATGAATTATTCAAATCTTAATAATAATCTTAACTTAACTTTTGTGTTGAAAAATATTATTGAATAAAAACACATATATAAAAGAGAACCGAAAAGGGGGAGAAAAATAGGATTTTATACTCAATCGAATCAACATAAGTCATTTTCATTTCAGTTAATGTATGTATTGTAATTGTTAATTTATGTAAATTTCATGTAATTGTGAATGTATATTGTGAATTACCTGTTTATTTGAATGTGTGAGGGTGTGTTAGAGAGAGATGATGAAGAGTGTCTATATGTGAATATGAGTATGTATGTTTGTACGAGACATAAACGATTGAGTATGTAAATGTGTATGGGTGAGAGAGAGAAAGAAAGTAAACGATTGAGTATGTAAATGTGTATGGGTGAGAGAGAGAAAGAAAGTAGGGATGACAATTTTTGCCGTCTATACATATTTTTTGGTTAACCTAACCGGAACTGACTCCCCCAGAATATAATGTGTTAATAAATAATTCATTTACAACCTTTAATTTTTAACATCAGAAATACAAACAAGATGCTATTAATACTAGTGCAAATCATATTACAACGGTAATAAAAAACAATGTATTTTACGATTAATTTACTATATACACTAAAAAAATAATCACTAGCACATATCTGAAAATGTCTTCTCATAATGTGAGTTGATCCATTTGATTTGGCACATGAAAACAATTCTAAGATGGTTAATATATGCTCCCAAAACAGGATACTACTATACTAGTACAAATGCAACAAAATTAAGATAGAAAATTATGATTATGCCTCCTGAGCCAAATCCTGTCGCTTAAATGCGGTTTACCTTGGTTCACGTGGTTTGCAGGTTATTACGTGAACCCGTAGGGTTTACCCAGTGCGCACCTGAAGGGTAGCGGCTGCGGGTTACCTACGATAAAAAAAAGATATAAAATTATGATCTTCCCTTAGGTCAACAAATATAATGGTCTAATACACACAATTTTAATAATAAACTAAACATAAGCTATCCAACACCAAATAGTCGATTATAATACAAACTTCTTTCCATTTTTACCTTGGTTGAGGGTTTTGTGAGGAGCTTGCTCGCTGACATCAATCTCTTTGCTCCACCTCTTTATACATTCTGTTCTCTTTATACCCACACACCTTTTTTGTAGTCACTTATCTTTAAAAATTAAATTAAAATGTCGCTACATATTATTTTTTCCTGCCACTTTCATACAAGTTAATTTTGTTTCACATTTTGCCTCTAATCAACTATAAGTCACTTTTCACCATATTAGAGTCACTTCCCACCCTATAAGAGTCACTTGCCACCATATATTAATACAATTAACATGTTAATATCATGTACATGCAATTTGACATCCTTTAACTACCTCTTGGTACCCCTTTTCTACAAGTCAATTTTGGGCCACATTTTGGCTCTAATCAATCATGTAAGTGACTTCTCACCATATTAGAGTCACTTTGCACCTTATAAGAGTCACTTGTCATCATATATTGGTACAATTAACATGTTAACATATCAATTACGGTATTTGGTGGGAGTTAGAACTCTAAGATTCAATTATTATTAAAATTTAGAAGGGTTATTAGATTATAGAATAATTTATGATATAAAATATTTATTTTATTTATTAATTACGCAATTTAATTGCACAATAATTTTGTAAGTTTTTTTTAAATTACCAAAAGTTACGAAAAGTAACTTTAAGAAAATTAAAATACTTGTAAAATTAAGTGTATAATGTGCGTAAAATCAATTTATCATCTAATGAAAAAAAATCTCTCGAAATGGAATAAACTAATTATTCAACTTATCACACGAGGAACATCGAAAATAAACGAACAAAGAAAAATATTTGTAAAATAAAGTGTATAAAGATAAAAATGTGAGAAAAAAAAAGCTGACATCATCTTTTTTGTCGGGAGAATAACATTAAAAAAAGAACGAACGAAGAAAAATATGAAAGGATACGATGTGTGTTTAGATAAATGTGCAAGTCATTCAAATACTGGTGTCATCGAATTTTAATTTTATTTATTTTTGCTTATTGAAACGAGTCAATCGAAAGTTATGAATTTTAAAATATAGCATCGATTAGCTAGCAAAAAAAAAAAAAAATAAATAAAAAAAAAATATAGCATCGATATAGTTACATTCACAAAAATTTGCACATGGATTCAGTTTTGAGGATTTAGATATTAATCTATCTATCTATCTATTATACATGTTATAGATATTCATATCTTCAACCACTACACCAAATAAATTTATAATGTTCTTTTAAGAATCATTAACTACGTCCACAAAAAACTCATTAATTTCATTCAATTTAATATTGTTTCAAGATTTAATAAATATAAAAGTATCAATAAATTCTTCCACACTAATAATAAAAAATTTATAATTATTTAGCCAATATATTGTATCTAGTATAAGCCAGAATGTTTTTTATCAGTTATAAAAATACTAAAACACACTCTACTAATTTAAAACCTAACTTCTCGACCAATTATAAAAGGATTAATGTACTCCCTATGTAAATGTAATTGTGAAACCATATAAAACTTTCATATTATATCAACTTTAATGTTTAAATAAAACGATACTACATTGTAAATAATACATAAATAATGATAATCGAATATTGGAATTTAGGGTCGACTAAACTGATTGTACTTAAAAATCCAAATTCTAAAAATAACTAATTAATTGTATTTATTAATTTTTAAAATTTTATGTTAATATAAGTAATTTTTAATATAAAACTATATGAAATATGCACATATATATATATGATCACCTATAGAGTTTTAGGGAAAAAATATAGATTATAATATATATAATATATGATATTACTTATATATAAGTTGAGTAATATATTCTTAAATCGTTTTTTATCAATATACCGATATCATCACCTAACCGGAACTGACTCCCCCAGAATATAATGTGTTAATAAAAAGTTCATTTACAACCTCTGATTTTTAACATTAGAAATACAACAAGATGCTATTAATACTAGTGCAAATCATATTACAACGGTAATAAAAAACAATGTATTTTACGATTAATTTACTATATACACTAAAAAAATAATCACTAGCACATATCTGAAAATGTCTTCTCATAATGTGAATTGATCCATTTGATTTGGCACGTGAAAACAATTCTAAGATGGTGAATATATGCTCCTAAAACAGGATACTACTATACTAGTACAAATGCAACAAAATTAAGATAGAAAATTATGATCTTCCCTTAGATCAACAAATATAATGGTCTAATACACACAATTTTAATAGTAAACTAAACATAAGCTATCCAACACCAAAAAGTCAATTCTAATACAAAATTCTGTCCATTTGTACCTTTGTTGAGGTTTTTGTTAGAGCATGTGTAATGAATGAACCCATTTTACTTAGATTTAAATATTAATAAAATTGATCTTGTAACACAAAAATGTTTCACACATAAAGAGTAAAAGACAGTGTAGCAGTAGTTGTAATCAATAAATTAATATAAATAGTACATTTCTGATCAAACTGGGCAGGGACACCAAAGAGTGCTTGAACTAATTTTCTTATGTTGCTCCAATGCAAAATATGATGGTCAGGTCCACTTTACTTGTCCCAATGCACTAATTGGACATGCATTGGAGGTGCTCTTAGGAGCTTGCTCGCCGACATCAATCCCTTTCTCCCTTCCCCTTCCCCAACACACCTCTTTACACATTCTATTCTCTTTACACCCACACACATTTTTTATAGTCACTTATCTTTAAAAATTAAATTAAAATGTCGCTACATATTATTTTTTCCTTAGTAAACAAATAAAAATATAAAACCGAAGATTGATAAGGTCTATAAAAAAATAAAAAAGTTTGATAAGGTCAAAATATAACAGTTAAATGTATAAATAGGTGCATGAGTCTGATGGTGAATGTGTGTGTCTTCAATTTTTCTTACATTAGGGATGCCCTGTATACGAGAATATAAGGAAAGTATTTAACATTTATGTGTAATTAAAATCTCATTTATGTAATACGGTCCAGTTGAGCCGGAGATCACCCATAAAAATTACAGATAAAAAAAGAAGAGTAATTGGCAGTTTGTAACCCACTTTTATTTTCATTTTTGCGATTTGGGTCTACATTATTTTCTCTGTCAACATGCACCCCATAAAAATTAATTTCGCTTCTATTTGCACCCCAATGATGACTTTCCATCCAAGATAACCGTTAACTTTAACGGAAGCGGGGGCATTTCAGTAAATTACTAATTAAAATAGACGAAAATAAGAGTAATTGACACTTTGTAACCCGTTTCTTTCGAAGTTTTTTCAATTCGGGTCTATATTATGTTTCCTTGCAAGTTGCACCTTTAACTTTGAATTCCGCTTTGTTTTACATCCCTGGACCGTTTTAATTTTTATATTAGGGGTAAAATCGAAATTTTTTGGTCTACAAGAACAAATCAGCGGATCCTTTGATTTCTCAATCCAAACCTACAAATAAATACATTAATCCATTACAAATAACAAGTAAAAACTACCTGTAATATCAAATTTTATGAAAAATGCCCGGCAATCTAACCACCAATTCGAAATATGAATTCTATTATCGAGTTTAATTTTTAATTTA
Source organism: Apium graveolens (assembly GCF_009905375.1). Lineage (NCBI taxonomy): Eukaryota > Viridiplantae > Streptophyta > Magnoliopsida > Apiales > Apiaceae > Apium > Apium graveolens. The sequence goes on along the minus strand of NC_133657.1, from coordinate 13,958,254 downwards.
GCGGATATGAATCGGCATATTAAATATTCGATCCTGGATTCGATCTGATAAAAAAAATCTAATTATAAATGGAGCGAATATTTAATAGGCCGGTCCATATTCGCTAAATAAAAAATTAAACTCGATTCTAGGATTCTTATTTCGAATTGGGGGTTTGATTTTCGGGCATTTTTCATGAAATTTGATATTACAAATATCTTTTGCTTGTTATTTGCAAATGGGGCTGAGCATTCGGTCGGTTTGGTCCAAAACCACACCGAACCGAATAGACCGAAAAACTGAATTATCATATTTTTTCTTGGATCGAACCAGATTGAAATTTTATTATGGACCGGACCGGACCAACCAAACCCAAATAATTCGATTCGGCCCGGTTTTGGATCAAACGGACCGAGTTTTTTTAAAAAAAGAAAATTTTATTAAAAATTTCAAACCAAAAAATATGAAATCTAAAATATAATTAAAGGAAGGTGATATGTAGAGTTCTAAGAGTGTACGAATATAATTACAAATTAAAAACTATGATTATAATTTTTAGATATATGTAAATATATAATATAAAATTATAGTATTTATGATTTGGTCTATTCGGTCTATTCGGTCCGGACCGAAATATTTTTTAAAAGAATCGGTCCAGACCGAATTTTATTTCGGTCTATTTGGTCCGGACAGAATAGAACGAATTTCTGAAAAATCAGGACCGAACTGAATTAGTACGGTTCGGTTCGGTTTTTTGGTTCGATTTGCTCAGCCCTATTTACAATCGATTCATGTATTTATTTGTTGGTTTGGACTGGGAAATCTAAGGATCCGACGATTTGTTCTTGAAAACCAGAAAGTTTTGATTTTAACCCTGATTAAAAGTTAAAAACGGTCCGGGGTGCAAAACAAAGCGAAATTCAAAGTTAAAGGTGCAACTTGCAAGGAAACATAATATAGACCCGAATTGAAAAAACGCCCAAAGAAATGGGTTACAAAGTGCCAAATACTCTTATTTTCTTCTGGTTTAATTAGTAATTTACTGAAATGCCCCCGATTCCGTTAAAGTTAACGGTCAACATGGATGGAAAGTCGTCAATGGGGTGCAAATAGAAGCGAAATTAATTTTATGGGTGTAAGTTGACAGAGAAAATAATGTAGACCCTAATCGCAAAAGTGAAAATAAAAGTGGGTTACAAACTGCCAATTACTCAAAAAAGAAGGTAGTAATGAGAAGAGCCCAGAGGTAAACAAAATACCTAGTTGTCAACCTTCCTTTCCAGTAATAATTCTAAAACATGCATAATGACATAAATCGTATAAATAATCTAAACCCCTTCCATACATTAATGACCATGTCTATGTCCCCAGACCCTTCAAATTGATACCAGCAATTTTAATTTGTTCAAAGATATCGACGTACATATATAATCAAATTGTAGACTTAAGCATTCATTTAAATCTAGTTATAATTTAGAAGTGCAACAATATTCAAATGATAGGCGGTTGTAGGAGAGATTAAGGATATATATGATATGTTTCTTTGGCTGTTTACGCTCTTATACTAACAAAAACTTGACAAACAAACTGAAATTCTCTGTCTGAAATATAAGGTTAGAAAAAATAAGTGTGATCAACTCTAGTGAAATATTGAAAAAAGTTTGATCTGCGATTTAAGAAAGCTTTGGTGAAAATTAGAATTCACTTTGTACTTTTGAGATTTCAAGAAAGAGAATACGTAAAGATTTAATAGACAACTATACCGTGCACTTGTTTTGGACAACACTCTGTCAAAGTTTCATTTTCCTTGTGTAATGTATTTTTCTTGACTGGAGAAAAAACTATAATATATTAATTTGTTTATAATTATTAAATTTTTGATAATTTCAATAAATATATGCATTTACATTCTAATTGGATACATGTTTTACTTTTATAATTATAAAATATAAGTGCTAATTTTGTGTCACATTTAAAATTATATCTGTATTAAAAAATTATCCAAAAGTAATATATTATTTGTTTATTTTTCAACTGAAAGACTCGATATAAACTTATTCCTCATATTGTCTTTTACTGATAAAATATAATTTAAAAACATGTATCGTGTATAACTGAAAAAATTTGGCAATAAGTATTCACTGTAAAAAAAACCTGAATTTAGTCAATAACATGTATTGCGCTCTAAATAATTTCTGATATATAAAGAATTTTTATTTTAAAATTTTATTTTATCTAAGTGGCATATAGAAAAATAATAATTATATCTCGTTTTAAAGTAAGAGTGTAACGTGTTAAGTTTGTTACGCTTTACTCGAAGTTGTTCTTTTTAAGTTTGTTACATTTTTTTATCAAACTTGTTTGATTAGTTTACATTTAGACGTCATAACATGTATACGTTGGTATTACATTAGTTATTTATTATTTTAAAAAAAAACATACATTCTTTCAAATTTAAACTTAAAGTGAGTTGTTATTTTGTATAATATATTTGGGGTATTTTTTTTAAAACCAAAATATTATATTAAAATTTAAAAAATAGTAGATAAATTATTGTCATAAAATATCTAATTTTGCTATATTTGGACTTATTGTAAAAAAAAATATTTTTGAAACTTTGTATTCTTGAACAAAAAGATGAAACATGTATATTACCGGTAATATTTTTTAAAAATGTATATAATTTTGACGTAAATGAAATTAATAATTTATACTACCTCCGTCCCCCTCATTTTTTTACAGTTTTTTTAATACACGCATTTTAAGAAAACTATAAAGTATACTTCAGTAATTTATTTTTAAAATTTTTTTTTTCTATAAAAGTTTGAATATTATATTTTTATTTAAAAGAAAAAAAAATTAAAAAAATTATGCAACTACATTTAATAAGAGTATTAAAGTGCATGACTAGCCCCGTCCCCAAATGTAAAGAATTGAGGTGGACGAAGGGAGTATATAATACAAAACTTATACATCTATATAAAAAGTGAATATTTTATAAATTCATCAATTATTAATTTCTAGTATATACTCCCTCCGTCCTTCCCAATTGTTATCATTTCTGGGAGAGTGTCCGTCACGCATTTTAAGATGAAGAGAAAGTATAGTTCTTTAATTTTTTTTAAAAAAATTATTTTTCTGAGTAAAAGTTTAAATATTCTATTTTTATTAGAAAAAGAATTTTTTAAAAAAAATTATAGAACTATATTTTCTATTCATCTTAAAATACGTGACGGACACTCTTTTATAACAATTGGAGGGACGGAGGGAGGAGGGAGTATATATTTGCAATTGAAAAAGTTTGTAAATGTTTTAACAATTGTAAACGTTTGTAATTAATTGTATGTAGACTTCTAACGTAGAACAATCTCTACATGCTTCGTATCTATCGATACCTAGACCATCCATTTGTGATACATATACACACGTTGATATATGACAGTAGGGTTTTAACAATTGTAAACGTTTGTAATTAATTGTATGTAGACTTCTAACGTAGAACAATCTCTACATGCTTCGTATCTATCGATACCTAGACCATCCATTTGTGATACATATACACACGTTGATATATGACAGTAGGGTTTTGAGGTGAAAGCAATACAGGGTATACACTGTATACTGCTATTCAAGTTGAAAGTCTTTACTGCTAATTAGCAATCTGCATTTACTCTTTAACAAGCTAAATATATTTACCATCAACTTCTTTTAATCATGGCTTTGATTCAGATACATCGTTTTATGGAGAGATCACAATTTCTTATGGCTATTATGATTATGATTCTATGTCTGATAACAATGAAGCTTATTTTGCTCAGTATTACTGCAATAATAATTTTTTTAAAAACAAAGAACATCATAAAAGATGTTAATCTTGCATCTTTAAACAGCAAGGCAAAGGTTATGCAAAATTATAAGAGTTTTAAGAGATTCGATATTGTTGATAATTTCTTGGATCATCATTACTGTCAAACGTGGGACCAGGTGACTTTACATACGACGTTTATGTACATGTTTTCACCATGCTGACTGCTTGAAGCACAGGTCTAATGCGCTTCTTATCTAATGCGTTTCTTCATGACATGTGCTTTGTAGCCTACACAAGCTTGGACAAAGGTAATTTCTAATGAATGGAAAATTTTGAAGAAAAACTTGCCAGGTTAGTTCTTACACTACTCCACCAGGCATATCTTAACTGTTATGCATATAGAACCACGGTCTTAAACAATTGGGGGCTAAAACAATTGTGACACAACATACATGCTTCTAATTTAGTTTTCGTTTATATTAATTATCTGGGGCAGATACAATATATGTTAGAGTGTGTGAGAGAAGAATGGATCTTTTGAGGGCTGTCATCATTGGAGCAGCAGGTACCCCCTACCATGATGGGCTGTTTGTCTTTGATCTTCGCTTCCCCCCTAAATATCCTGCTGTACCACCCGTACGTGTTGCCGCGACAATTATCACGTGTTTAAATTATTTACTACTGTCAATAATGGCACTTCTCTGGCAATCTTTTTCTCTCAGGAGGTTCATTATCACTCTAGAGGGCTTCGAATCAATCCCAACTTGTATGACTGTGGAAGAGTCTGCCTCAGCCTTTTAAACACTTGGACTGGCCGTGGGAACGAGAACTGGTTGCCCAACAAATCTACAGTGCTGCAGGTTTTGGTGTCTATACAAGCCGTGGTACTAAATGAAAAACCCTTCTTTAACGAGCCTGGATACGCTCATACCTATACCGGAAGAAATGGGGCGAGAAAATCCACAAAGTACAATGAACAGACCTTCATTTTATCCTTGAAAACAATGTTGTATACCATAAGAACCCCCCCACAGGTATGGTTTGTCAGGTCTTATACTATGCTTTCCGTGATCAATGACATGCTTCAGGAATTAATAGCATCTTCTCATGTATATAACACGGGTTGTTTTTCAAAACTTATTAAGTGCGTTCTTTTTATTTTGCTACTGCAGCATTTTGAAGATTTTGTTCATGGTCATTTTCGTACTCGGGGACGTGCTATTTTATTAGCTTGTGGAGCTTACATGGAGGGGGCTTCTGTAGGTTACACCGTCAAAGACGAGTCACGGGGTTCCAGGAAGGCAGGAAGGAGGAAGCTTGAAGATTATAAGAGAGCGATAAACAAACTAATGGAGCTGCCAGGATTTAAGAGAGATTTAGGCAATTTAATGAATTCTCTCGCAGAAACCTTGACCAAGCTTGGATCAAAGAACTGTGCTAAATTTTAGATGGCGGGACCTAAATTTCTGCAAAATGACAGCAAATCAGGTGGGAAATTTCTTGACACTATAAGCTGATATTGTATGTGTGAATACAATCTGCCATTAATACATATAATCAAACAAATGTGTGCGTGAGTAAACGAAATCAAACGGAGGAAGAAAAGATATAAACAGAAGAGAGATCCTCGAGTCCAGTTGAAACTGTCTCCTTAAAGCTATTTCGCCTCTCACCGTATGTGCGAGTCGATAGCCTCCCAGGATAAAACGAGGTAGCGGCGGCGTTACGGATAACGAGCACCTTCAGCGAGCTTGAACGGGTACGAAACTATCACCGAGAGAGAGAGAGTTTTGTGTTTAAAGGCGAATATGTTTTTGGTGTGTCTAACCCTAACGCCTTAGAGGTGTTTATATAGGTGTAGATAGACTTGTGCGCTACTCTTTTCCATAAATAATCTGAAACAGAATCAGATTAAATATATCAAGACATACACCATATCAATTAATCTGAAATAAAATCAAATTAATTTATGCCATAATATTTGAGCCAAATTCTAATGGAAAATAATAATTTCCATTATTAAGAGAATATCATCATATCTCACACATCTTTTAGTCATAATGCTCAAAATATGACTTACCAATATGGGACTTATACCCATATTTTCCAACGATCCCCCACATGGGTGAGATTGATGATTTTAGTAGCACACCAGACAGACAGACACGGAGTTTGACTTGGTGATAGTTTCTTCGATCAGATATAGCATACGATAGGTAGAGAATGCTCCTTGAACCTTCGCTCGAGTAAGCATACCGACTTTACTGGTAGACAGTAGACGTGCTTGTCCTTGAACTGTTCGATCGTTTATGTAAACGATGATATACTTATCACTATATCATTTCTGACTCGTTCAGCTCTCATGAGTATGTCCATTTTGGCCATGGAACATCGTCCTGGTTCTGCAGAAGTTTCTAAAGAATTGTGCCTCGCAATTTTCCTTTGAAGCGGCCCCACTTCTCTCCCACATAGGTGATCTTTATCTTATAGAGTAACCCGCGTTTACTCAACTGAATTCCATGCGTTCACTCCTGAGCTCCATGTATTCATCAAAGATCATTAAAAGCTCAAAGCTTAACCTCGTACCTTACGGGTCTCACTGTTTCCTCATCATAGGAACAGGCCAGGGGTTACCCCCACAGTGATTTGGTCATCATGATTTAGTTGTCCCATTGAACCAAGTTCTTGGGATCTCCGGTCAGCAATGGTTGGGTGTCCACCATGATGCCGTTAAGCAATAGGCTTAAGGCCCATCCCTCTCGATGATTTCTCAACCACTTCTCTTAATAACCCTTTGGTTAGTGGATCCGCGATATTATCTTTTGACGGTATATAGTCAACAGTGATAATTCCGGTTGAGATCAATTGTCTAATGGAACTGTGTCGTCGTCGTATATGACGAGACTTTCCATTATACATCGTGCTCTGTGCTCTGCCAATAGCGGATTGACTATCACAGTGAATCCCTATTGCAGTTACAGGCTTTGGCCATCTTGGAATATCCTCCAGAAACTAAAGTAGATATTCAGCCTCTTCGGCGCATTTATCTAGTGCCACAAACTCAGCTTCCATCGTGGAATGAGTTATCACTGTTTGTTTTGAGGATTTCCATGATATTGCCGCTCCAGCTAATGTAAACACATAGCCACTCGTAGACTTAAGTGCTTTCTTGCTAGATATCCAATTTGCGTCAGTATATCCTTCTAATACTGCTGGGTATCTGCCATAGTGCAGTCCATAGTCTCGAGTTCCCCTCAAGTACCTTAGTACCCTTATGATCGCTTTCCAGTGATCAGCTCCCGGATTACTCGTAAACCTACTCAACTTGCTAATTGAGTATGCAATGTCTGGTCTTGTACAACTCATGAGGTACATCAGACTACCAATTATCCTTGAGTATTCCAATTGGGAAACAACTACACCTTTGTTCTTGGATAGGTGCAAAGTCATATCCACAGGTGTCCTAGCTTTCTCAAAGTCATCCTTAAGAAACTTCTCAAGGATCTTGTCAACATAATGTGGTTGACTTAATGCGAGACCCTCTGATGTTCTAGAAATTTGAATTCCCAGAATTACATTTGCTAGTCCCATGTCTTTCATGTCGAATCTTGATTTCAACATATCCTTGGTAGATTTGATCACTTTATCATTGCTTCCGGCAATAAGTAGATCATCTACATATAGCGTCATCATGACATAGCCATTGTCATTCTCCTTGACATAGCGGTTCTCGTTATCCTTGTAATAGGCACAGCTATCACATTCATTGATTTTGAAGTCATTGGCCAGCACGACCTCATCAAATTTTTCATGCCATTTCATAGGCGCTTGTTTCAAACCATACAATGATTTCACCAATCTACAAACTTTCCTTTCTTGTCCTGGGACAACAAACCCTTCGGGTTGTTCCATATAGATTTCCTCATCTATGTCCCCATTTAGGAAGGCTGTTTTCACATCCATTTGATGTACAGTTAGATTACGCATTGCAGCAATAGCAAACAGCATCCTTATGGACGCTATTCTCGTTACAGGAGAATATGTATCAAAGTAATCAAGGCCTTTTTGTTGCTTGTATCCTTTAATTACAAGTCTGGCCTTATACTTATCAATAGTGCCATCAGTTTTCAACTTCTTCTTGAAAACCCACTTGCTACCTAATGGTTTGCAACCAGTTGGCAAGTCCACTAATTCCCAAGTATGATTTTGCATAATTGAATCAACTTCATTCTTGATGGCCTCTTTCCACATAGGCCTATCAGGTGAGGTAACCGCCTCCTTATAAGTTTTTGGGTCACCTTCTTCGAGCAAATAGGTCATAAAATCAGACCCATAGGATTTCTCTGTTCGTTGTCTTTTGCTCCTTCTCACTACCCCCACATTTTCGTCTTCACTTTCGTCACTCTCATTATCGTCATCTACAGACTCATGAGATCGTTTAGACGTCGTAGGTTGTTGGTTTCCTGGATTACAGGGAAACATCGTCTCAAAGAATGAGGCATTCCTTGATTCCATAATGGTATTCTTTTGAATATCAGGAATCTTGGATTCATGAACAAGAAACCGATATGCAGTGTTGTGTGGAGGATATCCGATGAAGATACAATCCACAGTCTTAGGACCTATCTTCACCTTCTTCGGTGTAGGGATCACTACCTTTGCAAGGCACCCCCACACTTTCAGGTGTTGGTAACTTGGTTTCTTTTTCTTCCACATATCATAAGGACTTACATCCTTATTCTTGCGCATCGTAATATTTAAAATATTATTTGCGCTTAGGATGGCTTCTCCCCACATCGATTATGAAAGCCCAGAGCTTAACAACATCGCATTCATCATTTCTTTCAGAGTGCGATTCTTCCTTTCAGCCACACCGTTTGACTGAGGGGAGTATGGTGCAGTGACCTCATGGATTATACCATGTTGTGAACAGAATTCTCCAAATGGTTCAACATATTCACCTCCATGATCACTTCGTATCGCTTTGATTTTCTCAGTCTGTTGTGTCTCAACTTCTTCCTTATAGATTTTAAATTTATCTATAGCTTCGTCTTTGCTTTTCAACAAATATACATAGCAGTATTTTGTACAATCATCAATGACTTGTTTCCTCCTCTTGTTGGAACGAATTTTAAATCACATATGTCGCTATGTATTAGGTCTAGCACTTTGGTGTTCCTTTCCACACGTTTAAATGATGATCTCGTTAATTTTTCCTCAACACAAGTCTCACACTTATGTTTTGAATCGATAGTAAGTTTAGGTATGTATTCTTTTGCACTTAAACGTCGTAAAGTGTCATAATTTACATGTCCTAATCTAGCATGCCATAAATTAGGAGACTCAAGCAAGTAAGCAGAAGAATTCTTCATTTCATTATTGTCCTTAACGGACATTACATTGAGCTTAAAAAGCCCATCGGTTAAATAACCCTTGCCTACAAACATACCACTCTTAGACAAAATTACTTTATCTGACTCTATTACAATGCGAAAGCCATGCTTACTCAACAGAGAACCAGACACAAGGTTCTTGCGAATATCAGGCACATAAAGTACATTCTTCAAAGTCAGATTCTTCCCAGAGGTCATCTTCAGGATCACCGTGCCTTCACCCTCAATGGTAGAAGTTGCTGAATTCCCCATGTAGAGCTTCTCACCAGCATCAGAAGCTTTGAGGCTAGAGAAAATCGCCTTGTCTGAGCAAACATGCCTAGTAGCACCAGTATCAATCCACCATTCACGTGGATTAGAACCGACCAGGTTCACTTCAGAGACCGTAGCACAGAGGTCTATATCACCCATATCCTTGGAGATATTCTCTACCATGTTTGCTTCTTTCTTCTTGTTGGGCTTCTTGGGCTTCTTGCAGTCAGAAGACCTATGACCAACTTTATCACAGTTGTAGCACTTCCCCTGAAATTTCAACTTCGAAATCCCTCCTTTGGGTGCCAGCTTTGCCCCTTTACTAGAATTAGTCTTCTTGGGCTTGGAGCTTTGAGCATGCTCCACCATGTTTGCCTTCTCAGTGGCAACATTAACTTTCTTCTCGGACCCTCTGTTGTCTTCTTCAATACGAAGTCTAACAATAAGATCCTCCATAGACATCTCATTTCGCTTGTGCTTAAGGTAGTTCTTGAAATCTTTCCATCCAGGTGGAAGCTTTTCAATAACAGCAGCAACTTGGAAAGACTCACTTATGACCATTCCCTCAGCATGAATGTCATGAATGATCACCTGCAGTTCCTGCACCTGACTGACCACAGTCTTAGAGTCTGCCATCTTATAATCAAGAAAGCGGCCAACAATCCACTTCTTTGCCCCAGCGTCCTCGGTTTTATACTTATGGTCAAGTGACTCCCATAAGACCTTAGTTGTTGGCTCCGTGCTGTATACGTTATACAACGGGTCAGACAAACAATTTAACACATAGTTCCGACAGATGTAGTCGGAGTGCTTCCAAGCATCAGCAGCATACACAGTCTGCATGTTACTCTCAGCAGTGAGCAACGGTGGTTCTTCCTTAAGGAAGCGATCCATATGCAACGTGGTCAGATAAAAGTGCATCTTTTGTTGCCAACGTTTGAACTTCGTTCCGTTGAACTTCTCAGGTTTTTCAGCATGTGCAGCAGGCACAGTTGGCATAACAGGTGCAGCAGGCACCACAGGTGGAACAGATGGTACGTGCGTCTATACTACAGGTGTATGCACACCAGTAGGCACCGCAGGTATGATCGGAGGAGTGAATCCTGCCGATATCTGTCCAAGAGGAACACTAAACTGTCCAATGACAGTGTGTCCCACAGGCACATGTCCCGAAGGCACATGTCCAACAGGCGTTTGACCCCCATCAGATCGTACGATCCGTGCGTTAGGGTTAATCAGCTGCTGGTGAACCCCATCAGATCCAGTGATCTGTGCGTTGGGATCAGCCGTCATGTTCATCGGATCGTTTACAGTTTGGTTCTCCATCGATCTGTTACTCAATCAAAACAAGCAGATACAGATGTATCAGTCACAGATGTATAAAATAAATAGCTTTAAGATTGTGAATACAATCTGCGATTAATACATATAATCAAACAAATGTGTGCGTGAGTAAACGAAATCAAACGGAGGAAGAAAAGATATAAACAGAAGAGAGATCCTCGAATCCAGTTGAAACTGTCTCCTTAAAGCTATTTCGCCTCTCACCGTATGTGCGAGTCGATAGCCTCTCGGGATAAAACGAGGTAGCGGCGGCGTTACGGATAACGAGTACCTTCAGCGAGTTTGAACGGGTACGAAACTATTACCGAGAGAGAGAGAGTTTTGTGTTTAAAGGCGAATATGTTTTTGGTGTGTCTAACCCTAACGTCTTAGAGGTGTTTATATAGGTGTAGATGGATTTGTGCGCCACTCTTTTCCATAAATAATCTGAAACAGAATCAGATTAAATATATCAAGACATACACCATATCAATTAATCTGAAACAAAATCAAATTAATTTATGCCATAATATTTGAGCCAAATTCTAATGGAAAATAATAATTTCCATTATTAAGAGAATATCATCATATCTCACACATCTTTTAGTCATAATGCTCAAAATATGACTTACCAATATGGGACTTATACCCATATTTTCCAACACTATGTATGTTGCTCTTGGTCATTTCTCTTCTTGTAACCTGATGCTAAATTTCATGCAACTGGCAACAATATTGAATATTCACTTGAATTGCTGCAAAGCTTCTTAAATGCCCTGCTACAGTTCCGGCCTCCACGTCCAAGCGAACTAAAAGTGACACTCTACAGAACACATGGTGGCTGATTAATGTGAAAGTAATCTTAGAGCAGTTAGCACATGCTTTATGAAGACACCGCATATTTTATGAAGACAACATGGGGAGATAAAATGCACTTTGACATTTTGCAACACTCTTAAAACATGTTTAGGTTATCCTGAGAACCTACAGATCAACATAATATGCAATCTACAAACATAATAACAAACCAAGAAAAGAAATCTTGCAAATAATTTGCTTCCTCTACCACAGATATTCAAGTTCACGTGTGAAACAAATTAATGGCGTGGGCAATCTTCATGAATCATGATGTAGCTCTGGACCCAACATATGATGCAACAGGATATCAACTCTCTGACTTCGTGTTTTCGTCCCGACATTACGCCGGCAATCCTTCCTTCCACTTTCCTTGTCCAAGCACTCGCGTTTTTCTGAATCTTCGACTTCCATTTCAGCAAAGAACGCCTCCAGCACAAATGCTACAACCAAATTCAAGAGCAGTAGAACTGTTATCACATAAAAGCTGATAAAGTATGCGTAAGTCCAACCCGTAACTGTTAGCTCTTTGTAGCTCTCAATCCATATTTGCCAGTTATTCTGCACTAATAAATTGTAAAGAGTCAACAATCCACTTTGGAAGTCATTAAAATTAAAAAGTAGATAGTCGCTATCTGCCATATCTGTTTCAAATGCATAGGGGTTTCCCGCGTTTACTATCCCACCAAAGAACTGTACCCCAAGAGAGCAATAAAAGCACAAGACGCAAAATATAGTTCCCAGATATGGCATTAAACTTGGTATGAGAGTAAGAAATGTCGCAACAAAGGCTCGGTAACGACGTACATACATTAATAGCCTTATTAATCTCAACATTCTTGCTATCAAAAGATAACGAATCCATTCTCCATTTGAAAGAAAAGTCAGTCCATCAGGGGAGACAAATGTTGCTGTTTCTCCAACAACTATAACCCAGGTGATAACGAAATCAAAACGATTTTGACCATCCCTCCAATAATTTTCAAACCCATATGCATAAACTTTAAGTGCCATTTCCAGTACATACAACCATCCAAAGGCAAACTCCAGGCTCTGCCAAACCTTTTGCCCGGAGTTGTCCTGTACATCAAGGGTTGTTTCGATAATAACCGTGACAATATTTAAGATGAGAATGAATTCTACAACATATCCAAAAACTGTGCTTCGAACAAAGGCTTTCAACTTCCGAGAAAAGGGTGAATTGTAGAATGTCGGAAATTTTTCCAACCAAGGAAGCGAATCCTCTTTCTGAAATCTTAATGCTATAGCATTGCAAAGATCATAAAACTCATCCAAATTGATCTTGAAGTCATTACTGTCATCCAACTCTGCAAAAATTAACTCAAAATCTTCTTTCGATATATCAGGCAATGTCCTGTATCTGTTGAGTTCCTCGAACAAATGGACGCATTGATCTATATTAAGAAAATCATGACTATTTTCATCAATAAGATTAAATGCTTTCTTTAATATTCTTTTTCTCATACGATCCTTCCCACTAATCTGTTTAGCTAACTGATCCTTAAAGCTGTCGTATACAACAGCAAGGATCAAGTTGGTGACAAAGTAAACACCCAGCAGCTCATAGAGAACAAAGAACAGGCTATACCAACGCGACACTTTGTATGCAGGAATCCAGACATCTGGATTATTAGATGTGGTAAATAAAATAAACATCTGATATGTTGTTGCGCCAAATGAAGTAAACACTGTCTTCCCTTGTTCAGTATCTTCAAACATGACATATGCCAACCAACTCGAAAACAGAAGATATAGAAGTCCTAAGGCCTATATTTTTAACAGGAAAATAGATTAGCAGGCAATTTTTAACATTAGGTAAATTTGATTGACATGTCAAAGAAAAATTGAAGTGTCAACTCTTTCCTTAGTGAATGTGTTTGATAATCACATGGCATTGCTATGTTGCATGATGCTAACTGATCACACTAAGAGGGTACTAGACTTGACAGAAAAAAGTATAATGATACAGTAGAAGACATACCAAGACATTTAGATATGTCACAATCATTCCAGCCAGGACGACTATGCTGTCTCGTAAATCCCTAAATTGAAAAGATGATTCAAATAAGTACAATATCAAATCAGTGTGCACCAGGATATATGAATGCATATTCACCAAAATATTTAAAATTTATCAAGTCTAATATTGCCCCCAAATCATATTGTTCGTAACAAACCAAATGTGTTGTGAACATTTTAAGGTGTTATACTCCAGATGCACTAGTAGTCACTTCTAAGAATTAAGTGGGATGTTTCCAGTAAAGGATATTACTGACTTTTTATGGTGCACATCCATTTTCTGGAAAAAAGAAGTAAATTACTAAGATTATACAGGTGGGCTAACTAAACAAAGAACTTGGGCTTTTATTAGATTATTACAGTGGGGAATATGTCGGAATATTTATCCAATAGGCTGATGAACAAATCTTAATTGTCTTTCTTTGCATGATTATAGTTAGAGAAACTTCTCAAGATACATAGTCGCATACTTACAGATTACTAGTAAAGCTAATACCACAAACACAATTGTTAATAACTCCTGTCAGGTAAACAACAATGTCTTCAGAATTAAATGCAGAAAAACTAATTCAAAACTTGATAAAAAAAATGTTTCAGAAATTCATCCACCTTTACTAGTTCTAAAATAATTCTTAAAAACAGTTGGCAAGAAAAACAAGAATTTGTCCAAGCACTACCTGATGTTCAGAATGAGAAAAATAACCCGGATGTAAGGAGCAATTCGGAATGGGAGAGAATACATGCCCACCGGAGAGAGAAAAAGTGCATAGAGTAAAACATCGACAATCAGAGCTAACAGGAAAATGACCTGGAAGTCAATTTAATGAGTACAGTCACTAGTTGCGGTGTAACCAGCAAAAAATTGTGTTGCATGTAGATAATTGTATTAGAATTAAGTTAAGATTCTACAAAGGAGGAAGCCTGGAATATCATGAGTGTGTTCTTACATCCTTCAACTTGGAACAGCAAAAAATATGTCCAAATCACCTACTGCATATACGTTGATGTCATACGCCAAAACAGAGTTCTCGAGACAACGGCAACATGTTATGCAATGGATTTTACTAATGGTTGCAACTCTGTATCTCATGTTTATGTGGTATATTTTGCCCCAAAACCATTTTGCATGTAAAATGAAAACAAATGAAGCACTTTGAACTAATGAAAAGGGTAAAATTTGTGAAGCAACTATGCATCAAACTTGAGCTTGTTTTCAACAAATAATTTGTCAAGAGAGTTTTGTACGTTAATTGGGTACAAACTGCTCTTGTTTTACATTCATGATAGTAAATCTGTGGCCCAACACTCTTGGGGTATTCTCATACTCGGTGGCTTTATCCTCCCTTGAGGTTTCTATGTAATATTTGTGCTACTTACCATCATTTTTATATTGTATTTTTGTAAGACTTAATTCGTTATGATCCTAAGTGCTTAACGATACCATAGATTCATGCATTCATGATCTCGTATACCTATATAACTATTTAACATGTGCACATCAATGCACAAATATACACACAACATGTGAAATGTTTATTCAAGGAGACAAAAATAAATGAAAAACAAGGAAA
The DNA here is from genome assembly GCF_009905375.1 of Apium graveolens. Classification (NCBI taxonomy): domain Eukaryota; kingdom Viridiplantae; phylum Streptophyta; class Magnoliopsida; order Apiales; family Apiaceae; genus Apium; species Apium graveolens. The sequence continues at coordinate 13,943,033 of NC_133657.1, read as the reverse complement.
GGCCAGAGTTCCACAATTCTTCTTTTAATAATCATTTGAGTTTCAAGCTTTTAGTTTTAATTTCAAATTTTGCAATATATGCAACATATATGCACTTTGCCTATAATTTTTCTAACAAACGAACTATTCCATGTCCAAAAAATTTATAAATATTAGATGTTAAAGTAAAACGAAGGAGAGTAGGAATCTAAAATGACATATTGGCAAACATATTTGGGGACAGAAGAATTTACAAACACCAAAAAGAGTAAAAAATAAAAATAAAGTATCATGAGCATAGAAATCGATTAGTCTATGTTACTCGGACTCTTCATTTTACCATCAAGTACCCCGACATGGAAACTCGGACTTGGACACTTATTTTAGGGCAAAAACATGTATATTTTTCAAAATGTTGCCAAGTCCGATACTTGGATACGTATCCATGTTGTACACTTCTAGTGGAGTCCGAGTAACATACTTGAGCAACAGTATGGAAATAAGTACCTTCAGTTTGTTAAGTCGACTTCTCCAGTACAGGTTCAAACCTTCATATGAAATCGGAAAAAACATATGTGCCATGAGAATTAAAAGTGTTACTCCCTGCATGAAAGATTTAACAGGTAAATAAATTGATACCCCACTATCTCCCGGTTGTCAAACTTCAAATTAACTTTAAAAAGAAAATTTAACTACCTTATTTTCTTAAATGAAGCCAACCTAGCTTCTTATAAAACATTTTCATGCCTCTTGAAGACTTGTACGGTTATGTTTCTAGATGATGACCACAAGGTATGGACATAGACAGTTTATAAAAAAGAACTCCAAATTCAAAGGAAATTCCAAATGTATAAATGCATGCATTCACATGTGACATGTGAGCCATCATACCAGATGGATGTTGATGAATATACAATTAAATTCTTTTAAACTGAGATCAACATAAACATGGACGTACTTTTTGATATCTAAATTGCTAGATGCATTCCTCGACTATTTCCCCAAGGATTAAAGTTCATTTAATCACCCACATAGTGGTACAAAACAAATGCAAATCAAGATACAATATTTCAATTACAGTTTAGCAAACACTATTACCTCGTAGATAAGAGACTCGGCACCAGTTAAGTATGGCAGCTGGCCAAGAAAGTAGTAGTCTCTGTTATTGCAAGAAATTGCAGCAGCATCCTGAGAGCACCACAGTGGTTTCTGTGGAGTTTTCAACAACTTACAATTCAGACAAACTGCTACAAAAAAAAAAGCACAGTCTCTCACTCAGTGTGTGTATGTTTGTGTTGAGCGCCTTAATATATAGCAACAAATACTGATGGACACCTACCAGTTAAAATAAACAAATTAATGGGCTGATTTCTTTTGTTTGTAAAATAGAAAATTATTGGGAAAAGGAAGTCCATGACCACTCGGTCCATCAATGCCAAATTAGCGATCTAGAATAAGTAAATCAAGAGCAAATCACTGACCTCGAAGAAGTTAAGAGCTAACAATGCAAAATAATTAAGGGTCCACAAGATATCAAACTGAATGAAGAAAAAATAGAGCTTGGCACATTTTTCAAAGCTTGGCTGATCAAGAACTTCCTCCGGTATACCAACGCCATCTTCAGCCTGTAAAAGGTAACCAGATTTGTAACTAGTTATATTCATCATGCAAAATTTGAACTTCCAGAATTGCTCTCAAGAAACTAGCCTTTAAGCAAATTTGACAGCTGGTGAGTGTTTTTGTGTGCTGAACAATCAAATAACAGCCCTTGGTATTCTCTTACATTGCTGCAAACATGTATTAATAGATACAGTTTCAAGGATCATATAATAAACCCTCCAAGGTAGGTTCCTCTATCATACGCTCGCGATACTTTTAAAAGATTGCTTCTTACTAAAAGTTATAAAGGTAATTTTATGACTTACAAGTATAATTTGGTTTAAGTTAGTATCTGTATGACCTTTTAATTGACAATATATCAACTTATAAGTTACTAAAAATAATACGAATTGCAACATTAATAGGAATGGTATAAGCTAGCAATTTCTTCTTGAATTGTTGACCGGTTTGAACTCTAGTTTAGATTATTAGGAAAGAAAATACAGGAGGAAAAAAGTACATTCCCATCACCCATTGTGATTCACCCGAACAACAAACAAGCATCATAACAAGTTGAATAAGTAAGTTAAGTTAAATAAACAAGCGTCATGTAGTTGTGGTTGGAATTGGATATACGGAATTGCTAGCTTATAAGCCGACAAGGACACCTAGGTAGTATTGTAGTAAAATTAGTGTTGAATGACAAGAATCAAAGTAAATAGAAAGTTACAAAATCAGAAAAGGAGAAAACAGAACAAAAAAAGTACAGTATATGGACAAGAGAGAGTGTATGTTGTTGATAAGCATATAAAGAAAGGAAGAGGAAAATAGAAGAGGAGCATACGAGATCAACAAGGGCAGCAGCCTTCTGATAAGAAGAACCATAAGCTATGACGTTGGACCTCCGAACGTACTTAGGTTGCGCCCGCTGATTAGACGTCGTTGTAGTTCCGCCACCTCCATTGTTACTTCCTTCTTCTGTCAGTAAACCTATATCCATCTATGTGTGCATACAGAGAGAGAGAGAGAGAGAGAGAGTATAAGTTGGGATGAGCAACTGAAAGCGCTGTCTGGATATCCATCTCCTATCCTATGTCACTTTACTTCTGTAGGTACAGTAAGTTTTTTTTAGTGGGTTCCACTTTTTATGTCGACGGACAGACAAACTTGGAATTTACTGTTTTGTAATCGCTTTCGTCATGGTTTACCTACTATCTCCTTGGACAAATTGGATTTCCTGTAAATAAATTATTTATCGATACCAAATGCTTTGTCCATCACTATCTTCGTCCCAGTTTCTATTTTATAATTATGTTTCTCCAACAACTTTGTGTCTCCCTCCCAGCTATCCACCACGTATTTGCGTATACACGTGTTTGGGTTTTATTCGACTTAACTTATTGCCTTTGGATCTTTCATAAGCAACCTTTTTCTCGTAATAACTACGTTTGATCTCTTGTACAATCCAGGAATTCGATTTGGTGCGTGCGTTAAAAAAAAGAAACTTTGTCAAGTTATAATATTATTAAACTTAAGTTTAAGTTTATTAATATATTTAAGTTTAATTTTGACCGATTATAACTCTAGTATTTCCCCTCAAATCAAGTTTAAATTATTAGAGCAAGTTCAAAATATAATATAAAAAATTAGTTTTTAGTGAATTAAAACACGAAAAGGATATTTGTCTCCAATAATATTATTTATATTTGTTCCTTATTTAATATTTTATTATAAAAAATATATCACATCAATTCTAATTTAAAATTTAAGAGAGAGAAAGAGACACTAGTCTTCGAATATATTATAAATTAATAAAGAAGATAATATGTGCACACCCTAAATGTATAGGTGCACACCCTTTTTTGGTTAAAGGACTAAAATACCCTTCCCACTGTATATTACTGCTTCGTCGATTTGTTATCAAAAGGATTGAACACGGAAATTAAGAAATATGTATAAAGTAGTGAAAAGAGAAAGAAAAGTGGGTGAAGTGGCGGATCCATTGATTTTTAATGTATAAAAGAGAGATAGTGGGGTAAAAATAGTGTGAAAAGGAAAAAAAGTGGGGAAATAAGGGGACCCATCGACTATTTTTGGTAAGTTTTGAAATGTAAAGAAATGAATAAGATATAAAAAAGGAAAGTGTAAAGAAATAAAAAAGACGGAGGGAGTATAATTTGAATCTTTGAGCCATAAAAATATTTATGTTGTACTTACTATTTAAAATTGAATAATTATTAATTTATTATATATAATATTATGATTATAAAATAAATCCTACTTACAAAATTACATTAAAATGTGATAGATATGTAGAATTACAAAATCTCATAATTTTCATTACAATCAAATATCGGAAAATTTGAACAAATAACAAAAAAATATGCTTGCACAAATATCATAATCTGGTTGCACCACATTTGAGAAAATTGTAATATTTTCTTCTGAAAAATAATTACGTCTATTGAATATTAATCGGTTAATATAACTCAAAAGAATACAGGGTCTTTGCCCTTTTGCCTGTTGACCAATTTAGTTCCCTTTCTTCTCTTGACAAATTTAGTTGTCCTCACTCCTCGGAGCTCTCAAGGTCATTGTATTATGTTGTAGTTGTATTAAAAAACAAGATAATAATTATCTCGATAAGATGAAGACTGATAGAATAGCTTAAAGAATTATCCAACAAGAAAGGAAATTCTGATAAGGATATTCTGGGTTACAAATTTGGAGATAAGGCTGGAGTTTGTTACATCAAAATATCATACTCTCTATGACAGACAAACTAGAATAAATACAACTCCCTAGTACATGAAATGACTACGGAATAAATGTGAAATGCTCATGAAATGTAAATGCATGCTGGTTGGTCTGGTCACTCTGAGCTAGTGGTCCTAGGTCCTTCTTTCTTGTGAATTCCTATTGGTCCAGCTATCCCACTACTCCTTTCTGTAATTCTGTCACCTTGCATGCTTTTGTACGCTGTTTGTTCTGTTGTCTTTGCCTATTTCAACCTCCAATTTTTGTAACATAACAATGCTCCCATGTTCAGAGGATCCTTGACCCCAAGGATCAAAGTGGGGAAATTGCTACATGATTAATTGAGCATCCTCCCAAGTAGATTCTTCGACTGGTGAGTGTGACCAACGAACCAGCCACTGGACCTGTGCCGCATTCTGTCTTTTGACCGTTCGAACCTCTTGTACCGCTGCAGGTATACGTATTGGAGCTGTTTCAGCTGGGTCATAGTTCTCAGGAAGAGTAGTATCGATGTTTGTCGGAGCCGGCCCATGATGTTTCTTGAGTAGAGACACATGGAAAGTAGGATGTATTTTTGATGACGGTGGTAACTGCAGAGTGTAAGCTACCTCTCCCACCCTCTTTAGAATCAAGTGAGGACCATGGTATCTCGTCGCCAGCTTCTGGTTCTCCCTATTCACCACATAATGCTGACGATATGGGTGTAGTTTGAGGTACACCCAATCCCCCACTACAAACTGCCTGTCAGAGCGCTTACGATCGGCTTGTTGTTTCATACGGTTTTGAGCTTTGTGCAGATTCTGTTTAAGCCTAGCTAATGTATCTTCTCTGGCTTGTAGGCTTCGATCTACCGCCTCCACGGTACTTGTCCCTGCTATATAGGGCCGGTGGGTTGGGGGTGGTTGTCCATACACAACTTCAAATGACGTCTTTTGTGTAGCAGTGTGGAATGTTGAGTTGTACCAAAACTCCGCCAGAGGCAACCATACGAGGTGATTCATGACACATGCAACGCAAGTATGTCTCTAAACAGCGGTTGAGAACCTCCGTCTGACCATCGGTCTGGGGATGGTATGTTGTAGACAACTGAAGTTTAACCCCTTGCAACATCATGAATTCTGCCCAGAACTTGCTGATAAACACCTTGTCACGATCTGACACAATTGTTTTCGGCCAAGCATGCAGCTTGTAAACATTATCCAAGTAACTCTGAGCTACTGTTAGGGCTGAAAACGGATGGGAAAGTTCTATGAAGTGAGCGTATTTGCTCAACCGATCAACCACCACCATCACAACTAGGGGTGAACATTCGGTTCGGTTAACCGAATACCGAACTGAAATAACCGAAATAATTCGGTTCAGTTACGGAACCGAAATAATTCAGTTTTTTAATTTGGTTCTGATTTTTTATGTTATTCGGTATTTCGGTAAAAACCGAAATACCCGAATTACCGAAATTACCGAAATATAATAAAAAATATATATTAATATATACATAAATATATTTATTTATATATTACTTATTTTTACCTAGCTCCTTTCTTTTTTCTTCACTTGAATTTTCAATTCTCCGTTCCCAACTTCACTTTTCCTCTCTTTTTATTTGTTATATTTAATTGCTATTTGCCTAATTTAGATTTTAATGTATTTAGTTTTCATGATCTTCAATTTAGTTGCTAAAATAAAAAAATAAACTAACTAATTGGAAGTACTTTTATTATAATCAAGACACCACACCATAATATTCAGGTGCATGAAAGTGGAGCTAAGAGTACAAGTTAATTGTTGTACGATCATTAATCTTTGTTGTAATTTATTAAATATTTTATTATTAAAATTTTAAAAAAAATCCTAATTCGGTTTTTTAATTCGGTTTTCGGTTTTAACCTAAATAATTATTTTGGTTCGGTAAATAACCGAAATTATTTCGGTTCACTATTCGGTTCTGATTTTTACCCTTATTCGGTATTCGGTAACCGAATTATATTTCGGTTCGGTTACCGAATAACCGAATACTCAGCCCTAATCACAACCTCTCTACCCTGGGATCTTGTCAGTCCTTCTATGAAATCCATAGAGATATCTTCCCATATTGATTCAGGAATAGACAACGGTTGTAGAAGTCCCGGATAAGCACACTGATCATACTTGCACCTTTGACATGTCACGCAACTTTTAATAAATTCTTTGACTGTATTTTTCATGCTCTTCCAATAAAACAGGGGTTGCACTCTTTTGAGGGTACCTTACACACCCGAATGACCTCCTGTGTGAGAACTGTGCATATATTTCAAGATTTTTTTCTGCAAGGCTTCATTTTGACCTACCATGATCTTACCCTTCCGTCTCAACACTGTATTATCCCACGTGAACATTGAATGAGACCCGGGGTCCTGTGCTAGTTCTTGAATTATTTTGCTCATGGTTGCATCTGCCTTCCAATGATCTTGAAGCTCAATTAAAAGACTAGAGTCGATCGAAGATACAACTAATGCCAACAGCTGTGCTCCGGGGACTCGAGAGAGAGTATCAGCCACAATATTTTCCTTGCCCCTCTTGTATTCTACCACATAGTCGAAACCAGCAAGCTTGGACATCCATTTTTGCTGAAATGGTGTCGATAACTTGTGCTCGAGCAGATATTTCAAACTTTGTTGGCCTGTCTTTAATATAAATGGGCGTACCATTAGGTAATGTTGCCACTTAGAAACTGCGAATACCACTGCTAGGAGCTCTCGCTCATAAGCCGATAAAAGGGCATTTTTAACAGAGAAGTGCTTGCTTAAATAAGCTATTAGGTGACCTTCCTGAAGAAGAACTGCTCCCATACCTTGAGCTGATGCGTCTGTTTCTACTGTAAAGGTCTTGCTGAAATCCGGCAGTGCCAAAATCGGGGGGTTGGACATAGTGGCCTTAAGAATTTCAAACGCAGCCTGAGCTTCACTATTCCAAGTGAAAGCATCTTTCTTGAGCAAGTCGTGCAGGGGACGACACATTCGGCCATAATATTTAATAAACCGACGATAATACCCCGTTAAGCCGAGGAACCCACGTAGCTGTTTCAATGTTGTAGGGGTTGGCCATTGTTGGATCGCTGCAATCTTTTCTGTCTCCGTATGCACTCCCTTATCTGATATTACATGACCCAGGTAATGTACCTCCGTTACTCCAAATGAGCATTTCTTCAAGTTTGCATGGAGGTGATTCTGCTGCATTATTTGCAGAACCATTTGAAGGTGGCTGAGATGCTCCTGCCAAGACGAGCTGTGTATCAAGATGTCGTCAAAAAAACAAGGACCCCTTTGCGAAGCATGGGTTGGAAAACATGGTTCATAAGGGATTGGAACGTTGATGGTGCGTTTGTGAGGCCAAATGGCATCACCAGGTATTCATAATGCCCGGCATGAGTTTTGAATGCTGTTTATGAATGTCCTGAGAACATACCCTAATTTAGTGGTATCCGGACTTGAGGTCGATTTTCGAAAAATACTTAGTACCGTCCAACTCATCTAAGAGCTCCTCGATTATTGGAATGGGAAACTTATCCTTCACAGTAGCTTTGTTGAGAGACCTATAGTCTATACACATTCTCCAAGACCCATCTTTCTTTTTAACTAACACGACAGGTGCAGCAAACAGACTGTTGCTAGGCTGGATCACCCCTTGTTTTAGCATTTCTTGGATCAATTCTTCAATAACATCTTTCTGCACAGTTGAGTATCTGTACGGCCTAATATTAATGACATATGTCCCTTCTTTGAGGAGAATTCGGTGGTCAAACTGTGGCCGTTTGGGAGGGAGGTCCTGGATATCCGTGAAGACTTCAGTATACTGTTGTAGAACTGCTGTTATGTCACTGTCATGGGTGGTTTCACAAGTGTGTAAAGTTGGTGTAATATGAGGGGTGTGGTCTACATCTACAGGAAAAATTTGCAGCATAAAAATTTCCCCAGTAGCATGTAACAGTTTGTCCATTTTGGATGATGTGATGCTTTTAAGCTTCTTACTCCCCATACCCCTTAGACTCACCTTTTGACCATTGTGTTTAAACTGCATTGTCAGCTTGGCAAAGTCCCATAAAACTGGCCCAAGGTTGGAAAACCATTGAACTCCTAGCACCATATCACTACCTGTTAATGGTAAGAGCAGAACATCTGCATTGAAAGAGTGGCCCTGCATTTTCCATGTAAATCCTCGAATTATTTTATCACATATCAGCTGGCCCCCATCAGCAACACGAACCCCCATTGGCGTAATAGTATCGACCTTGCATTGTAGCTTCAAGGCCTTGTTTACGTCAATAAAATTGTGTGTGCTTCCACTATCTAGCAGTATGTGCAGCTCCTTCTTTCCCACGTGACCCGTTACTCGCATTGTTTGGAATGTAGACACTCCTTCAATAGCTTCAAGCGAGATTTTTGCACCCATGACTTCTTCCTCCATTTCTAATACCTCCTCCTCTTCTTCTGTGACCCCTTCTGCATCTTCGTAAGTCATTTCAATGTGAAAAAATTGTGGTTTTTTGCCCTTACAGTTGTGCCCTGGAACATACTTCTCATCACACCAGAAACATAAATTTTTAGCTCGCTTATCAGCAAGTTCAGCAGGGGTTAAGGTACGTTTATAATTAGGTTTGGGTGGGGGGGTTATTTGAGGTTTGGTGAATGGGATTTTGGAGTAATTCTATGGCTGTGGTTTGGTATAAGATTGTGTAAGGGTGGCTTTACTAGGGGTGGGTAAGAGAGGGCCTTTAGGGTTTTGTTTGGTGTGTTTAGCTTTACTAGAGGCTTCTTGTAGCTTTGCTAAGCACAAGGCTTGTTGTATAGTTTTGGGTGAAAACATCCTGAATGCAAGATGAACATCATCTTCCAACCCTCCCAAGTAACAGCTTAATAAGTATTCTTCTGATAAGTTCAAACGACTAGCTAGGGCGTCAAACTCATCGTGGTACTCCTGGACGGAGCCACTATGTTTTAATGTTTTCAAATCTGCCATGGGGTCATCATACAGATCCCCAAACCTTACAGTGATGTCTGTCATATACTGTGTCCAGGTGGGTAAAACCTGATTCCGACGCTGCATATACGTCTGGTGCCATAATAAGGCTTTGCCTTCAAGATGAATGGCTGCCAGTCTAACCTTCTGAGGGTCAGATGTCTCATCAAGCTGAAAAAATTGGTTGCATTTAAACAACCAAGACCTTAAGTTCGTCGTATCGAACTTTGGAAAATCAACCTTAGTCATTCTAGCCGCGTAGGATGCAAAACGGCTGTGTGCATCATTAGAATGATTACCTCCCCCTCGCTCATGACTATGGTCCTTACTACCAGAATCAGAAGACTCAGGGTTCACTAGTTTAGCAACTTGTACGGAAAAACCCAAAATAAGATCATTTAATTCTGAAATAGACTTAGCATTCTGCTCAATATTAACAACATTATTGGTGCAAGCAGCAATTAAACGTTGGTTCTGTGTTTCAAGCAATGTACGGAGGCTTACCTCCATACGGCTGAGATATGGGTGACCATGCTCTCCACCTTCGTTATCTGAGGTACCAGATCTTGTAGTTGGTTTCAGACCCATTATTCCAAGGAGCGTCTGGCTCTGATACCAGTGTTGTAGTTGTATTCAAAAACAAGATAGTAATTAACAATAACACAGTCTGATCTCGATAAGATGAAAACTGATAGAATAGCTTAAAGAATTACCCAACAAGAAAGGAAATTCTGATAAGGATATTCTGGGTTACAAATTTGGAGATAAGGCTGGAGTTTGTTACATCAAAATAACATACTCTCTATGACAGACAAACTAGAATAAATACCACTCCCTAGTACATGAAATGACTACGGAATAAATGTGAAATGCTCATGAAATGTAAATGCATGCTGGTTGGTCTGGTCACTCTGAGTTAGTGGTCCTGGGTCCTTCCTTCTTGTGAATTCCTATTGGTCCAGCTATCCCACTACTCCCTTCTGTAATTCTGTCACCTTGCATGCTTTTGTACGCTGTTTGTTCTGCTGTCTTGCCCATTTTAACCTCCAATTTTTGTAACATAACATATTATGATCTCTATCAATGAATATTCTTCTTTGCGTTTTAAGAAAAACTTATTTTTGAAATAGTATTCAATAAATATCTCGCAAGTCTTTATTTATTCAACAGGAATAATATTCTATAAATCATGCGTACGTAGGAACTAATGGATAAATTTCATTATCTTATATTCAAAAATATAATAAAAAGTTATTCAAGAAAAATATGTAAAGTATTGTTTTGTTAAATAAAAACTTGAAAAGTAAGAATATTCAAAACCTAAATATTTATTAAAAATAAGGGTATTCTTGTCAATTTGGTAACTAAGGGTGTGCAACAATATAAGGAGGGTGTGTACTTATCAGCTCCCATTAATAATTAGAGAATCCTTTAAAAAGATTAGACAAATACTCAAAATTAAGAAGTGAGAATAGCCTCTTAATTTTTGAAGGAAGTAAGGCTACTAACCATGGTAGGACAAATTTTGTTCAAAATCATTATAATCAAAGTTAAGAGATCATGTTAGTAGTCGGTTGAAATTGTTCTTAAACAATTTAAAATTCAACTTTTTTCTAAGAGGGTAAAAATCCAAACAAAAAATTTCGCAAGTTCAAATTCGATAATAAATAACATATTTCCAGTCATGGGGATGGTAACTCTCAATTCAATCTATAAAACCATCCATCCAAAATTCTCAATTCGACCTATAAGAGCATCCCCAATGGGGAGGCCCAAGTCCACATGAGACCTTTTTAATGCCACATAAGCACCAAGTGGGCTTTTGAAAAATGTGGGCATTTCTCTCCGATGCATGAGCCTACTTCCACTTACACAAATGGGTCCTACTATATCTTATCTTTCTTTTTTAATACTCACAAATGGGTCCAACGCAAAAGGCAGGTGACAGTTTTGGCAGCTTTACAGCAACTGGGCTTGGCCACTACGGTGGGCTTGACCAGAACTTCTCCAACGTATGGGCTTGGCCACTACGGTGGGCTTGACCAGAACTTCTCCAACGTATGAATCTTCTCTCCTGGTCAGATTGAGTGTCCCAAGGCAGCAAACAGGCTCGCGCTGCGGGTGCTCTAAGTCCATCTTTAATGTGAGAACCCAGTTTCAAGTTAATTGGGTCCTATTAGTAAGACAGATCAACAAAAGTTGGACTCAGGACACTAGTATAATCGTCCAACGCAAAATCTGTTGACCTCTATCAGCTGACCCCACTTGTAATGCAATACAGAGCAGGTAACACACAAGGGATGAATTAAATATTAATATAGAGAGATTATTTGCAGGCTCGACCCAGCTTAATAACCCTGGACACAAGATTTACTGCCTGCTCCAACACTATACAGATCATTTGCAAAGTCAGGCTCGGCCCAACTTAGTAATCCTGGACACAAGATTTACTGCCTACTCTAACGCTATACTTTGAAACCGGATCTGTTTCACGGTGTCCAACGCAGGGGTCTAAAACCATCCGAAATTCTCTCTACTCAATCTATAACACAGGGGCCGGGAATGATAATCTCTCAATAAATCCGCTATGCCTATAGATACAATTTATCACTTATGCCTTCCCAAAGAAAATACTTAATTTACAAGAGCACTATACAAAGTGAGAAGGTTTTTTAAACCAAGTATAGTTATGCCATGATTCTGTATATAATCACAATTAATATAGCAACATTGTAATATAATCCTTTAATTAGTATCAACACACTCTAGCAAGCCCACATCATTATTTAAGCATCACCATACTCTAGCCGAATGCAAGTCGTACATTTATACTCTGGAGTATAATACTCTTCTAAGATCTATATAAAGCCAATGCTGAGCTAATTCAAAGACCAAAAAAAAAGATGTAATTATACGCAATTATGCACCATTATGATGCAGCATTGGAACTAAAAAAAGACATTAATTTAAAAACCCAGCCTGCTCCTGAATCACAATAACATAAAAAGTTTTCAATTCCTCACAGGAAATAAACATTACAAGAGGACAGCTGATATGACATTCATCCAAGAAATATCCCTTAGAGAGAATAAGAACATTTTAAAATTTACCTATCAGCTTCAAATCTTATCAAGCTTTTCTGCCTTAACGACGGGATTAGCCTTGGCTATTGCATCCCGTGCAGCAGTTTGATAATCAAAGGAGCACTCATGTTTATCTGAATAGCGGTGTGATCCACAGTAAAGCTTACCACAACGACATTTAAATCCAGTTAATCCAACCCGTTTCCTGCAAGTACTGCAGCGACGAGGACCTTCTTTCGCATTTGTCTTGTCACTTTCACCTGAACCTGAAATGATAAGTGATGCCACCGAGATGACCTTTGCCTCTGGTAAATCAACTCGCGTATGCACAATGTCTGCAGCAACAGGGTCTTTCTCACAGCTACTTGATGATCCATTAACAAAGTTTTCGATGGATGTTGCAGCAAGCTTAGCTTGCTCTTGTTTTAAAATCATGTCCTTGTGGCACTTAGAGCACAAATTCATGGTTGCCGCACTTCCAAAGAAGCCACAATTATTGATGCACAAGATAGGTCCTTCAGGAGGGGCTTGACATCCTGTTTCATTGTGTTCCATTTATGACTGCTGCAGTAAAAGACACTTAAGAACTGCAACACAAAAAACTGTAACTGGTAACACGAACAACCAACCCAATAATCTACTAACAGTAAAATGTAACAGAATAAGTGAAACAATATAATGATATAGCATAGTGATATCAAATTTCAATCAAAACATTACATATCGAATCATAGGTTTATGTCACAATACATATTCCTCAGCAATCACACAGATTTTCTCTATGATATGTATATTCCTTTGCAACACATGTTTGACGATGACAATTATAAAAAACATAAAACACAGCCTTCTAAGAAATTCATCAGTGTACATGTTTTGCATCCAAGTATATGCATCCTCGTACCTGGATGAACCCATCGCATCCAAGTATGACTGGATACTCAGATCCTGGGGGATACTTAGATACCTCACTAAATCTCAACTAGAATTTTCCTTCTTACAATTTTACTTTTTTTACTATAAAAATAGATTATCTGAATTAAATTCTTGTTTTACATGCTTACATCATGTATTTGATTCAATTCGCATAGGTTACTAGTTTTGTAAATAAATAATATTCATACCATTACATATATATACATATATATATATATATATATATTATCAGCATATATGTGACATATCCCCCACACACAAATCCCCGTATTATCATATCTGCCAAATCTATGTATCCTCACTCACATCACCACACAATTACCCTTGCTTCTCAGTGGAGCCTGTAGCATACCAAACATGACAATCTAGCATAATATTTATCATCACTAGTCTTGAGGTTTGATCTTCCCCTCGGAGTTCTTATGCAAAAGCCCCCTTTTTTATATCCAGCAAGCTAAATCCTTATCTAATTTGATGATTGTTAACTTAAAACAACAAGCTAAATTGAAACTAAATTTTCACCCTCCTAGCAAAGAATTAATAATTTTCGAGATACACTCAACTTAATCAAACTAAATAAACTGCAACACAATTCTACCAATAGTCCTCAGCAATAAAAATCGAAACTTTACAGTAAATCCAGAAATTCAAAATACAAAACCCACATATAAACACATATCTTTACCCAAAAAACCTCAAAAATTAAAAACCATAAATCCTAATACAATACAATACACAATATCATCATATCTAACAATAAACACAAAAGGGTCGATAAAATTGAAAGGTCTGACCTGATAATTGTGTTAAAAATCAAAACTTGAGGCCGATATCACAACAATAAGCCCTGTATCAAACAATTATACATATATAATTCAGATTAAAGGCTGATAATATGGAGAAAATATTATAGATACAAAATAAATAGAAGTAGTATAAATTTGCATACCTGAAAAACAAACGCAAGTTGAGAAAATTGGTGAATTTGAATTGGGATTATTATGCTTTTCGAAGTTTTGATGGGTGATGCTATTAGTATATATAGGCAGCCAACATAGAGGTCAAGAAAAAAGTCGTTTATGTATTCTATTTAGGATTCGATAAATAATTGATAAATTTAAATTGGAGTCAAAATTTTAAAATTTTGAATCGATTTAATAATAATTACAAAAATTCATCAAGAATACAATAGTTTATAGAAAACCAATTCTAAATCTATTCTAATAAAATATAAGAGGTTACTTACAAATCAAAAACTTGAAAATAATTTTTAATTTCTTAATCATAGTACAATTCAAATTTGTGACACTGTCCTTTATAAAACACACTCAACTAGCCACGATGATTATAATCGAAAATTTAGGGCTGGGCAATGAAGAGGCAGCGCATGGTTATCGCAGTACATGATGAGCCCGGTCACAAGAAACAGAGATATGAGAAGAAATCTACGGGGACAGAAACAAATAAAAAGTAATACAAAAATTATATTGACAAAGTAAATTTTTGTGGTTCGGAGAAAAAATCAAATGAAAAATATATCGACAAAGATCGTGATAGTAAGCTGTATTTTGATATGAAAATCAGAGGATACATCGGTCTTACGAAAATACATGAGTATTACAATTCATCAGAGATCCATCATCTCTAGCATTCTCTATGATCAACTAGTTTATTTTTCTCAGTTGGCTATTTGGAGCTATAACACTAAGCAGGTTACAAACTTTGACAATGTACAAGCGCTTATGGCAAAAAAATCTACGGCTTTCCATTCTCATTATTATATAACTTTCAAAGCCTTCTCTGCTGATGAAATTGCGGAAGCTTTTCAAACAAAAATGTGTTATTATTTTCCTACACCATGTCCAAAACTCGAGATTATTTTTGTGAGGATCAGATCCTCTACTTTTGATGACTTTGGTGAGGACTCTCAGACTGATCACCCTTCTAATCTTGATAAGATCTATAAACAACGTGTCAAAACAAAAAGTGATGATTCTCGTTTCAAGTTGGCTGTTTATCTCTCCCAATATGCTCTCCTCGACTATAACATCGGCAAGTTAGGTGTAAATGCTGCAATGTACGAGGTTCAATCACTGAAAATTGTGAAGTCGATGAACATATTAGGAAGGGTACAACTTACCTTCTCACTTTTGAAGCCTCCTTGTGTGATGATAGTAATAATGTTGAAACCTTCGACACAGAAATATGCATGCCTACCCTCTTTCCAACTACAACGATAGAGTTTTGGAATTTTAGAATCAAACACAACTGAAAACAGGGCCTTTGAGCTTGCAAAATTTGCTCCTCAAGCTTGAAAAAATTGGTTGGTGAATGAAGAAATTGCTTAATGCATCTATATTATGTTTATGAATAGGTCATTTAGTTTTGTTTTTATTTATGGTTGCATGTTTAACCATTTGATTGAGACATTAGGTTGATGCACAAACTTATAACTTTAGAGATTGTTTGTGATAAGTATTCTACTATGGTCCTGGTTAGTTTGTATAAAAATGACATCTCATGTGTTTGAAATGCGTAACATTCTTTTAACTTTATACAGGTTAAAAAAATTTAATCATTAAGCATAATGGTTCTGGAAATCTTTGTCTTTGAAAACTTGGTTGCATCAGGTTTCACACCCAATTTCTAGCATCCTATTCACTGATAATGGAACATAATTCAACAATGAGGAATTCAAGAAGTACTGTGAAGAAAATGAAATTGAGTTACGGTTCACCTCTGTGGCACACCCGCAAGCTAATGGGCAAGCAGAAGTAGCGAATCGAATAATCCTAGATGGACTAAAGAAGAGGATCGAGAAGTCGAGGAATAATTGGGTGGATGAGTTACTCCCAATATTATGGGCCTATAGAACTACCTGTAGAGTCACGACTGGAGCAACTCCCTTCATGTTAGCATATGGGGCAGAAGCAGTTGTTCCCGTGGAGATATCACATTCCTCTCCCAGGATTTAAGCTTTCAATGCTGAGGAGAATCAGGAAGGGCAAAGATTAGCCCTGGATCTAATTGACGAAGTGCGAGATGAGGCACATTCGAAGATAGTGAAATATCATAAAAAGGCTTTGTTTTACTACAACCTAAGGGTTAAAGAAAGGTTCTTCAAACAGGGTGACTTGGTCTTGAGAAAGGTGGAAGCTTCTGGTGTAGGGCAGAAAGGAAAGCTCGCCCCAAATTGGGAAGGGCCATACAAGGTCAAGAGTGTTCGAGGTAGAGGAACCTATAAGCTGGAGACTATGGATGGTTTTGAAGTCCCGAGAACTTGGCATGCTCAAAACCTGAAGGTTTACTATGTGTAGAATAGTTAAAGTACGATTCTCACTTGTCAGAGTGACAAGTAGGTTTAAAAGTACCTTGAAGCTTTGCTTGCTTAGGGTTTTTTATATCGAAGATATGTTTAGATTTTATCAGGGTTGAACCCATTTCATGTAAGGTATCAAGAATACCAAGTTATAATAAAAAGCGTTCGACTTAATCTTAGCCTATTAGATTGATGAACCAAGTTATAAACTTGAGTTTGAAAACTTTGAAAAATACGATGATGCTTGGGCAAATACAACCGAGAATAATAAAAGTTAATTACAAAGTTTAATATTGTCTAGGAAAGAAGAACTACATAAAACCTAGGCCTTGGAAGGCTCAGATTCTTCGGAACCACTATCCAAAGTCTCCTCGAATGTCCCTTTAGTCGGTCCCTCGGATGTATCTTCGGAAGTCTCCGCAGAGGTTCCCTCAGAACTATCCTCGGACGCCTTGAAGGCCGCAGAAGACGCTGGTTTAGGAGACGCTGGCTTTGGAGGCTCTTCTACCCTGGCCTTCTTTATAACAGGCTCGGTCTCCTCCTCAGAAGAAGATTCCTCCTCTTCAGAGCTGGATTCAAGCTCTTTCCTTTTTTAGCCTTGGCCCTGGCTTTCTGATGGGCCATCCTTAATCAGATCAGCTAGTTTATCTGCAACGCTCCCAAGTGCTGGAACTCGCACAGGACAAGGGAATGAAGATTGTTCAAGGACTTCTGGAAACTCGTCCTGGATAGCCTCCACAGCGGCGTCCCAGCCTTCCTTATAGATGACCGGATGTAGGAGGGCATCATGCTCCACCATTAAATCCTTAAATTCCTGAGTATCCATCCAGCCGTCAAAAGCTTTGTCTTTTTGAGCCTTTAGGATAACATTCTCAGCCCGGGTCGTTTCAAGGCCAGAAGTTGATGAGGCAAGTTGGGCTTCAAGAGCCTCTATCCTCTGGTTGGCCTCCTCCAGCTTCTTGTTTGCATTCTCTAGGCCAACTTTCCAAGCCTTGGCTTGGTGAATCGCCCCTTGAAAATGGACGTCGCCTACAAGATACAAAGCAAAAGTGAGAAATGAGAAAAATTATGGCAAAAAACTATGAATGCCAAAGGAAAAAGACGTACCGTTGCCAAAGCCTGAGCTCTGAAAAGCTCGTTAGCCTCCAAGTCCTGTTGAAGGACAAGGTCGTGATAGTCAACCGGGGAAATGGAATGCATAGACCATTCCTTGGCAAGCGCTGTGTTGCCAACAATCGAATCCTTACCCCGGATTCCCCAAGCGGGTTGGAAGAAAGCCCCTGGTTTTTGTTTAGTACGTAAAGGTTGGTTGGGGCCTTCCTCGCCTGGTTCCTTCGCCTGGAGTAGGAACTCCGGGAAACGATCCCCGAGGCGCGGGTCTTTGAAGACCTTCCCAGCACGTTTCATCCTGGCTGTCTCCAGGTCTTTAGGCCTTATAGCCTCCTCAATCTTCTCAGCCAGTGCAATAAATAAGGTAATTGAGTTGATAAATTAGCAAAGTAAAAGATGGAAGGAACGAAGACAACTAGAGAAGGAAGGAAACATACTCTTTCTAGGAACGGGAGAAAGGCCACGTTCTACAAGAACGGTCTCCCTGATGAGATCCCAAAAGTGGGAAGTTCCATTATCTTGAGTAAGGAGGTTGAAAGCTTTGGACTCCTCCTCAGAAAAAACTATATCATTAGGGCTCCCATCTACAGCTAGCCCAAAAGATGAATGAAAGAGGGTGCCCCAATCGCTGCCCTCCAAAAGAACGTACATAAAATCTTTCTTCCACCCCAAATTATTGTCAGGGATGGACTTCCCATTCACTATGTGGGGAATAGTTGGACGATGGTGCAAAGAAACCCACCCCGGATTCTTGTCGGGACTGTTTTTGAACTGAAAAATCATTCTAAAAACGGTAACCGAAGTAGAAACGTTGTGCTTGGAGCATTGCGACAAGTAGCACATAATCAACCTCCAAGAGTTTGGAGGGAGTTGGCAAGGACTGATCCCCACATCAGCTAGCAAAACAGGGATAAATGGATAAAATGGGAGTCTAATACCTGCCCTTAGAGTGTCCCTGTAGATGCATAGTGCGTCCTTCCTCCATTGACAGGCCCTGTCGGCCGAACCCGCAAGAATTAGCTTGAAAGGTTCCTTGATTTTGAAATAAGCACTCAACTTGTCCCGCAAGACACTGATATGGTCGTGCACGTCTAAATGCGCATCAGACGGGTACTCGTCCCCTCGGGTGTTGATCATATCAATCAAGGAAGTGTACCTTGATCGAATGGGGAATTCATTGGACTTTATGGCCACATTCATCTTGGCCAAACGAGTCATTTTCTTATCAGCCATCTGAAAAAAGGGCACATAAGAAGACAATTTTAAATGCAAACTATGCAAAAACAAGCACAAGAAGAAAAAAGGGAAAAGTGTTTACCTGAGGTAATGCTGCTAAAAGAGGCTGGCTTGCTAAATGGAAGCTTTGGGGCTCAAAATACTCCGACCTACTGTTATTTCTCTGAGATCCTTAACGGAACAAAAAAGAAGGAGAATTTAGAAATAAGAAAGTGAGGAGCAATAGACTCTACTCACTCCTTTATATAGGAGAAAAAGTGAAGTTGAAGGGACAAAAAGCCCAGTAAGATTAAAGGCCCAAAGAAGAAATCCCAGAAATGGAACGTTCCAGAATACTCCAAGGAATCCCAAAGGAAATAAATAAAAATTCCCGAGAATTCTAGAGAATTCTAAATAAGGTGTTTTAACATATTAAAGTCCAGATTAATATGGAAGAGGCCCAATAGGAGGCCCAAATCCAATTAGGATTTGGAAAAATAGAAGGCCCAAATCCAATCAGGATTTGGAAAAATAGAGGCCCAAATCCAATTAGGATTTGGAAAAATAGAAGGCCCAAACAAGGCCCAATCCAAATTGAATTAGGAAGAAGCCCAATACAGATCAGGATTGAGGTCGAATTCCAGGTCGTGAATTCTATTTGAATTCTTTCGAACAGACACCCGAAAATTACGGGTAAAAAAGACCAGGATTGAGGTCGAATTCCACGTCGTGAATTCTATTCGAATTCTTTCGAACAGACACCCGAAAATTACGGGTAAAAAAGATCAGGATTGAGGTCGAAAGCCAGGTAAATAAGACCAGGATTGAGGTCGAATTCCTGGATCAAGCACAATATTTTTCGACTAAAATCCAGGTCGAAGGTTCGACTAGGATCCTGGTCGAAATCCAGGTCGTGAATCCTAGTCGAAACCTTATGACCAGGAAATAAATAAGCACAGAAGTCTCGAAAAAAATCCAGGTCGAAGGTTCGACTAGGATCCTGGTCAAAATCCAGGTCGTGAATCCTAGTCGAAACCTTACGACTATGATGCAAAGAAAGACAAAAATTTTGACCAAAGTCCAGGTCGAAGATTCGACTAGGATCCTGGTCGAAATCCAGGTCGTGGATCCTAGTCGAAATCCTTCGACCAGGATTGAAAGGCTGGCCCAAAATTTGACTAGGATCTAGGTCGAAATATCGACTAGGATCCTAGTTGAAAAAGGGCTGAAAATTGAAAAATGTTTGTGAAAAATTACAGAAAATTTGGAAAAATCTCGGAAATAAAGGGAAAATTCCTGAAAAATACCAGAAAATTCCTAAAAATAGGGAAAAGGTAAGAAAATAAAAAGGAAGTTTTTAAACGATCCTGAAGCCGTGTACAAGGCAAATCGTTGTAAACGTGTAGGTCGCTCCACACTTTACGCAAAACGTTACCCTGTAAGGGAATGAATGAACTTAACTTTTGCGAAACCTTATACGGTTTCCCAAAAGTTGGGGGGCAAATGATAGGGATAAATGAATCTTGATTGTGTAAATTAAATATTATATTAATTATACTTGATTTTGGCGGCAAGGCCCAATAAGAAGATGTATGATATTCAGACAAAAAAGGTTAATACATTGATCAAGCCTGATGGACCAGATCAGGTCTGATGGAACAAAGAAGGCCCAAAACCCTGATTATTAATTAATTTCGTAATTAATTAATAAGGGAGAAAAACAGCTATTAAGATAAGTCCTAATGGGGATATAAATCCTTGTAGATTGGCCTCCAAGGAACCTCATGGGATAAGGAATCAGCTTCCTACTTCCTAGGACTCCAAAGTCCATTCTAATTCAGAGACTTGAGCACCAAGTCTCCTATACCAAGTCCAATTCAAGGACTCCCAACATCTATATAAGGGGCCTCACCCCACAGATCAAAACTACATTTTTTGACTTGATCCTTGGCAATCAGCAAGGTACGTAGGCATCTTGTTAAGGCAGATTGTAACACCCCCAAATCCGGGGTCGGGGATCCGGGTTGTCACGAGTTCCATTTCCCTTAATAACACCCAATCTTAATAAATAATCAACTACTCTGTACTGTGACCCCACAATAAACACACACACCACAAGTTATAGTCTCAGAGATGAATATCCAAAAATAATCACAAGTCGTTTTATTCCACAATTATATGCCAATACACCTTAAAAGGGTTTTTGAATAAATTTACATTTCTTTGCCATTATTACAATTGATAAAGATACCTAAGTCTGGTACATCAAAAGTTGAAATCCTAGCCTATTGGTAGTTCCTACCTCAGCTACAGCGACATCAACGCCTATAGGAAACTGCGGAACGTTTCCTATCTGCTCGCGAATTGGGAGCTTGGTCCTGTTCATCTTTTCTATCTGTTGTTGTGTGATGAAAGAAGAAAGCAAGGGTGAGCAACAAGCCCACCAAAATAATATGTATAATGATTAACAATATATGAGCATTCTCATAGTACTCAAGAAAGTCTTGGTTAAGAAGAAATGAACCAAGTTGATATCTTAACGCGACCAAGTCGCAAAATATTCAGTATATACATACATAAATACTTTTCACAATCTTTGAAATCCTCTAACATGTATAATATACACAGAGATCCAGTTTATAACTGTATAAAAATATCGTTGCAAGGTGATCTCATATATCTAACATTGTCTCAACGTTTTTCTGAAAATCTTTGACATGCACAAGATAATCATTTACTAGATATAAGTTTAAAAGATGAAGTTACAAGATACTCCAATATACTTATATCTTTTCCGAATACTACTTGAACTACCACCGTTCAAGTTATAATTAGTTTCAAAAGTTCATCACACAGATGAGACTACAAGATAAGACTTGAATAGATTCAATCTTTGAAATATTATTGAATGAAATGAAGTTACGAGATACTTCATTAAGTCCCGGTATATATATATACATATATATCTCCCATACATTTCCTGAAAACCTCTGTCATGTAAAGTATGAACAGAGTTGCAATATCCAATGAATTTGGAAAGAAAAGAATTTTGGCAGAAACCCGATATCTTGCTGATCAGGCAAAGATACCAATAAGTAACCTTTTCTACTGTAGATGGATGAATTCCTCGCCCGTCATCACCCTGGCCGCATTCGGACCTCGCGCTAGACCGTTACCCGGCCACTCACGCGTGGATGGACTGTCACCCAGCCTCTTACACCTTCATAGACCGTACCCCGGCAAGTCGCTTATGCTGACTCAATCAGATGGACTTACTTCCCGAATATTGGGCAAGTAATCAAATTGTTGTCTCAAAACAGCAACCACATTGCGAATATAAAATACACCACAGAGCCGGATCCCTCAGGTTTTGAGTGAGTATTTAAATCCCCTTGAAAGGAAGATCTTAAATATAAAAATGAGTTTTGGGATCCGCTCTAACTTTTAAAAATCATTTTGAAGACTCGAAAACATTTTTAAGAATATTTGGAGTAATGCTGATTTAATAAAATAAATCAGTCCCAATATATTAGAAAATATCTGAATATTATTATTTAAATAATATTCCCATAAGGATAATCCTTATAAAAATAATTGAAATAAAAGTTTTAAAACTCATACTTGAAATGGATATTAAATAACCAAAGATATACTTATACGAAAGTACTATCTTTATTTGAATAATCAAAAATAAGTTTGATTATCGAAACATTATTCTTTAATAAAATAAAGAATATTACTTAGTAAATAATCGGAGTCATAAGTCCTCGAATGAATATTCAAAGTAATATTCATTAATAAAATAAACGGAGTCATAAGCCTCCGAATGAATATTCAAAATAATATTCATTAATAAAATAAACGGAGTTATAAGCCCCCGAATGAATATTCAAAATAATATAAACCGAGTCATAAGTCCTCAAATGAATATTCAAGTAATATTCATTAAATAATATAAACTTATCGAATAAACCTTATTCGATTAATAGTTTTGAAAACTATATCAATATATATATATATATATAAATATATATATATATATATATATCATATACTCTGGAACATCTACTCCCGGTTTTAGAAAAGGGTTCACCTTTGGGTCCCCTATACTCAGGGTATACGCAACTACTGCTTATCTCTAGCATAGGTATTATGCAACTAATAAGCATTTGAACCAACAGATATATAAATCAAGAATACGAAACATGCATGCATATATACCATATCACATGCTACAATATACCGCAAGAATTTGCTAATAACAAATATGCATTTATCACAAGATCATGCATATACACATATACATCACAACACAGTAATACGGGTAGAAAACTTGCCTGAGCGACTGGGGGTTATAAATGGCTTGGGACGAGTCTGGTAACCTATAAATAACATATAAGTTGGAATTAAACCAAAGTCACTTGTAAATCTATACTTTAACCAAATTAGACTCTAACGCTCGCTTTGCGCTTAAAGATTCACTTAAGTCGCTCGAGTACCCTCGGCTCCACCATTTTTAATAAATTAACCATTACGAGTTTTAAGGAGATTCTTTCACGAGTGTCTTACCAACTGCCTAACACACTTTACATAAATGTTTCATAATCCAATTAGCCCTTTTAGGTCTTTAACATATGTTTCAAAGTAAGGCAAGGGGTAATGATTCGTTCGTGAAACGTCGTTACTTAAAACGGCCGTTTCTCCTAAACCGTACATCGGAATCAAACGAACCACATATCAAAACAAAGCTCGTAACATGAACTATCTAATTTTTCTAATGGTCAAAACCTAGCAGTGAGTTCACGGGTCCTAATGTTAAGAACAAAAACAGCCTAAAGTAAATCGGACATTACGACGGCTATGTTTACGCGATTACCCAAATTTAAAACACTCTAATTCAACCCACAATCAAGCCACAATCACAACCCAATCAAAACTCCATCCATACTACATCATAACAGCCCCTACAACTCAACATTAACAATTTATACTTATACTTAAACTTGAATTTAGCTACACTTAAGTTCATTAATCAATAATCCAAGAATTACCCTTCCAAAACTTAACAAACTAACTAATCTCTACATTCACAACAAGCAAGCCTCCCATGAATTAAAATCAACAAAACTAAACCTAATTACTCAAATAAAGTTAGGGTTTGGAGGGGTTATACCTTCCTTGGAGAGTGGAGAATCAAGAGAATGGCTTGGAATCACCCTTAAAGTCCTTATCCAAGCTTAAACTAAACAAAACTTCAAGAACAAAAATTTTAGTTCTTGAAAAACACTATTCACCATCTTCTTCCATGATTTTTAGGAAGAGATTGTGAAGGATTTAGGAGCTCAAACTTATAGGATATCCATAACTATGCATAAGGAGTCTTAGATAAATACCTTGCAATTTAACAAAGCTTGGAACTAGGTTTTTGATTTTTCTTCCTTTGAAAAGAAGAAAAAGCCGAGAGCTCCTTGGTTGAAGAAAAGAAATGACTTTATGTTTTGGTGAAAAATGAATTATTGGCTTGGTTGGTTGACATTTTGATTTGTTTTGTTACCTTTTTACCATGGTAATTTTTGTGTGGCTCACAATCATCCAACAACATACTTGCTTGGTCATGCTTATGTCACCATGTGATGTCACCCTCCCTCCTTTGTCCTCTTCTCATTGGTTTGATGACATCATCCCCACTAATCTCTTTGATTAGCTTTTAATTATTTGGCTAATGACCGCTGATCTGTTATACGGTTCGCTTAACTTTCGTTTTCGTTTATCGTTTGAGGGATCATACCCGGGATCTTATTACTTGGGTTCCCTTAACCTTTCTCAATACATTATATTCCTTTTATGATCCTCTCTCATAATCCTTGAATTTAAATCCTTTTAATCATGTTACCTTATACTCAATTCTTTCGGTATCTGGTGGATTTTCGGGAAAAATCAAAGTGTTCGGAAATGGATTCTGACGATCTTTACATACACTTATATACCATATAGAGTACTAATAAAATCTCAGAATATCAATAACAGAACCCCTACATAGTGTGGCATGAAAAGTTTTCTTATTCATCATAATCTGCAAAATCACTATTCATAAGGGTTTCAAAAATTTCCAAAAATTGGGGTTATTACAGTCTCCCCTCCTTAAAAGGATTCCGTCCCGGAATCAGATAGAAAATGAACAGGGATACTCTCTTAGCATTGCACTTTCTAACTCTCGAGTAAATTTTCCCACATTGTGGTCCTACCACTAAACTCTGCCTAGTTTGATAACCCTTCTCCTAAGCACTTGTTCCTTTTCACTCTATAACCCTTCCTGGTTGCTCCATATAGGTTACGTCGGGTTACATGTCTATGCGCTCATATGCCCCTATTTATCTGGCATCCGAATTACACTTCCTTAACATTGATACGTGGAACACATTATGAACTTGCTACAGGTTCGGGGGTAGGGCTAGCTCGTATGCTAACTTCCCAATATGTTTTAGTATATCCAAGGGTCCGACAAATTGTGAACTTAGCTTTCCTTTCTTTCCGAATCTCATCAATCCTTTCCAAGGGTTTCCAAGGGGATACCTTAAAAAATACTAGGTCCCCTACTTCCTATTCTTTGTCATTTCGTGTCAAATCAACATACTTCTTATGTCCATCTTGGGCTACTACTAGCCGTCCTCTGATTAGATCTATTATATCCTTGGTCCTTTGGACTACTGCAGGTCCGAGCATCTTGCGCTCTACAACTTCATCCTAACATAAGGGAGATCGACATTGTCTTCCCTCAAGGATCTCATAAGGCGACATCTCGATAATGACATATGATCTATTGTCGTAAGAAAACTCAATCCGTGTTAAGTGATCATTCCAATTTCTTTCAAGTCTATTGCACAGACTCTCATTATAGCTTTTAGCATTAGAGCTTTTGCTTCTCAATACCCATTCTTTTCCAGTTCGTAATCGCTACTACCTTCCGTTCCTAATATTATACTGGTTATACTTTTGCTCGTTAGCGTTCTATAACCTTTTAATAACCACGTCAACCTTAGTATCACGAATGTGTTTCCATTCTGAATACCACCACAACTTTACTATTCCTTTTTCAGCTGTTTCCATTTTCCAAAATTTGATCAATCATATAAAAGTAAAGGAATTTGTTGAGAGATCACTATGATCATGAACACTTGTTCTATTACATAGTTAGTACAGAAGGTGGCCAGCCTTTAGTACTTGACAAGCAATTAAATAATAGCTGGTATCCTACTCGGCTTCTATCACACAGATAGATAGTCATTCATCAATACCTCCCCTTCTGGAAGGGTTGTTCTTCTCAGTTTATATGAAATGAAAAGAAGAGAAAAGAACGAATTGAAGAGAATTGTATATATGAAAAAAAAATATACTGCCACAAAATATCTGGCTTGGAACCTACCTCTGAACTATAGAGGTTTGTCCTAGGAGAACAAAACATATGTGTATATATATCAAGTATTATCGCATCGCATTTCACATGCTTAAATATTTTTGCTATTCCGTCCATCATTCTATGGACCCATGCTCTTCCTCGAGCTTATACTCAATCACCTTTGAAACTCCCTCGACATCGAAAATTGAATCTGGAATCTCATTTTATACCTCATCGTTATTAGAATTCTATGCTTGCACCGCAACCTTCCTCGTATAGTAATACGACTCTCTATTGATAAGAAGGAATAAGTATTCAATAGGTAGATAATCTACTTAATTAGTCTATCAATTGATAACTTATACGTCAACACGACACGATTAGTGGTACTCAATCTCAACATCCATTCCAATACAACTCTCACGGTTGTAATCAGCTCATTACTCACAGAATCATTGCTGCATTACTATGGTCCACCACTGACCTACTGCCGTCATTCACTTTCCATGAAATCTTAATATCTAACCATACGGAGTCCATACATGTAGTATAAAATTCTTCTAAGGAGTTAACATAATCACCATTCGTAATTCATGAAGAACACTCCTGATCCTGACATACATACATGACATGAAGCATATAAAATTGCAGAAGAGTTTCAATCAAAGCACCGATAGCAGGTTAATACCATTCTTAATCATATACCTTCAATAGAAGACTTAACTCGAAGGTTCGTTTAGTCCTTTTTGAAATATGGTCCTGGATTATTCTCAGGATAGTTCCTTCTAAGATAGATAGCCCGCTCATGGCGATTTTTACGAATTAAACCTTTACCAAACTACTATTACGGTTGGGTATTGCACAGTCATCAGAAGGAATGTCAATCTTCCAAACCATAATACAACCTTCACAGCTTTTACCATTATCACTGTATTCCTCTGGCACGAGCGCCGATAATTGTCTTCTTACACTTAAAGTGTCGGCCACCTCTTTAGCCTTTCCTGATAGTAATACTTCCTTACAGTCAATGTCATTTTAACCACCTTCACTAAATTTTCTACCTCATTTCAAATCACTGCTTATGTGAAAATGCATTTCTTAAGTCCTTGTGATAAAAATAAAAAAAATCACCATTTTTATTCCATAAGTCACTGCCTTAGTCTTTAAATGTAAACATTATCATGGCTGACTTTCGATCATACTTATGACGTCTTTTATCTTGGGCCCTTCTTGCTTTAACAATTCTGACCTTCATTGGTTCAATCTATACTTCTTATGGTTTAACACGTGCCCACCTGGCATTATTATAATTACGCCATATTTCCTTCATCAAAATTTCTATTCTTGAGAACTTTGAATATTACCTTTCTCCTTATAAAACCTCTAAAGGTTATCCTTAAATCCTTCATCAGGTACACCCTAGGTACAGGGCATATACTTCTGAAAAATTTCTCCACTGATCCTTAAAGGTTGTTATTACCTTAATCCTTTCCAATTCATACTGTCAAAACTCATACTATCCCTATTAAGGGTGAAATGCCAACCTTTATGCATTCCCCTAGGATTCATTTTAAGTTACCGATGTTCTATCCTTAATTCCACCTTAAAAAGGGTACATGCATCCTTCCATGGATAAATTAAGTCATATATCCCTGACAGGGGTGTCTTATTCAATCATTCCCACCTCGATAGTATATGCCTAATTTCACAATAACATCTGTATTCAAAATGAGGTCAATCAATATGGCCTCCAAAAGATAACAACGGTTATCCGCTTTTCTTGCCTAATTTGGTAACGATAACAAGGATGTTCTGGAAGATATTGGTCGTGTTCAACGTGAACTTCTTCTTAATAATTCCTTATTTACTTTTGTTGTTTATCTCAACAGTCATCTCAATGTTGGGATATCTTTCATACCTGGCGTCTCCCTTTCTGGGTATCAAGCCACCGGTCTTACACTTCACATTCTTGAAGGTCACTTCCTTCATCCAATTTTCCTAATTTCTTATTTCCTTGTCTCCTCAGTCTATCCGCGTCTCATTATTTATCCTTCGAACTATCTCAAGGTTTCCTCGAATCCTCCCAACTTACAGGGGATAAAATATATGTATCTCTTATGCCTTCAACCATCAATTTTAACTCATGGTGAATCACCCTCATCCTGACGATTACATACTTTTCTATTTCTATTGCTACGAGTCTTTAGGGTTTCCTTATACCCAACTCCCTTATCATTCCTCAAACTCTATTGCCTTTATATTCCTTTCCACTTCAATTCCTTTTTATTTTCCTTTCTCTTATCATTATTTCATGAACCAACACAATATAAGCATTGATTTCAAACATCCCGTCATTCTGGATTCGTGTCCTCAGAACGAATCTTGACAACTTTTACAACTTAGGTTCATAATTCATCATACTCGTCCGCTTTTGTTCTGGCTCTAAAGCTTTTACACTACCTCCATAGCCTTGGGAAGTACTTTCCCGAAAACAATTCTCTGAACTTTAATCATTTTATTATGACCTCTGGCTCCGTGCCTTTCTTGGTCTTTCACCAGTGGGTGGCCTCTCTCTTAGGAGGGTAAGTGACAAAACAGTCTTTTGTGATTCGTCAATCATTTGGAATCTCAAATGATTCCTATATTTCCTTTAGCCAGGCTCTTGCCTCGACTGGGTCAACCTGTTCCTTGGAACTCTGAGAGCTTAGCGATTTAAAGGTCATGAAAGAATTTCCTACCGTATTGTTTCCTCAAGGTGGTGGTTGGGGATAATAGTCTAAGTTCTTTTTAGACAGGTCCATGAATTGCTGTATAGGAGTACCGTCTCGGGTCTCCTTTCCTTACTCGACTTTCTGCTTCCTTAGTATGAAATATTTTATCCTTCTCCCATACTTGGGGTTATCTTATACGTTAAAATCCTCATTTTCCACTTCATTATATTATGGGTTCCTTCTATCTTGATGGCGTCCTCCCTGATTATCACATTCAGGGTTTGCCCTTAATCTTATTCCTTGAACTATGACTTTCATCTAATATCTCATCTTTAAGCTCTTGAACATTTGGAACCCAAATTTTATAGGAATACCTCATTATTCCCTTATCATCTTTCTCGGTATTAATCTCATATCTATTTGTTGGCTCTCTGCCTTCATTCATCACTTTTTCTGGCATAATATGTTCTTTTCCAATAATTCGGTCTGTATTGCAATCTCAAATAGCTTTTCGGTACCGGCTCCGGTTACCTTCACTTCTATTTCCATTTTCTCAAAATCTCTTATCAACTTTCCCAAAGACATTAACATCATGAGTTTCTCCTTTTTACTAAGGGCATCAGCCTCCACATTGGCTTTCCCCGAATGATAAAGAATCTCCCAATCAATATTCTTGATTAGCTCTAACCGCCTCCTCTGGCGTATGTTGAGCTCTTTCTACGTGAAAATGTACTAGAGCACTTATGGCTTATGTAAATCTCACACTTCTCTCCATACAAGTAGTGCCTCCAATCTTTAGGGCAAAACTATTGCCACGAGCCCAAGCTCATGGGTGGGGATATCGAATTTTATATTCCCTTAATTATCTTGACGCGTACGCGATTACCTTGCTGTGCTGTATAAGAAGCACCCTAATTCCTTATGCGAAGCGTCAATACAAATCACAAAATCTCCTTTTTCCATACGACAATGCCAACATAGGGGCCATCACCAATCTTTGCTTCAGTTCTTGAAAGCTGTTCTCACATTTCTCTGTCCATTCAAACTTCTCAGTCTTACGAGTAAGCCACGTTAAAGGGGGCTACTATCTTTACAAACTTGAACGAACCTCTGGTAGTGACCGACCAATCCTACCTCTGGTAGTCGACCTAACCATGGTCATCAATTCATCAGTGGTCCTTTATTCATTCTTGTCAGGATCCTCCATGGGATCCTCCTCAGCAACTGTCCCTTCTAGGACAACATCCTCAACCGCTACATCCTCAATATGAACATCATCCGGTCCCGCGTTAGGACGCTCTATCGGATCCATAATCTGATCTCCAATAAGTAATAAAACATCATCGCGTTGTTGCTCCTCAACCTCAGGGTTCGGAGTCCCGCTACCATATACGTTAACGAACTACGCTTCCATCACGATATTTATAAGGGTTCCCATAAGGGTTTTAACTGTCAGTACTACGTTAGGTAGCCCGACTATGAACTTGGCAAGAGTTCTTATTATCTTAGTGAACTTATTATCTTAACGTCACATCATCTCTGAGGTTTATAACGCTTGGCTCTGATACCACTTCTGTAACACCCCCAAATCCGGGGTCGGGGATCCGGGTTGTCACGAGTTCCATTTCCCTTAATAACACCCAATTATAATAAATAATCAACTACTCTGTACTGTGACCCCACAATAAACACACACACCACAAGTTATAGTCTCAGAGATGAATATCCAAAAATAATCACAAGTCATTTTATTCCACAATTATATGCCAATACACCTTAAAAGGGTTTCTGAATAAATTTACATTTCTTTTCCATTATTACAATTGATAAAGATACATAAGTCTGGTAAATCAAAAGTTGAAATCCTAGCCTATTGGTAGTTCCTACCTCAGCTACAGCGACATCAACGCCTATAGGAAACTGCGGAACGTTTCCTATCCGCTCGTGAATTGGGAGCTTGGTCCTGTTCATCTTTTCTATCTGTTGTTGTGTGATGAAAGAAGAAAGCAAGGGTGAGCAACAAGCCCACCAAAATAATATGTATAATGATTAACAATATATGAGCATTCTCATAGTACTCAAGAAAGTCTTGGTTAAAAAGAAATGAACCAAGTTGATATCTTAACGCGACCAAGTCGCAAAATATTCAGTATATACATACATAAATACTTTTCACAATCTTTGAAATCCTTTGACATGTATAATATACACAGAGTTCCAGTTTATAACTGTATAAAAATATCGTTGCAAGGTGATCTCATATATCTAACCTTGTCTCAACGTTTTTCTAGAAAATCTTTGACATGCACAAGATAATCATTTACTAGATATAAGTTTAAAAAATGAAGTTACAAGATACTCCAATATACTTATATCTTTTCCGAATACTACTTGAACTACCACCGTTCAAGTTATAATTAGTTTCAAAAGTTCATCACACAGATGAGACTACAAGATAAGACTTGAATAGATTCAATCTTTGAAATATTATTGAATGAAATGAAGTTACGAGATACTTCATTAAGTCCCGGTATATATATATATATTCATATATATCTCCCATACATTTCCTGAAAACCTCTGTCATGTAAAGTATGAACAGAGTTGCAATATCCAATTAATTTGGAAAGAAAAGAATTTTGGCATAAACCCGATATCTTGCTGATCAGGCAAAGATACCAATAAGTAACCTTTTCTACTGTAGATGGATGAATTCCTCGCCGGTCATCACCCTGGCCGCATTCGGACCTCGCGCTAGACCGTTACCCGGCCACTCACGCGTGGATGGACTGTCACCCAGCCTCTTACACCTTCATAGACCGTACCCCGGCCTGTCGCTTATGCCGAGTCAATCAGATGGACTTACTTCCCGAACATTGGGCAAGTAATCAAATTGTTGTCTCAAAACAGCAACCACATTGCGAATATAAAATACACCACAGAGCCGGATCCCTTAGGTTTTGAGCGAGTATTTAAATCCCCTTGAAAGGAAGATCTTAAATATAAAAATGAGTTTTGGGATCCACTCTAACTTTTAAAGATCATTTTGAAGACTCGAAAACATTTTTAAGAATGTTTGGAGTAATGCTGATTTAATAAAATAAATCAGTCCCAATATATTAGAAAATATCTGAATATTATTATTTAAATAATATTCCCATAAGGATAATCCTATAAAAATAATTGAAGTAAAAGTTTTAAAACTCATACTTGAAATGGATATTAAATAACCAAAGATATACTTATACGAAAGTACTATCTTTATTTGAATAATCAAAAATAAGTTTGATTATCGAAACATTATTCTTTAATAAAATAAAGAATATTACTTAGTAAATAATCGGAGTCATAAGTCCTCGAATGAATATTGAAAGTAATATTCATTAATAAAATAAATGGAGTCATAAGCCTCCGAATGAATATTCAAAATAATATTCATTAATAAAATAAACGGAGTTATAAGCCCCCGAATGAATATTCGAAATAATATAAACCGAGTCATAAGTCCTCGAATGAATATTCAAGTAATATTCATTAAATAATATAAACTTATCGAATAAACCTTATTCGATTAATAGTTTTGAAAACTATATCGATATATATATATATATATATATCATATACTCGGGAACATCTACTCCCGGTTTTAGAAAAGGGTTCACCTTTGGGTCCCCTATACTTAGGGTATACGCAACTACTGTTTATCTCTAGCATAGGTATTATGCAACTAATAAGCATTTGAACCAACAGATATATAAATTAAGAATACGAAACATGCATGCATATATACCATATCACATGCTACAATATACCGCAAGAATTTGCTAATAACAAATATGCATTTATCACAAGATCATGCATATACACATATACATCACAACAACAGTTATACGGGTAGAAAACTTGCCTGAGCGACTGGGGGTTATAAATGGCTTGGGACGAGTCTGTTAACCTATAAACAACATATAAGTTGGAATCAAACCAAAGTCACTTGTCAATCTATACTTTAACCAAATTAGACTCTAACGCTCGCTTTGCGCTTAAAGATTCACTTAAGTCGCTCGAGTACCCTCGGCTCCACCATTTTTAATAAATTAACCATTACGAGTTTTAAGGAGATTCTTTCGCGAGTGTCTTACCAACTGCCTAACACACTTTACATAAATGTTTCATACTCCAATTAGCCCTTTTAGGTCTTTAACCTATGATTCAAAGTAAGGCAAGGGGTAATGATTCGTTCGCGAAACGTCGTTACTTAAAACGGCCGTTTCTCCTAAACCGTACATCGGAATCAAACGAACCACATATCAAAACGAAGCTCGTAACATGAACTATCTAATCATGGTAATGGTCAAAACCTATCAGTGAGTTCACGGGTACTAATGTTAAGAACAAAAACAGCCTAAAGTAAATCGGATATTACGACGGCTATGTTTACGCGATTACCCAAATTTAAAACACTCCAATTCAACCCACAATCAAGCCACAATCACAACCCAATGAAAAATCCATCCATACTACATCATAACAGCCCCAACAACTCAATATTAACAATTTATACTTATTCTTAAACTTGAATTTAGCTACACTTAAGTTCATTAATCAACAATCCAAGAATTACCACTCCAAAACTTCACAAACTAACTAATCTCTACATTCACAACAAGCAAGCCTCCCATGAATTAAAATCAACAAAACTAAACCTAATTACTCAAATAAAGTTAGGGTTTGGAGGGGTTATACCTTCCTTGGAGAGTGGAGAATCAAGAGAATGGCTTGGAATCATCCTTAAAGTCCTTATCCAAGCTTAAACTAAACAAAACTTCAAGAACAAAAATTTTAGTTCTTGAAAAACACTATTCACCATCTTCTTCCATGATTTTTAGGAAGAGATTGTGAAGGATTTAGGAGCTCAAACTTATAGGATCTCCATAACTATGCATAAGGAGTCTTAGATAAATACCTTGCAATTTAACAAAGCTTGGAACTAGGTTTTTGATTTTTCTTCCTTTGAAAAGAAGAAAAAGCCGAGAGCTCCTTGGTTGAAGAAAAGAAATGATTTTGTGTTTTGGTGAAAAATGAATTGTTGGCTTGGTTGGTTGATATTTTGATTTGTTATGTTACCTTTTTACAATGGTAATTTTTGTGTGGCTCACAATCATCCAACAACACACTTGCTTGGTCATGCTTATGTCACCATGTGATGTCACCCTCCCTCCTTTGTCCTCTTCTCATAGGTTTGATGACATCATCCCCACTAATCTCTTTGATTAGCTTTTAATTATTTGGCTAATTATCGCTGATCTGTTATACGGTTCGCTTAACTTTCGTTTTCGTTTATCGTTTGAGGGATCATACCCGGGATCTTATTACTTGGGTTCCCTTAACCTTTCTCAATACATTATATTCCTTTTATGATCCTCTCTCATAATCCTTGAATTTAAATATTTTTAATCATGTTACCTTTATACTCAATTCTTTCGGTATCTAGTGGATTTTCGGGAAAAATCAAAGTGTTCGGAATTGGATTTTGATGATCTTTACATACACTTATATATCATATAGAGTACTAATAAAATCTCAGAATATCAATAACAGAACCCCTACATAGTGTGGCATGAAAAGTTTTCTTATTCAGCATAATCTACAAAATCACTTTTTATAAGGGTTTCAAAAATTGGGGTTATTACACAGATTGAGTCACGAAACACAAGAGCAGTCAAACCGAGCCTCGAAGCTCACGTTCCTTAGTAATAAATACAGTAATTATATATCTTAGTTTTTAATCCATAACAGTAAGTGTACACAAAGAATATCTGAAGCCTGGAATTGAAACTTTGATCCGTAATTTGTGTGAATAGTAACACATAATTGGAAATCAAGTTGAAATAAAAAAAATTAAACATTACACTTTCAGTATGTACCGAAACTCTAATAGAACATAACTGAAACTCCAAGTGAAAATTCAAAATCCAAACTGAAGACGCCCTCAAATCAAACAGAGACATCAATTAGTTGTAGTTTAAGTGAAGAAATCTAGTCACTTTACCTTAAAACAAAAAATCCCTAATTTGGAGAGCCATTACCAAAGCCTTAATTTGGCGAATAAAATTTAACGGAGAAAAAGATTCATAGAAAAGCTATATGTGAAAGAGAGATAAGAAAAAGAAATATAAAAGAGAGAGAGAGAGAGAGTTTTATAGAGTTGGAGGGTGAGAGGGGGAGAAGACCAAGAGAGGAAACAACTAGAGGGAGGTTGTATGAAAGAACAAGAACGAGAGGGGACGGATAGGGTTTGAAGTGGGCTTAACTGGGCTGCTTTTACCCAAAAAATGGGCGCTTTGATTTAAAAATTTCGACAAATTATGCCCGCTGAATTTTCAAGTGTTTCAAAATTTGTTTATAATTTATTCTTTATTATTGTGATAGATAATATTGAAATAACTATTTAAAAAATAATATTTACCTTTATATATTTTATTATCTATGTAATTTTTTTATATTTTAATTATTCTTATTTTAAAAATGTGTATATCAATGCTTATATCAAAATAAAGGGAAATTATATTACTTTTACTTTTTATTATTTTTAAAAATTTTATACTAAAATTTTAAATTTTATTAGTTTAAAATTTTCTATTTTAAATTTAATTTTGTATAAAATTCTTATATCTCATGTATCTCATCTATTAAAATTGTTTGTGTCACCTTAAATTCTTGTACAATGAATTTAAATTAATATTTAATCTTAAAAAATATTATATTTATATTTTATACTCCAAGGTAACATTTTCACAAATATGTTGCAAGCTACAACACTTTTAATCTAATGGAACATCACGTTTTTGGCTAATGTAACACAAAAAATACAATGTCAGATTAGCTCATAACTGCAATATCTAAGGTAACATATCATGTAACATTTTTTTGGGAGGGGTTACGATAGGTCATATATGGTGTAGTGTAACAAAAATATGCATAATATTAATTAAATAGTAAAGTACTACAAAAGATAGAATATTAAGGCTGCAACCCTTAAACACAATCCCCGAATACACAGGAATGAGTTTGAACAACATCTAACATCCTTATTATTACAGACCGAAAATATCTTAAGTCAAATTTATACCAAATTTTAAACCCAAAATTTATAATCCTTAGGGAACTACTAGTTCCCTACCTGCTCCAACATCTGACGGTAGGCATACCCCGAGTCCCCAGAAGTCTTACGCGCGGTTTGCTTGAAACGAACCATCTTCGCGTTTCATT
The DNA here is from genome assembly GCF_009905375.1 of Apium graveolens. NCBI lineage: Eukaryota > Viridiplantae > Streptophyta > Magnoliopsida > Apiales > Apiaceae > Apium > Apium graveolens. The sequence continues at coordinate 13,906,664 of NC_133657.1, read as the reverse complement.
GAAGGGATAACATCAATAACAATATTAATGAGCAAAATGCTCAGCAAATGAATAACAGTGAATATCAATGCATCATATACTCATTAAAATGATAACAGAAGATAATCAACAATAAAATATCTCAAACAAAAGATCAAGTTTTTTTTAGTAATGATAGGGATAAATAAATTATGCTTGTATAATTAAATACTGCATTAATTGTACAAGCTGTGGGCTGCTAGGCCCAATAAAAAGATATATGATACTCAGACCAGAAAGGTTAAGCCTGATGGACCAGATCAGGCCTGATGGAATAAAAAAGGCCCAAAAGCCCTGATTATTAATTAATTTCGTAATTAATTAATAAGGGACAAATCAGATATTGAAAAGAGTCCCGATAAGGATATAAATCCTTGGAGATTAGCCTCAAGGGGACCTAAAAGGATAAGGAATCAGTTTCCTACTATCTAGGACTCCAAAGTCCATTCTAATTATGAGACTTGCCCACCAAGTCTCCTATACCAAGTCCAATTCAAGGACTCCCAACATCTATATAAGGGGTCTCACCCCCACCAATCAGAACTACATTTTTTGGCTTGATTCTCTAATTCACAGAGATACGTAGGCATCTCGTAAAGGCAGATTGAGTCACGAAACACGAGAGCAGCCATTAAAGGCCTTGAGCTCCCGAATCTTAGTATTAAATAAAGCAAGTAATAACCTTAGTTTTTTATCCATAACATTTGGCGCCGTCTGTGGGAAAACGCAACAACAACCATGGCGAGAACACGGAGAACAATTGGAGCTCTAGAGGAAGGAACACCATCAGAGATAACCCAGGTGATTTCATCAACCGTGGAGGTTCCTCCCCATTCAACTTATGCATCTACTCAGGGGGAAACCCAGATAGGGGCAACTCAACCTCAGCCATAAGGGACAACTCCCCCGACTATTCAAGGTACGAATCCTCAAGTTTAACAAGTACATATACCTATGAATTCTCGACCCGTCGGGTATGAATATTCAACTGTTGTTACTACTAACCCCCCTTATGGGATGCCCCTTCGCCCTGAGGTTGGAGGAAGTGGATATACTGGGTGAGGCGAAGCACGAGGGCAGTCACCCCCCTATATACGAGGTTTGGGTCCTATTCCTGAGGATCGGGAATTTTCTGGTCCTTATACTGAGAGAGACTCCGAATCTTCGGATGATGAAGTGGCCCCGAGAAGGAGGCGTCCTGAAAAAGAGCCAATGGCCGATGGAAGGCAACGCCCCCAAAGCACCCCAGGGGCGAATCCCCAAGAAGTGCAGGAAAGGATCAGGGCTCATGAGGCTGAAATCCAAAGGCTGAGGCGTGATTTGGAGGCTCACCAGGCCACCAGACCCCAGATACCTCCTAGGGGGAGAAATCCTCCTCCTGTCATAGACCTGGATGGTCTGGTAAGAAGAAGGGCTGTTGTCCCAAGAACTGATCCAAGCAATCTCCTTCCCCTTGGAGATCCTGATGATCCAACTCCACCCTTCACAGAAGAGATAATGAATGCCCATATCTCAAGGAAATTCAAGATGCCCACTATCAAAGCCTATGATGGCACGGGAGACCCCGCTAATCATGTTAGGACATTCTCTAATGCACTGCTGCTGCAACCCGTGAATGATGCTATAAAGTGTCGGGCCTTCCCTCAAACCCTGTCGGGTATGGCTCAAAGATGGTACAGTCGCCTGCCCCCAAATTCTATTGGATCGTTCAGAGAATTAAGTCAGGCTTTTATTAAGCAATTCATCAGTGGAAGAGTCCATGAGAAAAGTTCAGCATCCCTTATGAGTCTTGTGCAGGGAGCTAAGGAATCCTTGAGAGATTACCTGAATCGTTTTACAAAGGAGGCTTTAAAAGTCCCAGACCTTGATGATAAGGTAGCCATGATAGCACTACAACAAGGAACCAGGGATGAGTTTTTCAAGATGTCCTTGGCCAAACGTCCCCCTGAAAACATGTTGCAACTCCAAGAGAGAGCAGGGAAGTATATCAAGGTTGAAGAAAGCATGAGGAAGACCATAGTAAGTAATGAGCCCACTGGAGGCAAGAAGCGAAAAACTGATTTGGAATATATTGCAAAGGACAAATATCCTAGAACTGAGCAAAACCCTGATTCAACCCCCAAGAAGGGAGGACCTGGGCAAAAGTTCACTGAATACGCTAAGCTTAATGCTCCTAGAAGTCAGATTTTGATGGAGATTGAGAAAGACAGAGATGTTCGCTGGCCTAAGCCCTTGAAGGCTGATCCCGCCAAGCTAGATAAGAGCAAGTATTACAGGTTTCACAAAGATGTTGGCCATGACACCGATGAGTGTAGGCAATTGAAAGATGAAATTGAGTTCCTCATTCGAAAAGGAAGATTGAACAAATACACTGGAGAAGGAGGGGATAAGAATAATAATGGAAGGAAGAACTTTGAGGATCGTAGGAGGGACCAAGACGATCAGGGGCGAAACCCCCAGCCTAGAGGACCAATTATAAACACCATTTATGGAGGGTCGAGACCTCGAGGGCCTGTGATAAACACAATTTTTGGAGGTCCAACTGCTGCTGGATTGTCCAAAAATTCCAGAAAGGCATATACTAGAGAGGTTATGCATATTGTTGGAGAAGCCCCGAAGAGGGCCAGGACAGAAGTAACATTGGCTTTTGATGATTCCGACCTAGAGGGTGTGAAGTTTCCCCATGACGACCAGCTGGTCATAACACCAATAATTGGTAGCTCGGTTAAGAGGGTCCTTGTGGATAATGGTGCTTCTGTGGATATCTTGCTCCACGACACCTTTCTAAGGATGGGGTATAACGACTCCCAGTTAACACCAACCGATATGCCGATATATGGATTTGCTGGAGTAGAATGTCCTGTGGAAGGGATAATCAAATTGCCAACCACCATAGGTACGGAGCCAAGGCAAGCAACGCAGATGCTGGATTTCGTGGTGGTAAAGGCTAGTTCAACTTAAAATGCTATCATGGGGAGAACAGGGATACATGCCTTCAAGGCTGTCCCCTCTTCCTACCATTCAGTCATGAAGTTTCCCACCCGAAACGGGATTGGAGAAGAGAGAGGAGATCAAAAAATGGCTAGAAGCTGTTATGTGGCCTCTTTGAGGGCAGATGGAGTCGGGGGGCAGGTTCTTCCTATTAAAGATATGGATGTTCGAGAAAATGATGAGAATAGAGGAAGGCCAGCAGAAGAATTGGTTTCGGTTCCTTTAGACCCCGAGAATCCTGAGAGGACGACTTTCATTGGAGCCACATTAGAGGAGCCCCTTAGAGGGAAGTTAGTGAAATTTTTGCAAGAAAATAGTGATGTGTTTGCATGGTCAGCAGCTGATATGCCAGGCATAGACCCGGAGTTAATTACTCACAAGCTAAACATAGATCCAAGCCGGAAGACAGTGAAACAAAAGAAAAGAAATTTTGCCCCGGAAAGACAAGAGGCTATAAAGCAGGAAGTGGAAAAGCTCTTAGAGGCTGGTTTCATTGAGGAGATTCAATTTTTGGAGTGGTTAGCAAACCCTGTAATGGTGAAGAAGGCTAATGGAAAGTGGAGGATGTGTATAGACTTCAGCGATCTGAATGATGCATGCCCCAAAGACTGTTTTCCGCTGCCTAGAATTGATACTTTGATTGATGCCACCGCTGGACATGAGATGCTGAGTTTCATGGATGGGTTTAGCGGATACAACCAGATCAAAATGCATAAGGATGACATTCCAAAGGTATCATTTATCACTGACTTTGGTGTTTATTGTTATCTTGTTATGGCGTTTGGTCCCAAGAATGCAGGAGCCACCTATCAAAGGTTGGTGAATAGAATTTTTAAGGATCTTATTGGTAAGACTATGGAAGTCTATGTTGATGACATGTTAGTCAAGAGTCTAGTAAAGACTGATCATATAGCCCATTTAAGGGAAGCTTTTGAGGTCCTGAGGTACCACAAGATGATGTTGAATCCGACGAAGTGTGCTTTCGGAGTAGGATCTGGAAAATTCTTAGGACTGATGGTCTCAAAGAGGGGAATTGAGGCTAACCCGGATAAGATAAAGGCGATCCTGGACATGGAACCACCAAAAACTGTTAAGGATGTTCAGAAGCTTACAGGAAGGGTTGCTGCGCTAGGACGATTCATCTCCAAGTCGGGGGAAAAGTGTTTGTCATTCTTCAAATCGCTAAAGAGCATCAAAGACTTTGTATGGAATGAAGAAAACCAGAAGGCATTTGAAGAGTTAAAGAAGTATATGGCCCAGGCCCCGTTGTTGGCCAAGCCAGTTCTGAGTGAAATTTTATTCTTGTACTTGGCTGTTTCAGAGAGCGCCTTGAGCGCGGTTTTGGTTAAGGAAGAACTGAAAGTCCAGAAACCCGTATACTATGTCAGCAAAATTTTGCATGGTGCTGAGTTGAATTATTCAACTATAGAGAAATTCGCTTTAGCCTTGGTAATGGCTTCAAGAAAGCTGCGTCCTTATTTTCAAGCTCACCAGATTGAAGTGCTAACAAATCAGCCACTGAGAAATATCATTCACAGTCCCAAGGCAAGTGGGAGACTGATTAAGTGGGCAATAGAGTTGGGAGAGTTTGATCTCAAGTATAAGCCACGTACGGCTATAAAAGCCCATGCACTAGCTGACTTCGTGGTGGAATGTACCATACCCAACCAAGAAGTCGGGGGGCAGGAAGATACCATACCTCAAGACAAGGGAGTCGACAATGGGGACAGGAAGAAGAATGACAAGGAGAAAGAATATTGGGTTCTCTATTTTGATGGAGCATCAAAAACAAATTCCAGTGGAGCAGGGTTGGTTTTGTAAAGCCCTGATGGGTTCTTAATTGAGTATGCGATGAAGCTAGATTTTCCAACCACAAACAATGAGGCAGAGTATGAAGCCCTGATAGTTGGCCTTGGTCTAGCTGGGACACTTAGAGTCAAAAACTTAAAGGTCCGTGGAGAATCGAAGCTGATCATATCCCAGGTAAAGGGAGAATTTGAGGCAAGGGATGATACGATGGCTAAGTATGTCCGCCTAGTAAGGGCTGTGATGACCCAATTTAATGAGTGCCATGTTGAACACATTCCAAGGGAAGAAAATATTAAGGCAGATGCGCTATCAAAGTTCGCTTCGTCTGAGATTGAAGAAAGTTCAGGAAGTGTGTACTTCCGTGTTTTGAAGACACGAAGCATAGATGTTAAGCTGCTGGCTCCCATAGGCTTGGGGACGTCATGGATTGATCCCATCAAGGCTCACATTCAGACCGGTTGGTTGCCAAGTGATGCAACTGAAGCACGGAAGTTAACTGTTCGGGCACTAAGGTACTCTTTGATAGATGGGATTCTTTACAAAAGATCTTTCGTGGTTCCCTATTTGAGGTGTCTCAGGCCCGATGAGGCACGCTTGGCTCTTGAAGAAGTGCATGAAGGTATTTGTGGACAACACTTGGGGGGCAGGGCCTTGGCTCATAAGATAACTCGTTTAGGCTTCTATTGGCCAGAAATGATGGCTGATGCCAAAGAATATGTGAAGAAGTGTGATCGCTGTCAGAAGCATGCACCAGTTGTTAGACAACCCCCCGAGATGCTGACCTCTATCAACTCGCCTATTCCCTTTGCCATGTGGGGGATGGATATTCTAGGGCCTTTTCCTATGGCCACGACACAAAGGAAATTTCTGATTGTAGCCATTGATTATTTCACCAAGTGGATCGAAGCCAAACCCTTGGCCAAAATCACAACTAAGCAGGTTGCACAATTCCTGTGGGAAAACATTATGTGCCGATATGGAATTCCCCGTATCCTCATCACTGACAATGGAACACAATTGAACAATGAGGAATTCAAGAAGTATTGTGAAGAAAATGAAATTGAGTTATGATTCACCTCTGTGGCTCACCCTCAAGCCAATGGGCAAGCAGAGGTAGCAAATCGGATAATCCTGGATGGACTAAAAAAGAGGATCGAGAAGTCAAGAAATAATTGGGTGGATGAGATACTTCCAATATTATGGGCCTATAGGACTACCTGTAGAGTCACGACAGGAGCAACTCCTTTCATGTTGGCATATGGGGCAGAAGCAGTAGTTCCCGTGGAGATATCGCATTCCTCTCCAAGGATTCAGACTTTCAATGCTGTAGAAAATAAGGAAGGGCAGAGGTTAGCCCTGGATCTAATTGATGAAGTGCGAGATGAGGCACATGCAAAGATAGTAGAATATCAGAAAAAGGCTTCATTCTATTACAACCTAAGGGTTAAAGAGAGATTTTTTAAACAAGGAGATCTAGTCTTGAGAAAAATAGAGGCTTCTGGTGTTGGACAGAAAGGAAAGCTTGCCCCGAATTGGGAAGGGCCGTACAGAGTCAAGAGCGTTCAGGGTAGAGGAACCTACAAGCTGGAAACTATGGAAGGTTTTGAAGTCCCGAGGACCTGACACGCACAAAACCTGAAGGTTTACTACGTGTAAGATAGGTGAAGTACGATTCTCACTTGTCATTGACAAGTAGGTTTAAAAGCACCATGAAGCTTTGCTTGTGTAGGATTTTATATTCCAGTAGAATTTACATTGTCTAGTTATTGTTGATTAGGGTCGAACCCATGCTGTGTAAGGATTTGGAAAACCAGACTTCATATTAAAGAGTTTGAAATTATTTCTATCTAAGGATGTTTAAAGTTCAAATGCGTATTAAGATTGTAAAGTTAAAACAGAAAGAAGAAAAGCAACATATGAAATATAACCCCGAAGGGTGACAAGTTTAGATATGAATGAAGTTCAAATAGAAGATATACAAAAAGTTAGGCCTTGGAAGGCTGAGATTCCTCAGAACCACTATCTGAAGTCTCCTCGGAAGTCTCGGTCGTTCCTTCGGACGTCTCGGTTGTCCCCTCCGAAGTCCCTGTAGAAGTTCCCTCTGCAGGAGATGCTGGCTGTTGAGGCGTTGCTTTTGGAGGCTCTTCCACCCTGGCCTTCTTAGCGACAGGCTCAAACTCCTCTTCGGAAGAATCTTCCTCCTCTCCGTCCTTGATCATAACAACAAGCTTCTCAGTAACCCCTCCAAGCTCTGGAACCCGCACAGGGCAAGGAAAGGGAGACTGCTCAAGGACTTCGGGAAACTCATCCTGGATGGCCTCCACAGCAGCATCCCAGCCCTCTTTATAGCTAACTGGGTGAAGAAGGGCATCATGCTCCACCATCAAGTCCTTGAATTCTTGGGTGTCCATCCAGCCATCAAAGGCTTTGTCCTTCTGCACCTTCAGAATGACATTTTCGGCCCGGGCCGTCTCTAGGTCAGAAGTGGAAGAGGCCAGTTGAGCTTCAAGGGCCTCTATTTTTTGGTTGGCCTCTTCCAATTTCTTGTTGGCATCTTCCAGGCCAACCTTCCAAGCTTTAGCTTGGTGGATTGCCCCCTGGAAATGGGCGTTAGCCTGCAAGAGAAACAGCGAAAGTTCAGAAAAGAAACGTGGAAAAATAAGTAAGAAGAGCATAAGTAAAGGACGTACTGTCGCCAGAGCCTGGGCTCCAAATAGCTCATTCCCCTCTAAGTCCTGTTGAAGGACAAAATCTTGATAGTCCACCGGGGAGATGGAATGCTTAGACCATTCATTCGACAGCGCCGTGCTGCCCACGATAGAGTCCTTTCCCCGGATCCCCCATGCAGGTTGAAAATAGGCCCCTGGCCTCTGCTTGGTGCGCAAAACTTGGCTGGGGCCTTCCTCGCTTGGCTCCATTGCCTGAAGGAGGAACTCAGGGAAGCGATCACCAAGTTGAGGGTCTTTAAAGACCTTCCCAGCCCTCTTCATCCTGGTTGTCTCCAGGTCCTTCGGCTTGGTAGCCTCCTCAATCTTCTCAGCCACTGCAACAAACAAAGTCAGTTGAAAATCAATGAAAAAAAGTGCAGGAAATAAAGGAGATAAGAAAGGGAACTTACTTTTCTTATTAACGGGCGAAAGGCCGCTTTCTACCAGGACGGTCTCCCGGATAAGGTCCCAACAATGGGAAGTGCCGTTGTCTTGCGTAAGGAGGTTGAAACCTCTAGCCTCCTCCTCAGACAAAGTTATGTCATTCGGGCTCCCGTCCACGGCCAGCCCAAAGGATGATCGAAACAGGGAGCCCCAATCTCCACCTTCCCAAATAACAAACAAAAAATCTTTCTTCCATCCCAAGTTATTGTCAGGGATGGACTTCCCATTCACGATATGGGGGATAGTGGGGCGCTGGTTGATAGAAACCCAACCCGGACTTTTATCAGGGCTGTTTTTGAACTGAAAAATCTTCCTGAAGACAGCAACAGATGTGGGGACGTTGTGCTTGGCACATTGCGACAGATAGCACAGAATCAACCTCCAGGAATTAGGGGGAAGTTGGCAAGGGCTGATGCCCACATCAACCAGTAGCAAAGGAATGAATGGATGAAAAGGGAGTCTAATACCTGCCCTTAGAGTATCCCTATAGACGCATAGCGCGTCCTTCTTCCACTGACAGGCCCTGTCGGCCGGACCCGCAAGAACCAGCTTAAAAGGCTCCTTGATTTTGAAGCAGCTGCTCAACTTTTCCAGCTCCTTGGGATCCCGTAAAGCACTGATATGATCGTGCGCGTCCAGATGCGCATCAGACGGATACTCGTCCCCTCGAGTGTTGATCATGTCGATTAAGGAAGTATACCTCGATCGAATAGGAAAATCGTTGGACTTTCTAGCCACGTTCATCTTGGCCAAACGGGTCATTCTTTTGTCAGCCATCTGAAAAAAAGTAAGGGGCACGTAAATAGGCTATCTTAAAGTGGCACACAATGGAAAAATAGACACGAAAAGCAAATGGAGGAATCTTACCTGAAGAAGCGCTCCTGAAAAAGGCTTTGAGCTCCGACTTGCTGTTATTCCTCTGAGAATCTTAGCAGGAAGATGAAGAAGAAAACTAAGAAATGAGAAAGTGAGGAGTAATAGCCTTTCCTCATTCCTTTATATAAGAGGAAAAGGAAGTTGAAGGGACGAAAAGCCCATTGAGGACAAAAGCCCATAGGAAAAAGCCCAGGAAAAAGAATATTCCAGAATATTCCTAGGAATTCTAGAGCATTCTAAACAGGGTGTATTAAGCCCAGATCAATAAAAGAGGCCCAATAAGATTTTGAAAAGGCCCAATAAAAGAGGCCCAATAAGATTTGGAAAAGCCCAATAATAGAGGCTCAGTAAAATTTAATAAGGCCCAACAAAAAAGGCCAGGCCCAAATCCAATTAGGATTTGGAAAATACAATACCCTAAATTAAAGCTAAATAAAGAAGGCTAGTGGAAGACCAGGAACCAGGTCGAAATCCAGGTCGTGAATCCTACCCGAAATCTTTCGAGCAGACACCCGAAAATAACGGGTAAAAAAGACCAGAATCCAGGTCGAATTCCAGGTCGTGAATCCTGCCCGAAATCTTTCGAGCAGACACCCGAAAATAACGGGTAAAAAAGACCAGAATCCAGGTCGAATTCCAGGTCGTAAATCCTAGTCGAAATCCTTCGACCAGGAAGCAAGAAAATCAAAGAATTTTCGAACAGGATTCAGGTCGAAATATCGACTAGAATCCTAGTCGAAATCCTAGTCGATAGGCTCATGGCAAGAAGCTGGAATAACGGGACTGAATTGAGGTCGAAACTTCGACCAGGAATGAGGTCGAATAAACCAAGCATCTTTAAAAAAAAAGGGATTAAAAACTCAGGTCGAAGTTCGACTAGGATCCTGGTCGAATTCCAGGTCGTGAATCCTAGTCGAAATCCTTCGACCAGGAAGCAAGAAAATTAAAGAATTTTCGAACAGGATTCAGGTCGAAATATCGACTAGAATCCTAGTCGAAATCCTAGTCGATAGGCTCATGGCAAGAAGCTAAAAAAAAAAAAGAGGTTGAATTTTCGACCTAGATCCAGGTCGAATTTTCGACTAGGATCCTGGTCGAATTCCAGGTCGTGGATCCTAGTCGAATTCTTTCGACCAGGATGGCAAGGCTGACCCCTATTTTCGACTAGGATCCAGGTCGAAATTTCGACTAGGATCCTGGTCGAAAAAGGGCTGGAAATCTGAAAAATAGGGAAAATCCCAGAAAATTAGGGAAAAATCCCAGAAAATTAGGGAAAATCCCAGAAAATTAGGGAAAAATCCCAGAAAATTAGGGAAAAATCCCAGAAAATTAGGGAAAATCCCAGAAAATTAGGGAAAAATTCCATAAAATTAGGGAAAATCCCAGAAAATTAGGGAAAAATCCAGAAAATAAGGAAAAAATCTCGGAAATAAGGGAAAAATTCCTGGAAATTAAGATAATTCCTGAATAAAAGGAAAAATTCATTGTAAATGTGTAGGTCGCTCCACACTTTACGGAAAAACGAAACCCTGTAAGGGAACGAATAAACTTAACTTCTGCGAAACCTAATCAATGTTTCCCAAAAGTTGGGGGGCAAATGATAGGGATAAATAAATTATGCTTGTATAATTAAATACTGCATTAATTGTACAAGCTGTGGGCTGCTAGGCCCAATAAAAAGATATATGATACTCAGACCAGAAAGGTTAAGCCTGATGGACCAGATCAAGCCTGATGGAATAAAAAAGGCCCAAAAGCCCTGATTATTAATTAATTTCGTAATTAATTAATAAGGGACAAATCAGATGTTGAAAAGAGTCCCGATAAGGATATAAATCCTTGGAGATTAGCCTCAAGGGGACCTAAAAGGATAAGGAATCAGTTTCCTACTATCTAGGACTCCAAAGTCCATTCTAATTATGAGACTTGCCCACCAAGTCTTCTATACCAAGTCCAATTCAAGGACTCCCAATATCTATATAAGGGGTCTCACCCCCACCAATCAAAACTACGTTTTTTGGCTTGATTCTCTAATTCACAGAGATACGTAGGCATCTCGTAAAGGCATATTGAGTCACGAAACACGAGAGCAGCCATTAAAGGCCTTGAGCTCCCGAATCTTAGTATTAAATACAGCAAGTAATAACCTTAGTTTTTTATCCATAACAAGTAAGTGAATGGAATTGGAAATCACACAGCGCTATGAGCAATGAGGGGTGATCAGCCGACATCAAAACTCTGAACTACATAAATAGTGATTCAAAACTATTGAGGATCCTCGGCACACATTGGCCAAATAAAACCATCATGCTCCCTGCTACTGATGTTTTTAACAATGACTGGCGCCTCAGTCTTACTAGAACGTACCATTCAATTCCTTTTAATCAATTCATTTAATTTCAATGGGTTCTTGATCAAGGACAAGATAATAAGGGTTGGTATTGTCAAAGATCAAGTGACAAGATTTCAAAAAGAGGGAATGTTATTAAGATCAGGGTTCCCAAAAGAAATAATTTAAATTTGTGAGGGGTTTAGGGTTCACATGATATATTAAGGGACTATTGTAGGGTATTCACATGGATAAGAAGTAATATATGGTGAAAAAGGATTAATTCAAGTATGAAAGAGATTAACTGAATTCAAGATCAAATCACTGGGTGATGCCGGGGTTTAATTAATCTTATTGAAACTGTAGTCATGTATTCACAGGGTAATTAATCACATGAATAGGATTATAAAGATAAATTGAGAGTTCACTTGCCTGGACTACGCATACTGAGCTCTTGAATGGAAGCTCCTTTCTTGGCCTCCTACTTGAACCTATAATAAATAGTATCCTCATTACAACTCTTGGTAACTACCCTTTCGCGTATACTATAAATACAAATATACACACATATACACATATACACACACATATATATATATACTCTTAATTTATACTAATTACAAGTAATATATGCATCACATAACCCACATAACACATAGCTAGAATTGGCATGGCAATTTTATCACTTAATTAATAATGCACATCTAAACTCTATTTACAACTTTAGTCACTTAAGCAATTAATCATATAACATATAATTATCATGACCAATACTCCTAATCCTCCTTTACAGACCTCAACTCAACCTAAATTAGTAAGGCACACTTATGCGTCACTACAAATGACTCACAAATGTAATGCACACTATTTGACTTATCGAATGCACACCTTAGCACCAATTGTGTGCCTTGGCAAAAAAATATGAAGTTCTACCTTGGGCCTTTGCTATTTTCTGACTCCTATGACTTCTTATTATTTTAAGCTAACTTTATCAATTAGTTTGACATCAAGACCTCACTTAAAAGACACACAAATGCACCGCACCTTTCTAAAGTTTCCAAAGACAACTCTAATGGTGACTCTCAGGTGTTTTGGTAGAAATAAGGTATCTTCACCTTGGTCCTTCACTCCAAACCAACTCTCAAAGGTTAGTAAGACTCTAAACCGACTCTCAAAGTTGGAATGACTCAAAGGCCTCACTCAGGCCTTAAGTGAAAGTTGACACAAATCTGCCTTCCCTGATTTCCAAACTGTCCTGATTTTACCAACTTAAAATTCATTTATCTAGTTCATTTATTGATTTTAAAGGTTTTTTAAGATTCCTAAGACTTCATTATACCTATTTAGACCAAGGCCCCATGAAGGCCTAATGTATGACATGATGATAATCAACCAAAAGTCAAGTTTACCCAAATCTGTCATGTTCTGAGTTGCTCTCGGGTTTGTGTGTGTGTGTGTCTAACCAAATGCAAGTTTTTATTCAATCTAAATCCACTGGACTCAAGTATGAACCAAGTACCAACTCCCTTGAGCTCAGGCCTACCAAGGCCTTGCTCGAACTTACCTAAAATGACCTAAACCTCTAGTATAAAAATATACCCAACTAAGATGAATACGACTCCTTCCACCTTAACTCCCTTCATTACGCTAATGACAATAGACAACCAACCAAGGCATGCCCTAACATACACTAATACCTACTGACTAACAATATATAAGGCTCGTTATTAATTTATCTAGCATGAAGATCACTTTTAAAGACAAGTAAAGTAATACATCATATGGCAAGCCACCACTTAACATTTTTAAGCAAAAATTCAAAGTAAACATGTATGGTAACTTCATGACACCTACTGAACTTAAGCTCATATCATCATTTATAATCTAAACTAGCATTTTATCAAAGGAAACATGGCATGCAACGCACAAAAATCATGTATCAAAAGGTTAAAAGAACAACTATAATAGCAATATCATGACTTCGAGTTGTTAAGCAAAAATTCGAACTATATTATCATAGTAATCACTTGAAATCTACTGAATATAATCACTTATCATCATGGAATACTTTATCTAGAATTTTATAACCAAAAACCACAACATGCATCTCATACAAGTCAAACACCAAAGCACAAAATCAACAAGTATAGTCTCTACTTAGAAAATCACTTATAAATCAACATGCAAGTACTATATCCAACATGCAAGTTCTAAAATCAACATGCAATCACTAAACTTAAGGTATCTTGATGGAAAAATAGCATGCAAGGGTTTAATCTTAACAAAACAACATTTATAAGGAGTAAGACTTTAAAAATCAACATACATGGTCATTTTTTATAAAAACTTCCCAAAATCAACACTTTACATTCGGCTCCTAAGAAATCATTGCTAAATGTTTATGAACAATGAGTTTTACTTGGTAAAATAGAAGTGTAACACCCCTCCAAGATCATATCTTGCTCATTTTTATAAGCCACCATGGTTGCAACCTTGAGTACATAAGAATCAAGGTCTCAACCTCGGCTTTACCAATATGTACACATAAAACTCACCTTAAAATTATGCTACTGCACTAAATGATGAGTTCTTGGCTTGACTAACTTGAGAAGTGAAAGACGATGAAGAAAAAAGTGAAGAAAATGGCAAGAATCGGGGTGGGGATGGGCTTCGGCCGAGAGGGAGTGAAGAGAGGAGAGAGTGAGGTGTGTGAGTGGGTGTGTGTGGAAAAATGAGAGCACTCACTTGGTTTTTGTTACTAAAATGTGACAATGGAATGGAGAATGTACATAATTGTCCCTCTTACTAGTAGTAACAAAAATGCATGCAAGGTTAAAGAGGTAATCTTACAAGTTAGTAAGGTTAGAATTGACGGTCTTAGCCTTGGACCCTATTATAAGCTTAAATGCATGCAAGAGTATGCTAGTAATTCAATAATTAATAAAAGTATGATTAAAAAAATGGATTATAATAAATAAATACAACTCCATAAATCACAAAATTAATACCATAAATACTATGAGATTTTAGAAGTTTTATAAAATTGTTTTCAAAAATTTTGAACAACAATATATTTTAAAAGAATTTTCTAAGATCAATTTCCTATTAAACAAACCACAATAAATATAATTAAAAATTCTAAGTCACATAGAAAAATTTCAAGTAATTTGATTCTAAGACGAATAATAATCTATCGCTTAATCGCAACTACAGTAACTCAAATATTATTTACTCTTGTAACGAAATTTGCTTGCATACAATTAATCATACACCTATAAATAATCTAATAATATTCGTAATGCCACACAACGAAGAAAATATACGAACATATTGAATTCTCATAATTCCTGACATCCATTACACATAAAAATTATATAGCACAAAATATAATATTATATTACATTCATATCAAATATTAACAGGCGTTACAACCTTCCCCCCTAAAGGATTATGTCCCCAGAATCTAAGCAAACAAATGAGGATACTTATCTAACATATCACTTTCTAATTCCTATGTCAACTCTTCCACTTTATTAAGGAATATATTCATGAACTTGTCAACCTTGGGATTCCTCCACAAAACTTTTACTAAAGGAACTACTCTATTCCATAACACTTTATCCTTTCTATCTAAAATGCTAACCGGCTGCTCGATATAAGAAAAATCTGGCTCAATCTCTACTGGTTCATTCTCTATGATATATTTGGCGTCGGGGTTGAACTTCTTAAGCAATGATACGTGAAAAATGTTGTGAATGTGCTGTATTTGAGGCGGTAAAGCCAACTCTTATGCCACTTTTCCAACTTTACCCAAAATCTCAAAAGGTCCGACAAATCTTGGACTTAACTTTCCTTTCTTGCCAAATCTAGCTATCCCCTTCCAGGGTGACTCTTTCAACAGAACGGTTTCTCCTATTTCATACTCTACGTCCTTTCTGCATGGATCATCATACTTTCTTTATCTATCCTAAGCCGCGATTAATCGATTTCGAATCAAATATACCGCTCTTTTCATTTGTTGAATCAGTTCGGGGCTAATTACCTTTCGCTCTCCAATTTTATCCCAATAAAGAGGTGATCTACACTTCCTTCCATAAAGAGCTTCGTACGGGGGCATTTCAATACTGGCATGAAAGCTATTGTTATACAAAAACTCTACCAGGGGAAAATGTTTATCCCAAGTGTAAGTCATATGTCATAGCCTATTTGTATATTCGAGGATTCAACTCAACTCAAATAAGAATGTAATAAGTAAATAGTAGATCGACCGTCAGAGAGATCTCGCAAAGTAACATCTGTCAGAGGATTCAGAAACAAGGTTCATCTACAGACTTGAGAAGTTAATTCACTGGAAGAAGTTCAAGAAATTGATCAAGCCTCAGTGATATAAATCAAGATCGTGGATTTAATCAAGTGATAGAGATCTCGTCAGAGTATCAATTAATTACAAGGATTTAATCTGAAGAAAATCAAAGTGTCAAAGTCAAGACATGAAGAAACGTCACAGAAGTTAGTCACTCATGAACCAGACAGTACATCGAGTGTCAACATTGAAGTGGTGGAATTGATTCATATATTTCAATGATTTTCAGAAGATATACAGAAGAATTGATGCTGCTCAAGATTAGTATTAATTCTCTATTAATTAATTAAGTCATATAATTTAATTAAGAAAATAAATTATATCTACAAAAGTTTAATTTATTTGATTAATTAAATTAATTGATTAATTAATTCAGAATTAATATTAAGGTTTTTCAGAATTTTTAATTGGTTAAAATCTGTTTTAATTCCAAAAAGACAACTGATTGTATTAGTATGACAATCGGTATGACAATCAATAGTCATACCGAAAGTCATGCTAATTCAGTTGATTGTCTTACCAAAATTATTATTAGATTAAAATCACTTATTAATTCAGCAAAAACAATCTGTTTGAACTACTATGACAATCGGTATGACAATTGATAGTCATACCGAAAGTCTTGCTAGTTCATTCTGATTGTCTTGCTAGCTCTAAAGATAGTCCTACCGATTGTCTTACTGAGCCAAAGGATTGTCATGCCAGCTCTATTTTCATTCAGCTGAATTGATTAAAAGAAGCAGAAGCATTCATTCTTCATTATCCAATCAAGAACACAGAACTCGAGAATAAAGAAAAAGAAGCAGACACAAATATTTCATCTCATCTGCAACTTCAAGATCAATTTCTAGATTGTAAAGTTAAATCCAATCAACTAGAAATCTTTATCTTGTTCTTGTGTAACAATCTAGCGGATCAAAATCCCTAGAACTTAATCTCAAATTATGTTTAGCATTTGAATCTTTTTATTACAAAAATAGAAAAAGTTCATGTCGAATTTATTCTAGATTTGTGATAATTAATTTGAGATTAATTCCTTGTAATCGATACAGTTGTTGTAACACCTTTCAAGTTTAATAATATTTTTATTTAACTTGAATTTTGTTTCACATTTTTTATTCCGTATTTAATTCGATTATTCGGTACTGTTTGTATTCAACCCCCCCTTCTACAAACACATTGGGACCTAACAATTGGTATCAGAGCCTTCTGATTAACGAACAAATCAAGATCCTAGACTTTTGTGATTTTTCAACTCCTTGAATTTTTATTTATTCAAAAATTCATAATGACTTCACAAAAGTTGGAACCGTTAAAATTCCACTATTTGATAAAGAAAATTATATCATGTGGAAGAAGAAGATGCTATTATTTTTACAAGTTACAAATCCCAAATATCTGAACTTGTTAAAGAAGGGTCTAAAAACTCCGATGGTTATTGAACCAGAGGTGATAGTAGATGATGTTGTGATTACCATAGCTAGAACCTATCCAAAAGAGCCTGAAGATTTTACTCCTGCTGAGAAGGAAGAAGCCTCCTTGGATGCCAGCCTTCAATTAATATTAATTGATTCCCTTGATCCCTTGATGAACAGACATGTGATGAACTGTAAAAATTCCAAACACATGTGGGAAACTATAGAGGTGATTAATGAAGGCACAAAGGAAGTTAGGGAGAACAAGTTGGAGATCCTAACCTCTGAGTATGAATATTTTAAATCAAATCCAGGAGAAGGAATTACTGAAGTGTTTGAGAGGTACAATGCGTTGATCAACAACCTGAACATAAATGGGAAATATTATTCAATCAGGGAGGTCAACAAAAAGTTCCTTTTAACACTGCCAACTCATCTTGAACATAGAATCACTGCCATTAGAGAAGCTAGAGATCTGAGTAAGATTTCTTTGGACAGGCTCTATGGAGTGTTAAAAACCTATGAGTTGGAGCAGATTCAACAGAAGGAAGTCTACGGGAAGGATAGAATGGTCAGCACATCTACTGCACTTGTAGCTGAAGGTCAACAACAACAGCAATCTCAATAATTGGAGAGAATGGTACAGTGTTCCAAGGCTGAGGAAAATATGTTAGTAGCAGAATATGATCCTCCTACTACAAATCAATCAAGTGATGATTTTTATTCCTTGGAAGAGCTGGAGCAATTGGAAGACGAGTCAATGGCCCAAATTGTCAAGAGATTCTCCCATGTCAGATTCAAGAGGAATCCCAAGCTTAAGTACAAGTCCAACTACAACAAATTCCAGAAAGGTGGATCTTCATCCTCTAATACCAGCAGTGGTGGATACAAAACAGGGATGGTTGATCGGAGCACCATCAGATGCTATAACTGCAATGAGTTGGGACAC
Source organism: Apium graveolens (assembly GCF_009905375.1). Taxonomy (NCBI): domain Eukaryota; kingdom Viridiplantae; phylum Streptophyta; class Magnoliopsida; order Apiales; family Apiaceae; genus Apium; species Apium graveolens. The sequence continues at coordinate 13,888,762 of NC_133657.1, read as the reverse complement.
TTTGCCACAGAATGTAGGAAGCCAAAGCAAGTAAGAAAGAACTCTGAAAGGGCTTATCTGGCAAAGGGAAGAAGCTGGGATGATACTGACAGTGAAGATGAAGATGAAGGAAATCTTGCTCTTATGGCTATTGATGGAAAAGCTTCATCGTCAAGAATAGAGGTAAAACTTTCTGATGCTGAAATGGTTTATCATCTAAGAGGTAACTTAGATTGTGCACGTCACGATAATGAACTGTTAAGTTTACAGATCACAGACCTTGAGAAAGAGGTCAATGAATTAAGACTTGTGCACATTAATCAAGACAAATTAAAAGAACAAGTATCTTTTCTAGAGAATAGAGTTGACTGTTATAGAAAACTCGAAACTATTCTCAAAGACAAGATCACCGGTCTTGAGACTAAGGTTAGAGCCTACTTCAATTCTTGTTCGAAGGCTAAAGAGTTCTACAGTAAGCAATCTGTTAATCAAACATCTGGAATAGGTTATGATTACAATGTTGCTATTGGAGAATTAGGCATAAACTCCCCTCCTCGTGTCTGTGCTAAAGGGAGGGAAGTACCACATGTGCTTAAGGGTGTTGATGAACCCCTCTATAAAGCATCAATTGCTGAACCATTTGATGCGACCTCTTCTGTTATTCAAGAAGAAATACGTGCTGAGGATCATGCTTATGAGAAGATTGTTTCCAAGTCAAGTGAGTCGAAAGTTCCAGTCAAAGGTGTGAAAGCAACTGAGACTAACTCAGACACACATGAGTTGGATAACAATAATGCCATGTCTACCATGCATAAATTGCCTGCTGTTAATCACTCTCATAAAGCATGTGGTGTTGCTAATTGTATGTCTTGTGCTTTTAATATGATGTATGCTTATTTTAATGGTAAGCATGTGTCTAATGATAAGACTACTCCTCGTCAGCATGTGAATAACAAGAAGCATGATAGGTCTAAGACTGCTAGTCCTTCTAAGGCTAGAAAGGAGACATTTGTGCCTAAGCCTAACCAAAAATTTGTTAAGGCTATTTACAAGGTCAAATGTTCAGTCATTGAGGATGTTGAGATCGTTAAAATTAAAAATGTTGTTTTGCCTGACAAAGGACAATTCTACAAGTATGCCGGGCCCAACCAAGTTTGGGTTCCGAAGAAGGTCTAATCCATTTGAAGTGCAGGGCATTAAACAGGTGTAACCGGTAGTGTGGATTCTTGACAGTGGATCATCAAGACATATGACCGGAGATAGAGCCCTACTATCAAATGTGGATTGAGAATGCTGGCCCCTGGTTACCTTTGGAGATAACAGCAAAGGTTTATCTGAGGGATATGGCTGTTTGTAAGCTGGGAATGTTATTATTGTAATTTTGTATATTGTGCTAGGTTATTATCAGGAAGCAGGATCTAACATATAACACCAGTGACGAGACGTGAGAATATTACGACATATCAGGCACCTGCTGCACATTACACTTGGAATTGTACTCTAGTAAGATGTGTACAAGTGTACTCCTGGTTGGTGAGTTAAAAGAGGAAGTCAGTGCACCACAGTTCATGGACTTTGCAGCTGCAGATCTATTGGACTATGCAATCTCTTCTTCACAATCTCACTTCAGATTGGTATGAACTAGTATACTGCTCAAGCAATCGTCAAGGACATGGTATGGCACTCTAACTGCAGTTACAGTTTTATATGAATAAGTAGAGTCGTAATATTAATAACTATCTTATCACTAGGTACAAACATATTGTTTTATATGTGCAGTGATATAGTGATAATGCTATCATTGAACTCAAACTTCTTTCTACATTAGTGATTTCTTATTTCATGTAAAATCTTTTGAAATCACTATTGTAAATCATTTTCTCTCTAGTACCATATATTCTGTGTTACAGGTTCAGTCTCCAATGACTTTCTTTCATTGACAGTCATGAGGTTGAAAACCCACAACATCTATCCCAGACTGTAAAGACAAACACAGAAACCCAACCAACACTCTCTTACCACTAAATGTAGTATGAATGAGCGTAAGGGAGATAGTGCCTTAGTGCACCACATAAGGAAGGTTCTGTAGTCAACCCAGTAGCTCTGTCTCCTACATAGAATAGTAGTATTTAAACCGAGACAACTGCTAGCCCCCATACATCTTCTCAAAAAGATGTAATGACTGAAAAGGCACAAAAACAGTTACTAGATTCATTCTCTCAACATGGTGTGTCTATTGAATTTTGCCTGTCGGCCAAGGCATCCGATGTAGTGTCACCACTTCAAATATAAACAATTATTGATGCACAATGAGAGGTTACACACACAAAGGATGAGTTGACGGAAACAAGAGTTTCGACCATTTTAAGGTCAGATTCGATTGTTTAAGGTTCGTTAATGGACCAATTGCCTTTACAGGTGTTAGGAGAGGATACTGATCCAAAAGCCATATGTCAGTGGTCAGTGTCTACCTACCCAGGCTTAAATCCCCTGGATGCATCTGTGGATAGTGGATCTGACATAGGTGCAGATCGGCAACTTGTTGACAATGATTCAGATATTACCTAATGAGTCACAAGGAAATGTCTTCACAGACATTAGAAGGGAACTTTGATCTTTATGCTAAATTCGTTGGATCATTGTTTACCTTCCCAGAATTCAAATCTGGAACCCTAAAAGGGAAACTAGCAACTTGTAGATTATGACTCAGATTCATCTGACGAGTTTAACAAGGATGGGGATTTGTGAACTCCCATTGCACCACCTGTGACCTCCTTAAGGATGGTTAAGGTGATTTTCCTTGCAGATACAGCTGATTTTTGGAGCTATGAGAGGAGTGATACACTTGTGAGAATGAGTGTAAACACGAGTGGAGAGAAGAGTGAAACACATGTGAGGTACACTAAACAGAATCACACACTCACAGTGAGGAAGAAAGAGAAACTACTTGTTACTTCTTTTCCAACCAAGTGAAATATGAGAATTCCTTCAGACGACGGCATACATTCCTTCTTTAAGGGGGAGATAAATGCTTAAGTAATAGTTTGGAGGATTCCTCAACTAAGGGGGAGAAACAGCAGGAAGGAAGAAAAAGATCCTATGTATGTACACTACACCACACCATTGTTGTTTGTAACTGCGGATCCTATTGTACGGGAGAGGTGGTAAACACAAGGTGATTTTCTAGTAAGGGAAGAAGCTGTTTTCAAAAGGGGAGTACCATTGGCTTTTATCTGCGGATCCTATTATACGGGAGAGGTGGTAAACGAAGGTGATCTTCTTTAATCAGTTGATTCTCATAGGGGGAGAAGCAAGAGAGATATGGGCTTCTCAACAGGAAATGTGGTTGTACAAACAAATAGGGGGAGATTGTAAGTCATATGTCATTGCCTATTTGTATATTCGAGGATTCAACTCAACTCAAATAAGAATGTAATAAGTAAATAGTAGATCGATCGTCAGAGAGATCTCGCAAAGTAACATCTGTCAGAGGATTCGGAAACAAGGTTCATCTACACACTTGAGGAGTTAATTCACTGGAAGAAGTTCAAGAAATTGATCAAGCCTCAGTGATATAAATCAAGATCGTGGATTTAATCAAGTGATAGAGATCTCGTCAGAGTATCAATTAATTACAAGGATTTAATCTGAAGAAAATCAAAGTATCAAAGTCAAGACATGAAGAAACGTCACGGAAGTTAGTCAGTCATGAACCAGACAGTACATCGAGTGTCAACATTGAAGTGGTGGAATTGATTCATATATTTCAATGATTTTCAGAAGATATACAGAAGAATTGATGCTGCTCAAGATTAGTATTAATTCTCTATTAATTAATTAAGTCATATAATTTAATTAAGAAAATAAATTATATCTACAAAAGTTTAATTTATTTGATTAATTAAATTAATTGATTAATTAATTCAGAATTAATATTAAGGTTTTTCAGAATTTTTAATTGGTTAAAATCTGTTTTAATTCCAAAAAGACAACTGATTGTATTAGTATGACAATCGGTATGACAATCAATAGTCATACCGAAAGTCATGCTAATTCAGTTGATTGTCTTACCAGAATTATTATTAGATTAAAATCACTTATTAATTCAGCAAAAACAATCTGTTTGAACTACTATGACAATCGGTATGACAATTGATAGTCATACCGAAAGTCTTGCTAGTTCATTCTGATTGTCTTGCTAGCTCTAAAGATAGTCCTACCGATTGTCTTACTGAGCCAAAGGATTGTCATGCCAGCTCTATTTTCATTCAGCTGAATTGATTAAAAGAAGCAGAAGCATTCATTATTCATTATCCAATCAAGAACACAGAACTCGAGAACAAAGAAAAAGAAGCAGACACAAATATTTCATCTCATCTGCAACTTCAAGATCAATTTCTAGATTGTAAAGTTAAATCCAATCAACTAGAAATCTTTATCTTGTTCTTGTGTAACAATCTAGCGGATCAAAATCCCTAGAACTTAATCTCAAATTGTGTTTAGCATTTGAATCTTTTTATTACAAAAATAGAAAAAGTTCATGTCGAATTTATTCTAGATTTGTGATAATTAATTTGAGATTAATTCCTTGTAATTGATACAGTTGTTGTAACACCTTTCAAGTTTAATAATATTTTTATTTAACTTGAATTTTGTTTCACATTTTTTATTCCGCATTTAATTCGATTATTCGGTACTGTTTGTATTCAACCCCCCCTTCTACAAACACATTGGGACCTAACACCAAGTTCCTTTGAAGTCTAAAGCACAAGATCTCAGCATGTCTTCTATGGTCTGAATCGTGTGCTCACTTTGTCCATCTGTCTGTGGGTGATAGGCAGTGCTCATCTTGAGTCGAGTTCCTAAATGTTCTTGAAATTGCTTCCAAAATCTGGAGTTGAAACGAGGGTCTCTATATGACACAATAGATACTGGAACCCCATGACGAGTGACAATTTCCTTTAGGTACATATGAATCAGCTTATCCATTGAAAATCTCTCGTTGATCGGTAGGAAATGAGCCGACTTAGTCAATCGATCGATTATTACCCAAATAGCGTCGTGATTAGATTTTTTCCTTAGTAATCCAACTATGAAGTCCATCACGATGAGTTCCCACTTCCATTCAGGTTTCTCTAAGGGTTGAATTAGTCCACTCGATTTATGATGTTCGGCATTAACCCTTTGGCAAGTATAACATCTACTAATCCATTGTGCAATCTCCTTTTTCATATTTGGCCACCAAAAATTCTGTTTCAAATCTTGGTACATTTTTGTGCTTCCGGGGTGAATAGAAAATTCTGAGTTGTGAGCATCCTTCAAAATCTCATTCTTCAATTCTTCCACATTTGGTATCCAAATTCTTGATGAGAATCTTAGAATTCCTTGGCTGTCTTTTTGAGTGCAAATCTCTTCTCTAGTTAACTCATTCATCCTTTGATTCATCACTTCTTCTTGGCACTTCTTAATCTTTTGTAATAATTATGGTCAAAAAGTCATCATACTAATCATTTTTGTAGGTGCACTTGGAGCTCAAATTTCATTCCCATCTTCTCAAATTCCTTCAATAGCTCTTGGACCATAGCCAACATATTTAATCTCTCCTTGCGACTTAAGGCATCCGCTACTATATTTGCTTTCCCGGAATGATAATTGATCGTGCAATCATAGTCCTTAATCAACTCCAACCATCTTCGTTGCCTCATGTTTAATTCCTTTTGAGTGAAAATGTACTTCAGGCACTTGTGATCCGTATACATCTCACATTTTTTCCATATAGGTAATGTCTCCACAGTTTCAAAGCAAATATAATTGCAGCCAGTTCCAAGTCATGAGTTGGGTACCTTTGCTCGTGAGGCTTAAGTTTTCTTGACGTGTAGACTATCACATTCCCGTGTTGCATTAAAACACAACCCAATCTTTTGTGTGACGCATCGTTGAATATTGCAAAGTCTCATTGATCATCTGGCAGGGCTAATACTGGAGCAGTGACTAATTTCATCTTCAATTCTTGAAAACTCTTTTCACAACTCCCAGTCCATTCAAACTTCTCATTCTTTCGGGTCAATTTTGTCAATGGTATTGCAATTTTTGAGAAATCCTTCACAAATCTTCGGTAATATCCGGCCAATCCCATGAAACTTCTAACTTCAGTCGGGGTCTTCGGCCTTTCCCAATTCATTACAACTTCTATCTTCATGGGATCAACTCGAATTCCTTCGCTTCCAACAATATGCCCTAAAAATTGAACTTCTCGCAGTCATAACTCACACTTCAAAAACTTGGCATATAACTTCTCCTTTCTTAAAGTCTCCAAAGCTATTCTCAGATGTTCAGCATGTTCTTCCTCGATCTTTGAGAATATTAGAATGTCGTCAATAAATACAATGACAAACTTATCCAAATACTCCTTGAATACTCAGTTCATCAAATTCATAAAGGCGGTTGGCGCATTTGTCAATCTGAATGCCATAACTAGAAACTCGTAATGTCCGTATCTGGTTCTGAAAGTAGTCTTTGGTATGTCTTCTGGCTTAATCTTCAACTGGTGATATCCAGATCACAAGTCAATCTTCGAGAAGTAAGCTGCTCCCTTAAGTTGATCAAACAAATCATCAATACGTGGTAAAGGGTACATATTCTTAATGATCAATTTGTTCAACTCTCTATAGTCGATGTACAATCTCATACTTCCATCTTTCTTTTTCACAAACAGAACTGGAGCATCCCACGGAGATACACTCGGCCTTATAACTCCTTTATCCAATAACTCTTGTAGTTGCTTGGCCAATTCCTTCATTTCTGCTGGTGCCATACGATAAGGTGCCTTCGATACAGGTTCCACATCGGGCGCTAAGTCGATGGAAAACTCAATTTAACGTTCAGGCGGCAATCCAGGAAGTTCATCTGGAAATATATCGGGAAATTCGCTAACTATCAGGATACTTTCTATATTCGGCATTTCCTTAGATCTATCAATTACATGAGCCAAATACCCTTCACATCCTTGTTTTAACAACTTTTTCGCTTGAATCATCGTCAAAAATGTTTTAACTTGTTTCTGTCTTTTAAACTATACCTTCTTTCCTTGAGGGGACTTAAGAATCACTTTCTTCTTCTTACAATCTATTTGAGCACCATGCTCTGCTAGCCAATCCATTCCTAATATAACATCAAATTCTTCTAGTCGAAAAGTGTTAGAAATATATGTATTAGTTTGATGATAAGTTAAACAAAACACTTAAGTAGCAATCCAGTGTTTGTAGTCTCAACGGATAAGACCATCTTGGCTATCCGTTGATGGAGTAGCTTTACTTAGAAATAAATTTAGTATTATAGCACATCTCAGTCTCTGTATTTAAGTTATAATTCTTAGAAGTTGTGGGAAATTATAAGTCATGTTGACTACTAGTGAATATGCAAATAGGAGGGCTAATTGTAAATATTTCATACCTTGTAATTTTGTGTAAATGAAGTAGTATCAACTGATAGATTAAAGGCCTTCAACGGATGAGAAACAAAGCTTCAACGGATATCTCTAAAGCTTCAATGGATAACATCCATCAATGAATGAGCGCATCAACGGATAAAGCTTCAACTGTTAAAGCATCAACGGATGTCACTAAAGCATCAACGGATAAAGCCATCAACGGATGAAAGCTTCAACGGATGCTTAGTTCCATAGTAGTTGATAATGACAATTCATAAGCTAACAGACGCACATGGGTTGACAGAGATAATTGGAATGTGGTAGCCTCTTGGAGGAATCAAGAAAAAACAGCATTTCATTCTGGTGCAAACAAGGAAGTATTCAAAGATTCACAGATTATCTTAGATTGCATTGGATAGAGAAATGAAGAAGAAATATGTAAAGAACTATTTTAGTTGTATTTTATCTTTGTCTTCACTTGTAAACTTGGTGATATATAAACCAAGTTGTAGCTAGTAATTAGATGTGAAATTTCCAGAGCTGTTTAGAAAAATATAGAGAGAAAATCATCTAGTTTGTACTAGGAAGCAACTGTGATCAATTCTTTGTATCACAGATTTTCTGAAATACACATCTCTGGTGGAATAACAAATCCACCAGAAAAGTTTTTAAAAGCCTTTGTGTTCTTTATATTTGTTTCTTGAATATACATCTGTCTGCACCTGCTCAAAGCAATTCACACACATCTGTTCATCATACACTTAGCTTTTGAAACTGCTCAAAACTTGAAAAAGTTTTAAGATTTACATTCAACCCCCTTCTGTAAATCTCATTGTTAGTTCCTTGGGAATAACAATTGGTATCAGAGCAAGCTCTTGACATACAAAGAGTTTAAAGATCTATTCTACTAACATCATGAGTAAGAAGGATATTGGAGTGAAGATTCCAATCCTAGAAAGAGATAATTATCATCACTGGAAAGTAAAGATGCATCTACATCTTCTCTCTCAAGATGAAAGCTACATCAACTGCATTGAGAATGGTCCTCACATCCCTCACAAAGTGGCCACAGCTGCCACAGCTGCCACTGCCACAGTTGTTGTTGGACAGTTTATTCCCAAGCCAAAAGTAGAATGGACTGATGAAGATATTGAAGAGGTTCACAAGGATAAGAAGGCCATGAACATTCTGTTTAATGGCCTAGACAAAGATATGTTTGATAATGTCATTAACAGCCAAACTGCTAAGGAAATTTGGGATATTGTGCAACTTATCTGTGAAGGTACTGAACAAGTTAGAGAAAACAAAATGCAGCTTCTCATTCAATAATATGAATATTTTCATTCTGAAGAAGGAAAATCATTGAATGCTACCTTCAATAGATTTCAAAAACTGTTGAATGGATTGAAGCTGTATGGCAGAGTGTACCAAGTCAAGGATTCCAACTTAAAATTTCTGAGGTCTCTACCAAAGGAAAGGAAGCCTATGACTGTTTCACTTAGGAATTCTCAAGATTATAAGGACTTTACACTTGAAAGATTATATGGAATTTTGAAGACCTGTGAACTTGAGATGGAGCAAGATGAGCTGTTAGATAAGGGAAAGAGAAAAGGTGGATATGTTGCACTTGTAGCTGAAAATAAGAGAACTGAAGCCAAGAATGAAGAAAAGACAATGCCAAGTCTCAAAATTGGCACAAGCAAATCATAATCAAGCAAGGGAAAGGAGCAAACAGCTGAGGTTGAAGACAATTCCAGTCAAGATGACTCTGATGATGTTGATGAACATCTGGCTTTTCTGTCCAGAAGGTTTGCAAAGATGAAATTCAAGAAAAACACTAGAGCCACTAAGCCAAACAAAAACATGGTGGACAAATCTAAGTTCAAGTGTTATAACTGTGGCACAAGTGGACACTTTGCAAGTGAGTGCAGAAAGCCAACTTCTGAAAAGAAGAAATTTGAGCAAGTGGATTACAAAAAGAAATATTTTGAATTGCTCAACCAAAAGGAAAGGGCTTTTCTGACTCAGGAAAATGACTGGGCAGCGGATGGAGCCAATGAAGCTGATGATATGGAGTATGTCAACTTAGCCCTGATGGCTAATTCTGATAAAAATGAAACTAGTTCATCAAGAAACCAGGTAATCACTACTAACCTCTCTCAGTTTTCTAAAAATGAATGCAATGAAGCTATATATGATATGTCCAATGAATTATATCATTTACGTGTTTCCCTTAAATCACTGGCTAAAGAGAACACAAGAATTAAAGAGAATAATTTGTTTTTAAGTGATAGGAATGCTGTGTTAGAGGGTAAGGTAATTGAGCTTAAAAAGATTAAAATCAAATGTTTATCTGTTGAGAGTGAACTAGAAGATTCTGTTAAGAAAGTAGAAGTTCTTTCTAGACAACTAGAATGTGAGCAAGAGGTAATCAAGGCCTGGAAAACATCTAGGGATGCTAGTGCTCAAATTGTCAAGGTTCAAGGAATTGAATCACTCTGTGAGAATGCCTGGAAGAAAAACAAAAAGGAAATAGAATTAATTGATGGACTGTCAACGGATGTGGAATCAACGGATGATGAAAGTCATCCGTTGAAGGAAGAAAAGGAGCATCCGTTGAAGGCTCATCAATTAAAACAGGAAAATGATTCTAAAAGGAATAATTTGAAAAATCTCAGTAAGAAGTTTGGTTCAACTTCCGAGAACTTTGTCAAAGAAGAAGCTAGCACATCCAAAGATGCCATTAAGGTGAATATAGGACACATGACTTTAGATCAGTTGAAAAATAGGCTTAAGTTGGTTGAGAATAAAAAGGAAACTAAAAGAAAATCTAATAGAAATGGGAAGGTAGGGATTAACAAACACAACAATTACACACCTGATAAGTATACTCCTAGAAAAAGTTGTGTGCATTGTAGGAGTGTTAATCATCTATTTGCTAACTACAAATCTGTTAAGAATGCTCCCATGCCATTAACTCCTTCCATGCCTAACATGTCTATGTCACCACTGCATGCTATGCCTGTTATGTCTCAACGGAATCCACATACATATTTTGCAAACATGCCATATGTTAATAATCCTTATTTTGCTACATTTAGTATGCCTCAAATGCCATACAACATGCCTATGTGGAATAATATGTTTGCACAATCTATGCCTTATCAAATTCAACCAAATGTGCTAAATGATTCTGTGACTAACCCTACACTTCAACCAACCACATCTGAGATCAAGATTGACTTAAAGTTACCTAAGTCAAAAGGTGTAGGAAGTGTGAAGTCTAGGAAAAAGACTAACAAGGCTGGACCCAAGGAAACTTGGGTACCAAAATCAACTTGATTTGATTTTGTTGTGTGCAGGGAAGAAGAAGGAATCTATGGTACTTGGACAGTGGTTATTCAAGGCACACGACAGGAGATTTCACCCTGCTCACAGAGTTCAAGGAGAGAGCTGACCCTAGCATAACCTTTGGAGATGACAACAAAGGGTTCACTATGGGATATGGCTTGATTTCAAAGGAAAATGTCATCATTGATGAAGTTGCATTAGTTGATGGTCTCAAACATAATCTATTGAGCATCAGTCAACTATGTGATAGAGGGAATACTGTTTCCTTCAATTCTAAAGCCTGTGGTGTCACCAGTAAAAAGGTCAACAAAGTGGTTCTAACTGGAGTTAGAAAAGGGAATGTGTACTTGGCTGACTTCAACTCTACAGATGCAGAATCAATCACTTGTCTTTTCAGTAAAGCAAGTCAAGATGAAAGTTGGCTATGGCACAAGAAGCTGTCCCATTTGAATTTCAAGACAATGAATGATCTAGTCAAAAAGGACTTAGTTAGAGGAATACCTCTAGTGGAATTCTCAAGGGATGGACTGTGTGATGCTTGTCAGAAAGGAAAGCAAAAGAGAGCATCATTCAGTAAGAAGCTTGAATCAGCAATTGATGAACCATTACAACTGCTACACATGGATCTTTTTGGACCAGTCAATGTATTGTCAATTTCAAGGAAAAGATATTGCCTAGTGATTGTAGATGATTTCTCAAAGTTTTCATGGACCTATTGTCTTGGATCAAAGGATGAAGCTAGTGAAATCATTATCAATCATATCAAGCAAGTCAACAACCATCCAGATTTCAAAGTAAGGAATATCAGGAGTGACAATAGAACTTAGTTCAGGAATTTTACCATGAGGTCATTTTGTGAAGAAAATGGGATCATGCATGAGTTCTCAGCTCCAAGGACTCCACAACAGAATGGTGTGGTGGAAAGGAAGAACAGATCACTAATTGAAGCTGCAAGAACAATGCTTGAAGAGTCAAAACTCCCAACATATTTTTGGGCTGAGGCTGTTAACTGTGCATGTTACACTCAGAATATTTCTCTAATCAATCAGGCAAAATGCATGACTCCCTATCAATTGTTCAAGAGAAGAAAACCAACCTTAAACTTCCTTCATGTCTTTGGTTGCAAATGCTACATTCTAAGGAACCAACCTGACCACAAAGGCAAGTTTGATGCAAAGGCTAATGAAGGGATTTTTATCTAACTATCTCAGTCTATCCGCGTCTCATTATTTATCCTTCGAACTATCTCAAGGTTTCCTCGAATCATCCCAACTTACAGGGGATAAAATATATGTATCTCTTATGCCCTCAACCATCAATTTTTAACTCATGGTGAATCACCCTCATCCTGACGAATGCATACTTTTCTATTTCTATTGCTACGAGTCTTTAGGGTTTCCTCATGAAAGGAATATGTCCTAAGTCCAATCATGTATGCGGATTTAGGAATAACTTTTATGTAATCTGTTTTGATTTCATTGATATTAATAAAAGACTTGTTTTGTTTTTATTACGGGCTTTATCTATTTAAGTGTTTAAATAAGATATACCATAGTTTAGAGTAAAGCTTTTTATGGATTATGATGAGATCATAATAGTGAGACCTAAAAAGATGATAACTCTAAACTTAAATAGTTCCTGGTCATAGGATTACTAACTAGTAATTAATAATCCGCAAAGATCGGTACATACTATGCTTGCTTCATTATGAAGGATGTCTGTTCTCATAGACATTTGTGTGGTGACACTATAGCTAGTATGTAGGTGCTTATTATAGAATAAGTTCAATGAACATGACTCGCACAGCTGAACAACTGATGGAGTTCACTCACGTGTCAGCAGTTGTTCACATAGTGATAGTTGTACAAGTATCCTTAGACTTGAGGTCATCATAGTCATCTTGTGTACACTGAACTATGCTTTGGTTTAGTTCTTAGTCTCCAGGGACAATTATTAGGGCTCTTCTGGGTATAGGAATTTGTACACGAAGATAGTGTATGATCAATAAAGGATCTACCCCTTCCAGTGAAGGAAGCGAATGTTCAAGGCTGATCCACTTATGCTAGTTCAGGAATCTCTGGCCAGAGTGAATGAAATTAGAAAGGAGTTTCTAATTTGCATAGAACTACGCATAGTAAATGGTAAGCAAGTGATTGAATTAGATAGGCTTGACACGAGATCCATGCCTATTTAATCGGGATATTGTAGGGTAGAAGGAGTTTATTGTACGGTAACTATTCACTGACAGGTTCTTGGTATTCTAAGCAGTGAATTCATATTATCCGGATAGTCGCGATATGTTGAGAAGCATCACTCACGATGTAGAATAAATGTGATTAATTAATTAATCATATTTAATAAATTAGAGAATTTATATAAATAATGATAAAATAGTTTTATTATTATTTATTTCTACTATCGGCTTAATATTGAACCTACAGGGTCACACCATAAAAAGAGAATGATTTAATGGTGGAGGAATTAATTAATAATGACTAATAATTATTTATTTGTGAAATAAATAATTAATTGGCAAATTTAATAATTGATTAAATGAGATTTAATTGATTATAAATTAATTAAGAAAAGTTCTTAATATTATTAATTAAAGGATTTAATTTTTGGAAATTAAATCAAGAGAGAGAATTATTTCTAAAGTGTTTAGAAAAAGGATTAATGATTAAAAGGTGTTTTAATTATTAATGAGAATAATAAATGGGATAATAATAATAATATTTATGGGAAAATTTCAGCTGAAAATTTTGCGTATAAATACACTATTATAGACCCTATTTTATTCGAACCCACATCAAACCCGAAAACCCAAAAAAGTTTGGAAAACCCAATTCTCTCCACCTTCTTCTTCCTCCTTAACATCGTTTTCTTGATGGATACCGGTGGAGTGCTTCACACTTGAGGAGCAACTGCTAAGGATCTCTGATCGTTGTCTCCGAATTATTTTTAAAGGTTAGATTCGATCCCTCGAATTTTTATTCACGATGTATATGCTTTTATTTGGATTCTATATGTGTAAAAGTATTTTGCCATGCCCCCGCTGCGTTTAAAATCCTACAATGGTATCAGAGCATAGGTTGTATGCATATAGATCTGTGGTAAAAATTTCAGAATTTTATGTTTTTGTATGAATTAATTATGATTTTTACAAGTTATATCATGGATTAATTTTGTCTGATGAGAAATCGTTTCTCATAATAATTTTGATTGTTGATCTGGGTTCTACAAGTGTTGTAGATCGTCTGGGTATTTTTTTCATAATTTTATGATGTATAGATTTTTTATTATGAATTTTTGAAGTTCTTGTAATTAAATTCGTAATTAAATAATCATATATACATAAATATTAAAGTATGTATAAAGGATATACATCTGCATATGTGCTGTTGTCTGTGTTTTTTATGCAACCGTGAAAGAAAAGCAGACAGAGAAACAGTGGTGTCAGAAGACAGGCAAAGGTATAGTGCATAGGTACGAAAGACACAGCAGAAAAGGAAGCTGACAACCGCATGCAACTGTCGGCGCGTGCAGCGCACGCAGGTAGGCCTATTGCGCATTTGTAGAATGCGTTCCACCCTATATTGGCTTAAAAGGGGTGTAACGCATCACGGGAATGCGTTACAGGTCCTGTAACGCATTCCTGTAATGCGTTACAGCCCGTCTGTTAATTTTAAAATTGATTTTCTGGGAGTTTTGTAACTCCGTTATAGGCGTGCAATATACCGTTGGAATCGTTTTTCCGAGACGGATCTAATGGAGTGATCAATTTTAGTTTATATAAAAGTTTTGAACTGTTTATATTTCCATGAAGTGTTTTTAAGCTATTTTTGACTGTTTTAGTTGCTTTTAAATGCTTCATGTGATACATAGAGATGTATAATGCTTAGACGAATGTGCTAGATGATGTAACATGCCTACCTTGATGTTTATTCATGTTGATATATGTGATATATGCTTAGTTTATCATGCGATGATAGATTTATATGAACTTAAATAAACATAGGGCGTTTGTTAGACAACCTAGTATAGTGAAATTGTTTCATAACCTTAATAATAATATTTTGAATACAATCATGAGATTCTTGTGTTTATGAAACACGTAATTGAATATGAATTTTCGATATGAGAGAAAGGATGATTCTGTCAACAACAGATTTATATTTGTAAGAAAGGGTTATTAAGTGACGCCTCTTGACAATGCTCCACCCGATCTGGGAATCATCTGATTATTGATTATTGATTTGAAATATTTAATTTAAAAGGAAGAATTTCTTTATAATATGATTATGATTGTAACGTAATATAATCCCTCTAAAATTAAATAATATCAAGTAGTAATTGGCCAATGATACAACGGGCTTGTGTCGGTCATAGCCTTCCAACATGGTAGAAAGTAGTTCTTATTTTTGAATCATTATCGTTTCGTGCCACAGCCGAGGGCTTTGATTTCGAAATAAGAAATACTTGTCTATTACATAGAGATGTGTACATTGAATAAGAATCTAAAGGTCGTTACGTGCCACAACCGTGGGCCTTTGGGGACTGATTCAATTGTACGGAATGTTGGGTTAGACTTGACTTAGAATATTGAGTTTGTCGTGTCACAACCGTGACTCAATTATTCAAGAGGCTAAAGTTTGATTAGGGAATAACATAAGATGTAATTGACAAGAGTTGTCTGCCTATTGAACATTACATGGCGTTTCGTGTCACAGCCGGGGTTGTGTAATGGAATGTAGGATCCCTATTCCCACTAGCATTATGAATGCTTAATTTTTCATGTAGGGGGTTGAATAAATTAGGAAAACTAGTGGGAGCCACTTATGAATAAAGACCCGATTCATATAGTGTTTTGAAATGAAATCGAATATTTGCTAAGTGTTGTTATGTGTTTATCATTTACAGATTTACTTTGTACGTTATGTCTTCTGCACTATCACTCAGGAGCATACTAGATGCTCACAAATTGACTGGTCCTAATTATGCTGACTGGCTTCGAAACTTGAGAATTGTTCTCAGGATTGGGAAGCTGGAATACGTGATTGACTCACCTAAGCCTACTGAACCTGCTAGTGATGCACATAATGATGAACATGTTGTGTATCGTAAGTGGATAGATGATACAAATGTTGCTCAATGCATCATGCTAGCTTCCATGAACATTGAGCTACAGAAGCAACATGAGCATATGGATGCTCACACTATCCTCATGCATCTACAAGAGTTGTATGATGTGGCGGGGAGGACAGCTCGATATGAGATATCGAAGGAGCTGTTCGGTTGTAGGATGTCTGAGGGATCATCTGTGAATGACCATGTACTTAAGATGATCAATTTGATTGAACGTCTTGGACAACTTGGTTTTGTCATGGATGAGGAGCTGAGCCAAGACCTGGTCTTGCAATCGCTTCCGAGTTCGTTCTCGCAGTTTGTTGTGAACTTTCACATGAATAAGTTGGATGTCAGCCTGCCTGAACTCCACAACATGTTGTAGACCGCGGAATCGAATTTTCCCCCTGAGAAGAGTTCTGTTCTTCTAATTGGTGAAGGTTCCAATCCTAAGAAAAGGAAGAGGAACCCTTCCAAGAAGAAGAAAGTAGGTGAGAAAACGCCGGTTCCACCAAAAGCTGAAGACCCCAAGAGCAAAGTTGTTTGCTTTCACTGTAACAAGGTGGGGCACTTGAAGAGGAACTGCAAGGTTTACCTTGCAGAATTGAAGAAGAAGAAGGGTAGTGAGACTACCGCTTCTGATTCAGGTATGTTCATGATAGAAGTGAATATGTCATTAAATCAAATTTCTACTTGGGTATTAGATACCGCCTGTGGTTCTCAAATCTGCAATTTGTTGCAGGGACCAAGGAGAAGTAGGACTCTTGAGGAAGAGGAGGTGATTCTACTGATGGAAATGGAGCAAGAGTTGCTGCTGAAGATGTAGAATCATTTCATTTACATATGCCTATGGGCAAGACTATTGTTTTAAATAATTGTTATTTTGTTCCCTCGATTGTGAGGAATATTATTCCCATGTTAGACTTGGCTGGATTTTCATTTATTATTGAGAATAATGAATGTTCTATTCTTAGAGATAATATTCTTTATGGACGTGGTGCTTTAAATAATGGTCTGTATGTATGTGACATAATTTACTTCAGATTGAACAAACTAATAAAAAAAAAGGATGATGAAAATCTCACTTCATAGTGGCACTGCAGTCTCCATTTAGTGGACATGGAGAGAGGGCTGCAGATTTGCTAGGAATGGTACACACAGATGTATGTGGACCAATGTCTACGCAAGCCATGGGTGGATTTTCATACTTCATTACTTTCATAGATGATAGATCTGGATTCGGATATGTGTTTGATGAAACACAAGTCTGAGGCCTTTGAAAAGTTCAAAGAATATAAGTATGAAGTGGAGAAACAACCAAACATAGTATTATAACTCTTCGATCAGATCGAGGTGGTGAATACTTTAATGGAGTGTTTCTAGATTATCTCAAAGTAAATGGTATAGTCTCCCAGTGGACTCCTCCAGATTAGTATCTGAAAGGAGAAATCGAACTTTGTTAGACATAGTTCGGTCCATGATGAGATATGCAAATCTTCCAGTATTCCTATGGGGTTATGCATTGGAAACCTCAGCATATTTACTGAATAAGGTGCCTTCCAAAATCTGTTCCTCAAACTTCGTATGAGATATGGAAAGAAAGGAAACCGAGTCTTAAACACGTTAAGATTTGGGGATGTCCAGCTTAGGTCAAGTAAGTTGACCCAGATAAGCTGGAATATCGATCCGTAAAATGTAGTTTTATTGGATATCCTAAAGAGACTTTAGGGTATTACTTTTGCACCGATCATCGGGTGTTTGTCTCCAGACATGCTACCTTCTTGGAAAAGGAGTTTATCCTTGAAGGAAACAGTGGGAGCAAAATTGAACTTAATGAAGTTCAAGAAGCACAAACTACTACGGATCAAGTGGAAACACCTGTTCTGACTGAACAACCTTTTGTGGAACAGCCCATTCGTAGGTCAGGGAGAGTGTCTCGCCAACCTGAGAGGTAATATGGCCTTGTCATTGAGAATGACAATGAGTTGTCAATCATTTGATGATGACGACCCTGTGACCTATAATGAGGCTATGAGTAGTGTTGACTCAGAGAAATGGCATAGTACCATGAAATCCAGAATGGAATCTATGTATATGGTATACAAAAGATAGATTATAGCAGATGGCCAGGTGGAGACCTTTAAGGCCAGGCTTGTGGCAAAAGGATTCAAACAAAGGCAATGGATTGACTTTGATGAAACCTTTTACCTGTAGCCCTGTTAAAATCAGTTCGGATTTTGCTTGCGAATGCTGCTTACTGCGACTATGAAATCTGGCAGATGACCAGATGGTTTTCTTTCCAAGGGAAATGAAAACCTAGTGTGTAAGCTGCTGCGAACCATATATGGTTTAAAGCAAGCTTCTCGAAAGATGGAACATTCGTTTTGATGAGACAATCAAAGAGTTTGATTTTATCAAAAACGCAGATGAACCATGCGTCTACAAAAGGTTTAGTGGGAGCGAGGTAACATTTCTTATATTATATTGAATTAGAGTTGACACACATAACAACATAGCAGACCCACTCACAAAGCTACTTTATGAAAGTCACTTTGATCATCATAATGACAGGATGGGTATTAGATACCAGAGTGATTGGCTTTAGTACAAGTGGGAGATTGAAAGGAATATGTCCTAAGTCCAATCATGTATGCGGATTTAGGAATAACTTTTATGTAATCTGTTTTGATTTCATTGATATTAATAAAAGACTTGTTTTGTTTTTATTACGGGCTTTATCTATTTAAGTGTTTAAATAAGATATACCATAGTTTAGAGTAAAGCTTTTTATGGATTATGATGAGATCATAATAGTGAGACCTAAAAAGATAATAACTCTAAACTTAAATAGTTCCTGGTCATAGGATTACTAATTGGTAATTAATAATCCGCAAAGATCGGTACATACTATGCTTGCTTCATTATGAAGGATGTCTGTTCTCATAGACATTTGTGTGGTGATACTATAGCTAGTATGTAGGTGCTTATTATAGAATAAGTTCACTGAACATGACTCGCACAGCTGAACAACTGATGGAGTTCACTCACGTGTCAGCAGTTGTTCACATAGTGATAGTTGTACAAGTATCCTTAGACTTGAGGTCATCATAGTCATCTTGTGTACACTGAACTATGCTTTGGTTTAGTTCTTAGTCTCCAGGGACAATTATTAGGGCTCTTCTGGGTATAGGAATTTGTACACGAAGATAGTGTATGACCAATAAAGGATCTACCCCTTCCAGTGAAGGAAGCGAATGTTCAAGGCTGATCCACTTATGCTAGTTTAGGAATCTCTGGCCAGAGTGAATGAAATTAGAAAGGAGTTTCTAATTTGCATAGAACTATGCATAGTAAATGGTAAGCAAGTGATTGAATTAGATAGGCTTGACACGAGATCCATGCCTATTTAATCGGGACATTGTAGGGTAGAAGGAGTTTATTGTACGGTAACTATTCAGTGACAGGTTCTTGGTATTCTAAGTAGTGAATTCATATTATCCGGATAGTCGCGATATGTTGAGAAGCATCACTCACGATGTAGAATAAATGTGATTAATTAATTAATCATATTTAATAAATTAGAGAATTTATATAAATAATGATAAAATAGTTTTATTATTATTTATTTCTACTACCGGCTTAATATTGAACCTACAGGGTCACACCATAAAAAGAGAATGATTTAATGGTGGAGGAATTAATTAATAATGGCTAATAATTATTTATTTGTGAAATAAATAATTAATTGGAAAATTTAATAATTGATTAAATGAGATTTAATTGATTATAAATTAATTAAGAAAAGTTCTTAATATTATTAATTAAAGGATTTAATTTTTGGAAATTAAATCAAGAGAGAGAATTATTTCTAAAGTGTTTAGAAAAAGGATTAATGATTAAAAGGTGTTTTAATTATTAATGAGAATAATAAATGGGATAATAATAATAATAATATTTATGGGAAAATTTCAGCTGAAAATTTTGCCTATAAATACACTATTATAGACCCTATTTTATTCGAACCCACATCAAACCCGAAAACCCAAAAAAGTTTGGAAAACCCAATTCTCTCCACCTCCTTCTTCCTCCTTAACATCGTTTTCTTGGTGGATACCGGTGGAGTGCTTCACACTTGAGGATCAACTGCTAAGGATCTCTGATCGTTGTCTCCGAATTATTTTTAAAGGTTAGATTCGATCCCTCGAATTTTTATTCACGATGTATATGCTTTTATTTGGATTTTATATGTGTAAAAGTGTTTTGCCATGCCCCCGCTGCGTTTAAAATCCTACACCTCATACCCAACTCCCTAATCATTCCTCAAACTTTATTGCCTTTATATTCCTTTCCACTTCATTTTCTTTTTATTTTCCTTTCTCTTATCATTATTTCATGAACCAACACAACATAAGCATTGATTTCAAACATCCCGTCATTCTGGATTCGTGTCCTCAGAATGAATCTTGACAACTTTTACAACTTAGATTCATAATTCATCATACTCTTCTGCCTTTGTTCTGGCTCTAAAGCTTCTACACTATCTCCATAACCTTGGGAAGTACTTTCCTGAAAACAATTGACTGAACTTAAATCAGTTTATTATAACCTATGGCTCCGTGCCTTCCTTGGACTTTCACCAGCGGGTGGTCTCTCTCTTAGGAGGGTAAGTGACAAAAACACTCTTTTGTGATTCGTCAATCATTCAGAATCTCAAATGATTCCTCTATTTCCTTTAGCCAGGCTCTTGCCTCGACTAGGTCAACCTGTTCCTTGGAACTCTGAGAGCTTAGAGACTTAAAGGTCCTGAAAGAATTTCCTACCGCATTGTTTCCTCAAGGTGGTGGTTGGGGATAATAGTCTAAGTTCTATCTAGACAGGTCCATAAATTACCGTATAGGAGTACCGTCTCGGGTCTCCTTTCCTTACTCGACTTTCTGTTTCCTTAGTATGAAATGTTTCAACCTTCTCCCATAATCGGGGTTATCTTATACATTAAAAACCTTGTTTTCCACTCTATTATGCAATGGGTTCTTTCTTTCTTGATGGTAACCTCCCTGACTATCATATTCAGGGTTTTCCTTAAATCTTATTCCTCAAACTATGGCTCTCATCTAAGTTCTCATCCTTAAGCTCTTGAACTTTTGGAACCCAATTTCTGTAGACCTCACTATCCCCTTATCATCTTTCTCGGTATGGATCTTTTCTCCAGTCATTGACTCTCTGCCTTCATTCATCACTTTTTCTGGCACAATATGTTCTTTTCCAAAAATTCGGTCTGTATTGCAATCTCAAACAGCTTTTCGGTACCGGCTCCGGTTACCTTCACTTCTATTCCCATTTTCTCAAAATCTCTTATAAACTCTCCCAAAGACTGTGGCGCCCTCCAAACCCGGGTCAGAAGTTTGGGGTCCACACATACACCTTAATTATAACCTGCTTATAACAATAATAAAGATAATAATAATATATGCAATGACCCTACTTACCAACCACCACGGACCGCAACAGGTTAAAGTATGCACACAAGCCAAACACACTAATATATTATAAACCGTTCAAATCCCAACTATTTCAAATTCAAACTGAGTATTAAACATTATTACAAACTTTTACAAACTTAAATTATTCCAAAAGAAGCCTACTAGCTCAGCTTTCTCAACCTGAACCCCTAGCTCTCACGCTGGACTGGGGATCCTCTTTACCAACTGGTTCCTTTTTAACTGGAAAGAATATAAACAACATCGCACAAATGAGCTAACTAGCTCAGCAAGTCACAATGACAAAACTGAGAATAATGATCATCAGGTGAATATGGTTATGATATCAAGTGAACAATGGATTATGATTTAGAATTGGATATTATACTTTTAATTTAAAACAAAGGTTAGGCTGCTGATCAGTCACGCACTAACCCCGAGCAAGGCACACAACATTGCTCTAACTACTGGATCCAAGGCACACATTGGCCTAACTTGACCATTATATGGTCTGACCACGAATCTGGTCCACAATTTTATAAAAACAATCCAATTCTAACATAATAACAGAATATGCAATAATAAACAATAACCGAAATTATTAACAACAATAAATGTTTAACAATGAAAGGGTTTCAATCCTTGTAAGGATCAACAAGGTACTTTCAAAGCTTGAATGCTGGGTAATGAAAGAATTGGATAACAAAGGAAACAACGTTTCAGGGTTTCAAGGATTTGGTCTTTCAAAGCATAAGATATCATGGATTGAGTATATAATAATTCAGTTCAGTGTCTGGTATTTAGTTTATATGTATTTGTGGAGTAGTATCGTAGATTTGTGGTTCGTGTTTGGGTATACAATAATCAATGGCTTAGAAAGAATATGGTTCATAGCTCAAGAATAATAACTGAAATTAGGATTTAGGTTTCCGTGCTTCAAAGCACTTGCAATGTCAACAAGACTATCAAGAATTACAATATCTCGAGAAAGTTCAGAACACTTGCCTGATATTAGCTTACTATCCTGCACTTGCTTTCAATCGCAATCGTCTTACTCCTCAACTACATGTTTCCCTTTCCTACGCCTTGCCTCTTCTGCTCACATATCATAAGCATCTATCAATCATCAACTCACAGGATTCTATTCAACACATACTTCTATCTACCCTTCGTTTTACCCAAATCCGATTAACGGATTGAAATCTATGCAATAACCAAGTAAACACCGAATATATAGACCGATAGTCAAACAACAGGTCACGTATAACACATAATACATCACGTAATCAATGACATATCATCTATAAAGAAGTCTCGGGTCATAAATATGCTTTCGGGTATTTAAAATGATTTTTAAAACATTTTTCGGAATTAAAACGGGTCGTTGGATCAATTTCGGGTTAATAAACAAGGTTCGGTTGGCCCATTCTGGCTCCGAAATAACTTTAGAATAATTATCGAGCCTTGGAAATAATTTAGAATAATATTTTAAAGCTCGAAACTATTTTTCAGAATTTTTAAATCATTTTTAAATAATTAAATCTAATTAAATAACTAATTAAAATCAATTAATAATTAATTAAATCAATTAATCAATTAATTTTTGAATTAATTGACTAATTAATCAATTAAAAATTAACTGAAATTAATTAACTAATTAATTCAGATTTATTTGTGAATTAAAAATAATTTTCGGAATTAAAATAATAATTTTTAGAATTTTCAGAAATTGAAAATGAATTTTTATAATAAAAATAAATAGGAAATATGATTTTTAAACATTTTTAAAACAAAAATCCAATTTTTGCAAAGTCTGGAAACTACAGGGACCAAACTGCATCGTTTTCAAAACTGCAGGGACCAAACTGCAATTTTACAGTCTAGTCGCCGGAAAAAGTCGGGAGTGGCCGGAGAACATGTTCCCGACGTCCTCACCCCACCAACACCTCCAGATCACATCTACAGGTTACCAGGAACACAACCATGCAATCAAAACAACCTAACAATCCCTGAGTTGGCCGGAATTTGGCCGTAAAATTTTCCAGTTTCCGGCGAACATCGGAAAACTTCAAAACACAACTCCTTCTCTACAGACCTCGTTGGTTCATGAAACTTATACGACTAGATTGCAAATTTCACAGAGAACACAACCCACTATAACACAACATCAATCTATCACAGAATAAGAAACCCCCAAATTTCAATTAAGAACATTCATACGGGTTATAAACCCTAATTTTGAAATTCAAAAATTAAACTCAAATTTGAACATGTTATTGAACTCCAAATCAGACGTATGACATATGAAAATCATCAGGAAAACAAGCTCTACAACATGCAATCATCAAATCATACAAACAATCATCCGAACAAAAATTCATATTTTTAATAAAATAAATTCGAAAATAAATAAATTTTTAGAAAAATACCCTTGATTTCTGCAGTGAAATAAAGCTCAGAATCTGATAGAACACCTCAAATCCTTCATTTTGGTTACTCAAGCTTTAAAAACAGAGATCGGTAACGCCTTCGTTTTGCTGTTTGATTTTTAGAACAGTTTATGTAATTAGGGTTTTTCTCTGAAAATTATATAATTAACTATCTGCAAATGATTTTTAATACGAAATAAAATACGGTAAAAGGCTATTTATAATTACGGAAAATTTGTATCCCGTTGGATCATTCCGGATATAAAACAGTACGTTTATCTGTAAAAACCGATCCAAACGGTATCGGTTTTCGGGATAATTATCCAAATCAGTACAATTTGTACTGCGGTCTTGGTCTCAGCGCCTGGTTACACGTATTACGAAGTGATAATTGGGATAGTTTAATAAAAAGCTCCCGTTTATCGAAAATACAGGTTTTATTGATTTACCGAAACGAATATTGTATCGAAAATGTTGCGCCGGGACCCGCGCAGGACAAACCGTAAGCCGGATCGAAAAAGTCGAAACATGAAAAATGCTCGGAATATTACAATTAGGTTAGGAAGGAGTTCTCGGAAGAGTTTCGGGTTCCAAAAACGTAACAACGGTTGACGTTGGTTGGTTCCCGTTTTTATAAAATAGATTTTAATTACCCGGAAAAAGATTTTAGAAATTTCATATGATTCTTATAAATCCATAAATCAACATAAAAATAATTAGGAAGATATGACAATTATCTATATTTTATTTTGGACATATAAAAATTAAAATACTCAATTAATATTATTTTTGAATATTCAAGTACAGATAACACTTAACAATTAACTCACAGAATAGATACTGGGCACACATAATAATATCAAAAATAATTACACGATATATCCCGGATATTACATCCTTCCCCTCTTAAAAGGATTCTGTCCTCAGAATCTCCTAAGAAAACAAATGAGAGTATTTTTCTCTCATATCATTTTCTAACTCCCAGGTTGACTCTTCAACCTTTGGGTTTCTCCACAATACTCTTACTAACTTTACCACTTTATTTCTCAATACTTTCTCTCTTTCCTCTAGAATCTCTATCGGACTCTCTACATATGATAAATCTGCCTGAAGCTCTATTGGCTCATATTCTATTACATGCCTGGAGTCTGGATTATATTTCTTGAGCATCGATACATGAAAAATATTGTGAATGTGCTCCATGTGCGGAGGTAACGCCAATTCGTAAGCTACTTTGCCAACGCGCTTTAGGATCTCAAAAGGTCCGACATATCTTGGGCTTAGCTTCCCTTTCTTTCCAAACCTCGTTAGTCCTTTCCATGGTGATACTTTCAGTAATATCAAGCTTCCTTCTTCAAATTCCATGTCTTTCCTTGATTGGTCTGCATATTTCCTCTGACGATTTTGAGCGGCTATTAATCTTTTCTGGATAAGTTCAACAACTTCCTTTGTCTGCTGTACCAGTTCAGGTCCAATAATCTTGCGTTCTCCTACTTCATCCCAATATATGGGAGATCTATATTTGCGTCCATAAAGGGCTTCATAGGGTGGCATTCCAATGCTGGCATGATAACTGTTGTTGTAAGCAAACTCTACCAGAGGTAAATGTTCGTCCCAACTTCCTTTGAAATCAATAGCACAAACACGTAACATATCCTTGATTGTCTGGATCGTTCTTTCACTTTGGCCATCCGTTTGGGGGTGATAAGCTGTACTCATATTCAGTCTTGTTCCCAAACATTCTTGAAAACTCTTCCAGAATCTTGAATTAAACCTTGGATCTCGATCAGATACGATAGACACTGGAACTCCATGACGAACTACAATTTCTTTTAGGTACATATGGACCAACTTGTCGAGCGAAAATCTTTCATTTATAGGCAGAAAATGAGCTGACTTGGTAAGTCTATCCACTATAACCCAAATGGCATCATGATTAGCCCTTGTCCTTGGTAATCCAACTATGAAATCCATGGTAATATGTTCCCACTTCCACTCTGGAATCTCCAATGGCTGTAGCAATCCGCTTGGTCTTTGATGCTCTACTTTAACTATCTGACAGGTATAACATTTGCTAACCCATTCCGTAATTTCCCTCTTCATATCTGGCCACCAATAATTTTTCTTTAAATCTCTGTACATTTTGGTACTCCCTGGATGGATGAAATATCTTGAACTATGTGCTTCTTGTAAAATTTTATTCTTTAACTTCGTCACTGGTGGAATCCAGATTCTAGATGAAAATCTCAAAATGCCTTGATCATCCTTTTGCGTGCATAATTCTTCACCTACCAAACGATTTATATCTTGATCCATTACATCTTTCTGACATTTCTTTATTTTCTCCAACAACTCTGGCTGGAAAGTCATACTGTACACTTTCGCTTCCTCAGGTTCGCAAACTCTAATTTCCAATTCCAATTTCTGAAATTCCTTATATATATCTTCAGGTACTGATAACTCATTTAACTTTTCCTTCCGACTTAATGCGTTTGCCACCACGTTCGCCTTACCGGGGTGATAATTAATCGAGCAATCATAATCCTTGATCAATTCTAACCATCTCCTTTGCCTCATATTAAGTTCCTTCTGGGTAAATATATATTTCAAACTTTTGTGATCCGTGAAAATCTCACACTTTTCTCCATACAAATAATGTCTCCAAATCTTCAAAGCAAAAACTATAGCTGCTAGCTCCAAGTCATGAGTAGGATACTTTTGTTCGTGTGGTTTCAATTGCCTTGACGCATACGCAATCACCTTGTCGTGCTGCATAAGAACACATCCTAATCCTTTGTAGGAAACATCGCTATAAATTACGAAATTCCCTTGATCGTCTAGAAGTGACAAAACAGGTGTTGTGATTAATCTCCGCTTCAATTCCTGAAAACTTTCTTCGCACTTGTCATTCCATATAAACTTTTCATTCTTTTGTGTAAGCTTTGTTAATGGTGTGGCAATCCTTGAGAAATTCTGAACGAATCGTCGATAATATCCTGCCAATCCCAAGAAACTTCTTACCTCAGTGGGTGTTCTCGGTCTCTCCCAATTCGTAATTGCTTCGATCTTTGCCGGGTCCACTTTGATCCCTTCGTTACTGACTATGTGTCCTAAGAACTGAACTTCTTGTAGCCAAAACTCACACTTCGACAATTTAGCATATAACTTCTTTTTCCTTAAAATCTCCAAAGTTGTCCTTAAATGTTCCGCATGATCCTCCTCCGTCTTTGAATAGATCAAAATATCGTCTATAAATACTATAACGAACTTGTCCAAATATTCCTTGAAAATTCTGTTCATCAGGTCCATAAATGCTGCTGGGGCGTTGGTCAATCCAAAAGACATCACTAAAAACTCGTAATGTCCATACCTTGTTCTGAAAGCTGTCTTTGGTATATCTTCTGGTTTGATCTTCAGTTGATGATATCCCGATCTTAAATCGATCTTGGAGAAATACTTGGCTCCCTTCAATTGGTCAAACAAATCATCAATTCTGGGTAACGGATACTTATTCTTGATTGTCAACTTGTTGAGCTCCCTATAGTCGATGCACAGTCTCATGCTTCCATCTTTCTTCTTGACAAATAATACCGGGGCTCCCCATGGGGATACGCTGGGTCTGATTACTCCTTTTTCTAACTGTAATTGCTTTGCTAGCTCTTTCATCTCAACAGGCGCCATTCTGCACGGGGCTTTGGATACTGGTTCTGTTCCAGGTGCTAAGTCGATCACAAATTCAATTTCTCTATCTGGAGGAAGTCCTGGCAATTCGTCGGGAAATACGTCTGGAAATTCATTCACTACTGGGATATCTTCAAGTTTTGCTGGCTCCTGACTTTTGTCAATCACGTATGCTACAAAATGCTGGCATCCTTGCCGTAGTAACTTCTTGGCTTGAATCATCGTTAAGAACTTCTTTACTTGTTTCTGACTTTTGAACGTTACTATTCTTTCGTCTGGCATTTTCACCATTACTTTCTTATTTCGACAATCTATCTGAGCATCATGCTTAGATAACCAATCCATCCCTAATATCACATCAAATTCTCCTAACTTAAATGGTATCAAATCTACACAAAACTTACTACCAGAAATCTCAATCTCACAATTTCCACAAACTTGGTTCACAGTTACACGTTCTTGATTTGCTAATTCCACAGTCATTATTTCATTTAAGCACTCAACTGGACAGTTTAATTTACTAACAAAATCTCGTGAAACAAACGATCGAGTTGCTCCCGAGTCTATTAACACTTTGGCACATAAAGAATTCATATTAAGCGTACCTGCCATGACATCCGTATCCTGGATAGCATCCTTCACTGACATGTCGAAAACTCTAGCCCTTGGAGTCTCATTTACTGCTGGGGTAGATCCTATAATTCTCAATGCATTACTAACTGGGGCTGGTGTCTTGCAATCCATGGCCATATGTCCTGGCTTCCCACATTTAAAGCATGTAAATCCAATGACTGGAACTTTCACTGCTGGATTCCGGATAGGTTGATCTTTATTTGCTGGCTCTCTTGCTGGCTGATTTCGGCACTCCCTCGAGTAGTGCCCTTTCTGGTTGCATTTAAAACATACCACATTCAACTTGTTACAAACTCCTCCATGCTTCTTTCCACATACTTGACAATCTGGAAAAGTTAATCTCAACTGATTCGGCTGATTCACATTAGCTGGACGATTACCCTGGCCTCCGTCTCCTGCATTTTGTCTCCTGAAATTAAAATTTCTCCCTGGCTGAAACTTGCCCTTCTTAAAATTTGGAAACTTCCCTGTTTGTGACTGACCCTCACTTCCCTCAACTTTTCTTTTCTTGCTTTCCTTTTCTTTCTGGAACATCTCACTCTCTGTCTCTGCGATCATAGCTTTCTGTACAACCCCGATATAGGTATCCAATTCAAAAATAGCTACCTTCCCCCTGATCCATGGCTTCAAGCCTTGCTGGAATCTCTTAGCTTTCTTTCTATCAGTATCAACATACGACGGCACATACCTTGACAATTCCTCAAACTTCCCCTCATAATCTGTTACCGACATATTCCCTTGCTTTAACTCTAAAAACTTCAGTTCCATTTGATCCTGAACAAACTGAGGAAAATACTTTTCTAAAAACAATTCCTTGAACCTTTCCCAACTAATAACATCTGTGCCTTCCAATGTCTTCACCATTTCCCACCAATAGGTGGCCTCATTCTTCAGATAGTAACTTGCAAACTCAACCTTCTGTTCCTCTTTCACTTTCACTAAGGCAAATGCCTTTTCTATTTCCTTTAACCAAACATTTGCTTCAATTGGCTCTAAGGAACCCTTGAATTCTGGTGGGTTTATTGCCTGAAAAGTTTTGAAAGTTACCTGGGGATTGGTCTGTCTTTGTTGTTGTTGTGCCAGGTGAACTGTTTGTTGGGCCAAGATTTGAAGAATCTGGGCTATTGCTGGGTCCATGGGTCCTGGGTTCACATTCTGGGTTGTATCATCTTGGTTATTATTGTTGTTGGTTTCTTCATTCTGGGTGTTGGTGCGGGTATTTCTTCTAGGAGGCATTCTCTGTAAAGAATCAATCAACTTATTTAGCTTTTGAATCAATCTTTTACATAAAAAAATAGTTTTGCAAAATAGAAATATTTCTTTTTGAAAACAGTTGTGACTAAATAAATTGCATGCTTCTTTACAGAATATAAACAGTTATGGAAAACAGGGCACATGGTATCACAGGGTATACTGGTGCAATAAATAAGGTAAAGTAAAACAGGTGCGATAAAGTAAATGACAGTGTTGGAAAGGAAAAAGGTACTGATATATATAGATCAAAAGTTTTAGGGTAGTACAAGCGTAAAGACGCTTCGAAAGTAAAAGCAAAAATGGTACAACAACCTACTCACTAGTCAGCATCGCTAGTCTATAAATACAACTCAAAAGTCTTCTAATACACACTACACACTACTGTCCATACTACATAATCATAACAACACTACTCAGCATCTTCATCTCAAAATCTCTAACTCAGCTCCAAGGAAACTCTGGTCCTGCCAGCCTCTCAAAGTCCTCCATCACCTCAGTAGCCCAGCCCAGCAGTGCATCAGGGCCTCTGCCAGGTAGTGTAGCTCCATGTAACCTAGCCTCAAGAACCCTCCGTGTCACATGAATCTCCTCTTGAAGCTCCCTCACACCACGATTAACATCTGTAGTCCTGATGATATGCTGTAACTCTCTAATCTGAGCCAACAAGGAATCACGCTCCAATAGAAGAGCCTCATACCGGTAATAAGGAACAGGGGCAATGTAGACTGGAATGGGGCACTCGCTACTGAATGCCCAGTGGAATCTGAATCAGCTGGTGGGGGTCCTCTGACAGGTGGCCTCATGCCTGGAGGTGGAATAGCCTGCAATGGTACGGGCTGCAACACCGGTGGAGGTAGAATAGCTAATGCTGGTGGAATAACAGGACGTGGATCCGATGCTAGTGCTCCAACTGAAGGCTCTGAGTGATCAGCTGATACGGGAATAAAAGAGTCGGCCATCTCTGTTATCTGAAATCATATCGTAATATAAGAATCTTGTACCATAACGCAATTTACACTAATACCTGATATACCGAAACACTCAACCTCTCAACGTTCTATCATCCTATGCCTTACTTCTAATCCTAACCCTCTACCCATTCCCGTTAACCTAGGCTTGTGTCAGTGACTTATAACCTGTAGCTCTGATACCAAACTTGTGGCGCCCTCCAAACCCGGGTCAGAAGTTTGGGGTCCACACACACACCTTAATTATAACCTGCTTATAACAATAATAAAGATAATAATAATATATGCAATGACCCTACTTACCAACCACCACGGACCGCAACAGGTTAAAGTATGCACACAAGCCAAACACACTAATATATTACAAACTGTTCAAATCCCAACTATTTCAAATTCAAACTGAGTATTAAACATTATTACAAACTTTTACAAACTTAAATTATTCCAAAAGAAGCCTACTAGCTCAGCTTTCTCAACCTGAACCCCTAGCTCTCGCGCTGGACTGGGGATCCTCTTTACCAACTGGTTCATTTTTAACTGGAAAGAATATAAACAACATCGCACAAATGAGCTAACTAGCTCAGCAAGTCACAATGACAAAACTGAGAATAATGATCATCAGGTGAATATGGTTATGATATCAAGTGAACAATGGATTATGATTTAGAATTGGATATTATACTTTTAATTTAAAACCAAGGTTAGGCTGCTGATCAGTCACGCACTAACCCCGAGCAAGGCACACAACATTGCTCTAACTACAGGATCCAAGGCACACATTGGCCTAACTTGACCATTATATGGTCTGACCACGAATCTGGTCCATAATTTTATAAAAACAATCCAATTCTAACATAATAACAGAATATGCAATAATAAACAATAACTGAAATCATTAACAACAATAAATGTTTAACAATGAAAGGGTTTCAATCCTTGTAAGGATCAACAAGGTACTTTCAAAGCTTGAATGCTGGGTAATGAAAGAATTGGATAACAAAGGAAACAACGTTTCAGGGTTTCAAGGATTTGGTCTTTCAAAGCATAAGATATCATGGATTGAGTATATAATAATTCAGTTCAGTATCTGGTATTTAGTTTGTATGTATTTGTGGAGTAGTATCGTAGATTTGTGGTTCGTGTTTGGGTATACAATAATCAATGGCTTAGAAAGAATATGGTTCATAGCTCAAGAACAATAACTGAAATCGAGATTTAGGTTTCCGTGCTTCAAAGCACTTGCAATGTCAACAAGACTATCAAGAATTACAATATCTCGAGAAAGTTCAGAACACTTGCCTGATATTAGCTTACTATCCTGCACTTGCTTTCAATCACAATCGTCTTACTCCTCAACTACCTGTTTCCCTTTCCTACGCCTTGCCTCTTCTGCTCACATATCATAAGCATCTATCAATCATCAACTCATAGGATTCTATTCAACACATACTTCTATCTACCCTTCGTTTTACCCAAATCCGATTAACGGATTGAAATCTATGCAATAACCAAGTAAACACCGAATATATAGACCGATAGTCAAACAACAGGTCACGTATAACACATAATACATCACGTAATCAATGACATATCATTTATAAAGAAGTCTCTGGTCAAAAATATGCTTTCGGGTATTTAAAATGATTTTTAAAACATTTTTCGGAATTAAAACGGGTCGTTGGATCAATTTCGGGTTAATAAACAGGGTTCGGTTGGCCCATTCTGGCTCCGAAATAATTTTAGAATAATTATCGAGCCTTGGAAATAATTTAGAATAATATTTTAAAGCTCGAAACTATTTTTCAGAATTTTTAAATCATTTTTAAATAATTAAATCTAATTAAATAACTAATTAAAATCAATTAATAATTAATTAAATCAATTAATCAATTAATTTTCGAATTAATTGACTAATTAATCAATTAAAAATTAACTGAAATTAATTAACTAATTAATTCAGATTTATTTGTGAATTAAAAATAATTTTCGGAATTAAAATAATAATTTTTAGAATTTTCAGAAATTAAAAATGAATTTTTATAATAAAAATAAATAGGAAATATGATTTTTAAACATTTTTAAAACAGAAATCCAATTTTTGCAAAGTCTGGAAACTACAGGGACCAAACTGCATCGTTTTCAAAACTGCAGGGACCAAACTGCAATTTTGCAGTCCAGTCGCCGGAAAAAGTCGGGAGTGGCCGGAGAACATGTTCCCGATGTCCTCACCCCTCCAACACCTCCAGATCACATCTACAGGTTACCAGGAACACAACCATGCAATCAAAACAACTTAACAATCCCTGAGTTGGCCGGAATTTGGCCGTGAAGTTTTTCAGTTTCCGGCGAACATCGGAAAACTTCAAAACACAACTCCCTTCTCTACAGACCTCGTTGGTTCATGAAACTTATACGACTAGATTGCAAATTTCACAGAGAACACAACCCACTATAACACAACATCAATCTATCACAGAATAAGAAACCCCCAAATTTCAATTAAGAACATTCATACGGGTTATAAACCCTAATTTTGAAATTCGAAAATTAAACTCAAATTTGAACATGTTATTGAACTCCAAATCAGACGTATGACATATGAAAATCATCAGGAAAACAAGCTCTACAACATGCAATCATCAAATCATACAAACAATCATCCGAACAAAAATTCATATTTTTAATAAAATAAATTCGAAAATAAATAAATTTTTAGAAAAATACCCTTGATTTCTGCAGTGATATAAAGCTCAGAATCTGATAGAACACCTCAAATCCTTCGTTTTGGTTACTCAAACTTTAAAAACAGAGATCGGTAACGCCTTCGTTTTGCTGTTTGATTCTTAGAACAGTTTATGTAATTAGGGGTTTTCTCTGAAAATTATATAATTAACTATCTGCAAATGATTTTTAATACGAAATAAAATACGGTAAAAGGCTATTTATAATTACGGAAAATTTGTATCCCGTTGGATCATTCCGGATATAAAACAGTACGTTTATCTGTAAAAACTGATCCAAACGGTATCGGTTTTCGGGATAATTATCCAAATCAGTACAATTTGTACTGCGGTCTTGGTCTCAGCGCCTGGTTACACGTATTACGAAGTGATAATTGGGATAGTTTAATAAAAAGCTCCCGTTTATCGAAAATACGGGTTTTATTGATTTACCGAAACGAATATTGTATCGAAAATGTTGCGCCGGGACCCGCGCAGGACAAACCGTAAGCCGGATCGAAAAAGTCGAAACATGAAAAATACTCGGAATATTACAATTAGGTTAGGAAGGAGTTCTCGGAAGAGTTTCGGGTTCCAAAAACGTAACAACGGTTGACGTCGGTTGGTTCCCGTTTTTATAAAATAGATTTTAATTACCCGGAAAAAGATTTTAGAAATTTCATATGATTCTTATAAATCCATAAATCAACATAAAAATAATTAGGAAGATATGACAATTATCTATATTTTATTTTGGACATATAAAAATTAAAATACTCAATTAATATTATTTTTGAATATTCAAGTACAGATAACACTTAACAATTAACTCACAGAATAGATACTGGGCACACATAATAATATCAAAAATAATTACACGATATATCCCGGATATTACAAAGACATTATTATCTTGAGTCTCTCCTTTTTTACTAAGGGCATCAGCCACCACATTGGCTTTCCCTGAATGATAAAGAATCTCCCAATCATAATTCTTGATTAGCTCTAACCACCTCATTTGGCGGATGTTGAGCTCTTTCTGCGTGAAAATGTACTAGAGCACTTATGGCTTGTGCAAATCTCGCACTTTTCTCCATACAAGTAGTGCCTCCAATCTTTAGGGCAAAACTATTGCCATGAGCCCAAGCTCATGGGTGGGGATATCGAATTTTATATTCCCTTAATTGTCTTGACGCGTACGCGATTACCTTGCTGTACTGTATAAGAAGCACCCTAATTCCTTATGCGAATCGTCAATACAAATCACAAAATCTCCTTTTTCCATCCGGCAATGCCAACATAGGGGCCATCACCAATCTTTGCTTCAGTTCTTGAAAGCTGTTCTCGCATTTCTCTATCCATTCGAACTTCTCAGTCTTATGAGTAAGCCGCGTTAAAGGGGCTACTATCTTTACAAACTTGAACGAACCTCTGGTAGTGACCGGCCAATCCTACCTCTGGGAGTTGCCCTAACCATGGTCATCAATTCCTCAGTGGTCCTTTATTCATTCTTGTCAGGATCCTTCACGGGATCCTCCTCAGCAACAATCCCTTCTAGGACAACATCCTCAACCGTTACATCCTCAATATCAACATCATCCGGTCCTGCGTTAGGACGCTCTATCGGATCCACAATCCGATCTCCAATTAGTAATAAAACATCATCGCGCTGTTACTCCTCAACCTAGGGTTCGGTGTTCTGCTACCATATACGATAACGAACTACGCTTCTATCACGATATTTATAAGGGTTCCCATAAGGGTTTTAACTGTCAGTACTACGTTAGGTAGCCCGACTATGAACTTGACAAGAGTTCTTATTATCTTAGTTATTATCTTAACGTCACATCATCTCTGAGGTTTATAACGCTTAGCTCTGATACCATTTCTGTAACACCCCCAAATCCGGGGTCGGGGATTCGGGTTGTCACGAGTTCCATTTCCCTTAATAACACCCAATCTTAGTAAACAATCAACTACTCTGTACTGTGACCCCACAATAAACACACACACCACAAGTTATAGTCTCAGAGATGAATATCCAAAAATAATCACAAGTCGTTTTATTCCACAATTATAAGCCAATACACCTTAAAAGGGTTTCTGAATAAATTTACATTTCTTTGCCATTATTACAATTGATAAAGATACATAAGTCTGGTACATCAAAAGTTGAAAGCCTAGCCTATTGGTAGTTCCTACCTCAGCTACAGCGACATCAACACCTATAGGAAACTGCGGAACATTTCCTGATCGCTTGCGAATCGGGAGCTTGGTCCTGTTCATCTTTTCTATCTGTTGTTGTGTGATGAAAGAAGAAAGCAAGGGTGAGCAACAAGCCCACCAAAATAATATGTATAATGATTTACAATATATGAGCATTCTCATAGTACTCATGAAAGTCTTGGTCAAGAAGAAATGAACCCAGTTTGATATCTTAATGCGATGAAGTCGCAAAATATTTAGTATATATACATATATACCTTTCAAAATCTTGGAAGTCCTCTTCCATGCATAATATACACAGAGTTCTAGTTTATAACTGTATAAAACTATCGTTGCAAGGTGATCTCATATATCTAACCTCGTCTCAACGTTTTTCTGAAAATCTTTGACATGCATAAGATAATCATTTACTAGATATAAGTTTAAAAGATGAAGTTACAAGATACTCCAATATACTTATATCTTTTCCAAATACTACTTGAACTACCACCGTTCAAGTTATAATTAGTTCAAAAGTTCATCACATAGATAAGACTACAAGATAATACTTGAATAGATTCAATCTTTAAAATATCATCAAAATAAAATGAAGTTATGAGATACTTCATTTGATGTAAACATCATTTTGAAAACTTGACCCTGCCAACACTCAACAATCGCCCAACCGTAGCCTTTCTATCGAAGTGCTCTGGGTAGTGTTGCACAAATATCCAATTGGATGATGAACTCATTACGGGAGTTTATCGCGCCAGGAAGACCACTTACGATGATCAGTCGCAGTAGTACAACCCCACCATTTTCTACATGTAGAGGAGAACCTGTCGGATTTACTTGTCAACCGAACACTGGACTCCTAAGGAATGGACCGTCTTAGCGGAACTTCCAGGCCATTTTGGGCCAATAATATAAGGCTGGGCCGGCGCCACTCGACCACTTACGCCACTCCTAGTTCAGATGAAATCCATGACTCTGAAATGTAAAGCTCGTCCCCCCTTTCCCCAAGTAGAAACTTGTTGATACGGCTCCACCAAGAAGTCGTATCTAGTTGGAAAGGAAAACTCACCGATATTTCCCAGGCGATGCCTGTTAATGGATTAACTTGTTCCAAGAATTTTTACTTCCCGAGTGTTGGGTAAGTAATCAAAAACTCTTTTATCGAAATAGCAACCTTGTTGCGAATATAAAACACACCACAGAGCCGGATCCCTCAGGTTTTGAGCGAGTATTTAAATCCCCTTTGAAAGGAGGATCTTAAATATAAAAATGAGTTTTGGGATCCGCTCTAACTTTTAAAAATGATTTTAAAGACTCGAAAACACTTTAAAGAGTGTTTGGAGTAATGCTGATTTAATAAAGTAAATCAGTCCCAATATATTAGAAAATATCTGAATATTATTATTTAAATAATATTCTCATAAAGAATAATCTTTATAAAAATAATTGAAGTAGAAGTTTTAAAACTTATACTTAAAATGAATATTAAATAACCAAAGATATACCTATACAAAAGTACTATCTTTATTTGAATAATCAAAAGTGAGTTTGATTATCGACACCTTATTCTTTAATAAAATAAAGAATATATCTCAGCAAATAATCGAAGTCATAGATCCTCAAATGAATATTCAAATAATATTCAATAAATAAAATATGCTGAGTCATAAGCCCTCGAATGAATATTTGAAATAATATTCAATAAATAAATAAGCTGAGTCATAAGCCCTCGAATGAATATTCGAAATAATATTCATTAAATAATATAAAGTTATCGAATAAACCCTATTCGATTAATAGTTTTGAAAACTATAACCATATATATATAAATATATATATATAAAATCTACTCGGGATCCTCGACTCCCGGTTTTAGAAAATGTTCACACCTTTGGGTCCCTATACTAAGGGTATATGCAAATTACCGCTATTCTCTAGCATAGGTATTATCAACTGAACCAACAGATATATATGGAAAGAATACGAAACAGGCATGCATATGTACCATATCACATGCTACAATATATCGCAAGAATTTGCTAATTTAACCATCATGCATCTATCACAAGATAATGCATATACAAGTGTATACATCACAACAACAGTATAACGGATAGAAAACTTTCCTGAGTGCTCCAGGATAGGCTTAAGCTTAGAGTGGGTCCGATAACCTATGAACAACAACATAAGTCGTAATTAAACCCCGGTCTCTTAAGAAACTAGACTTTAACCATTTAGAGTCCTAACGTTCGCTTTCGCGCTTAACGATTTACTTAAGTCGCTCGAGTACCCTCGGCTCCCCCATTTTAATAAATTAACCATTACGAGTTTTAAGGCGATTCTTTCGCAAGTGTCTTACTAACTGCCTATTACACCTTGCATAAATGTTTCATACTTCAATTAGTCCTTTAAGGTCTTTAACCTATGTTTCAAAGTAAGGCGAGGGGTAATGTTTCGTTCGCGAAACGTCGTTACTTAAAACGGCCGTTTCTCCTAAACCGTTCATCGGAATCAAACGAACCACATATCAAAACGAAGCTCGTAACATGAACTATCTAAACATGACAATGGTCAAAACCTAGCAGGGAGTTGTCGGGTCCTAATGTTATGAACAAAAGCAGTCTAAAGTAAATCGGACATTACGACGGCTATGTTTACGCGATTTCCCAATTTTATACCATTCCAATTCAACCACCATTCAATCCCAATCCATCCATACAACCAAAATTCATCCTCACTACATCATAACAGCCCCAATCAACTCAACATTAACAATTTATACTTATTCTTAAACTTGAATGTAAACTATACTTAAGTCCTTTAACCAAACCATAAGATTTCAACCTTCAATTCACTACCATTCCAACCCAAACTCTAAACCAACAAGCATCAAGCTACTCTTTACCATAACTATCAAAATCATCCTAATATACAAAGTAAAGCTAGGGTTTGGAGATGTTATACCTTCCTTGAAGAGTGGAGAATCAAGAGAATGGCTTGGAATCACCCTTAAAGTCCTTATCCAAGCTTAAACTAAACAAAACTTCAAGAACAAAAATTTTAGTTCTTGAAAAACACTATTCACCATCTTTTTCCATGATTTATTGGAAGAGATTGTGAAGGAATTAGAAGCTTAAACTTATAGGATATCCATATCTATGTACAAGGAACCTTAGATAATTACCTTGTGATTTAACAATGCTTGGAACTTGATTTTGATTTTTTTCTTCCTTTGGAAAAGCAAGAAGCCGAGAGCAAGCTTGGAAGAAATGAAATGTTTTGTGTTTTGTTTGGTTGAATTTTGATTTGTTTTAGGTTAATTACCTAATTAACCTTGATTTTGTGTGGTTATCATTCAACCACACTTCCTTCCCTCCTATGTCATGCTTATGTCACTTTGTGATGTCTTCATCCCTTACTTGCCCTCTTCTTATTGGTTGGATGACCTCATCATCCCTAACCTCTTTGATTAACTTCCTAATTGTTTGCCTAATGACCGCTGATCTGTTATACGGTTCGCTTAACTTTCGTTTTCGTTTATCGTTTGAGGGATCATACCCGGGATCTTATTACTTGGGTTTCCTTAACCTTTCTCAATACATTATATTCCTTTTATGATCCTCTCTTATAATCCTTTAATTTAAATCTTCTTTATCCTGTTACCTTATACTCAATTCTTTCCGTATCTAGTGGATTTCCGGGAAAAATCAAAGTGTTCGGAATTGGATTCTGACGATCTTTACATACACTTATATACCACATAGAGTACTAATAATATCCCAGAAGATCAATAACAGAACCCCTACATAGTGTGGCATGAAAAGTTTTCTCATTCAGCATAATCTGCAAAATCACTATTCATAAGGGTTTCAAAAATTTCCAAAAATTAGGGTTATTACACTTTGTCAAAATTTCTCCTAGATAATTACTTCACAGGAGGTACTGTTGACAAAACTCTTTTTTTTTTACAAACGTTAATGGCTCTACAATACTTGTTCAAATTTATGTAGATGATATTATATTTGGCTCTACAGATGATAAACTTTGTAAAAGGTTTGCTAAGTTAAATCAAAGTAAAATATGAAATGAGCATGATGGGAGAGCTAACTTATTTTCTTGGTTTACAAGTTAAACAAGTTAGTGGTGGAATTTTCATTAGTCAAACTAAATATATTTATGATCTTTTAAAGAAGTTTGACTTAATGGAATATTCATCTACAAAAACTCCCATGGCCGCTGCCACTAAGCTTGAATTAAACAAGGCTGAAAAGTCTGTGGACATTACAAGCTATAGAGGCATGGTTGGTTCACTTTTATATTTAACTGCCAGTAGACTTGATATAATGTTTTCTACATGTCTTTGTGCTAGATTTCAAGCTGATCCTAGAGAATCTCACTTAGTTGCTATTAAAAAGAATTTTCAGATATCTCAAAGGGACTCCAAATCTAGGAATTTGGTACCCTAGAGAGTCTGGTTTTGATCTAATTGGCTACTCAGATGCAGATTATGCAGGTTGCAAAATAGACAGGAAAAGTAGAACTGGCACCTGTCAATTTCTAGGGAATAAGCTTGTATCATGGTCCAGTAAGAAGCAAAATTCTGTTTCTACATCAACAGCTGAGGCTGAGTACATTGCTGCTGGTAGTTGCTGTGCACATATATTATGGATGAGGAATCAACTATTTGACTATGGGCTAAATGTTGACAAAATTCCAATATTCTGTGACAATACAAGTGCCATTGCCATTACTGAAAATCCAGTGCAGCATTCAAGAACCAAGCACATTGACATCAAGTACCATTTCATAAGGGAACATGTGATGAATGGTATATTGGAACTTCATTTTGTTCCAAGTGAAAAACAAATTACAGACATATTTACCAAGCCACTTGATGAATCAACATTCATAAGATTAGTAAGTGAGCTAGGTATGCTTAATTATTCCTAAATTCATGTTCTAATTGTAATTTGTCTTGTAGCCTGAAATGAATTTGTTGCAAGAACAAAGTTGGCTTTAAGTACAATTTATTCTATCAATGGAAGTTGAAAGCCAAAGTTGTTCTATCAACGGATGTCCATTATCCGTTGAAAGACAAATACATTTCTGGTAATTTTTCCTTCAATGGATAAAACTGTGTTAATCTTCAACGGATAACTATTTACCTCATCCGTTGAAGTGTCACATCAGTCGTTTTGAGTGAGTCACAGTCGTTGATTCTATTTACTTAAACGTTGATACATACATATATACACAGTTGTATGTATTTGTATTAAAGGCAGTTTTTAAAATACATACAGGTTTTCTTTTATTCTCAAACGGTTGTAATTCACTTTAAAATATTGTTTAATCATTCTCTTTATGTTTTAATTTGAGAAAGTATAAAAGTCCCGTTGAATTCTTATTTTCACTTTACGCTTTCTTGCAATTTTCAAAAGCTTTTACTCTCTTTCTCTCCCAAGACTCTCAACATTTCTCTGCAACTTCTACTCACAACAATGGCACCAGTAGTAAAGATAATGTCCCAATCTGGGTTTGTCTATGAGAAAAACAATTTCGTAGCTTTGGTGGAAAAGAATGAAGCCCACTCAGATTATCACAAGATGATGGACTTCATCAAAAACTGCAAACTAAGCTATGCAATGCTGGAAGCCCCAATGATTTACTGTGAGGTAGTTGAGGAAATGTGGACAACTGCAGAGTTCAACCCCACTGATATGACCATCTCTTTCTCTCTCAAAGGTAAGGATTACTGTATTAACTGTGATGATATACAGTCCTATTTTAAATTACATAAAAACAATGCCATGACACCACACACTGATAATGATGTATCTAGCATGTTAGATTCCATAGGCTATTCCCTTGATTCTACTAGTTTAGGCAGTATCAAGAGAAAAGGCCTTAGGAAAGAATAGAGCTTTCTTAGTGATGCCTTTATCAAGGTTTTCTCTGGGAAAATTAGTAATTTTGATGCAATAACTTCATCTCTTGTTAATATGCTCTATATGCTGGTTTCTGATAGGTACTTTAATTTTAGAAATTATGTTATGCTAGAATTGGGTACTAGGTTACGTAACAAGGCTAATAGACCTCATAACATCTACTATGCTAGATTCTTTATGTTATTGGCTAACCATGTTGCTGAAGGTTTGGTCATAACTAATGAGAGTAATAAACTCAAATGTTGGGCACAAGAAAAGAGGGTCCTTGTAGCCCTTTAAGGATTAACCTCAATAGTAAGGTGCCATTAGTATACTTACCAATCATGGATGCACCTCAGGTAAGTAATGTAAATACTTCTTCAACTCCTACTACTTCCAATCCCATCATTTCTTTGCCTTCAAGTGTGGCCATGGGATCTGTGTCAATGCCCCAACAGATTCCTACCAAGGCCACCAAACCTAAAGTTTCAAGATCCAAGTCAAAGAAAGCCACCTCTGTTGTCTCTCAAAAGACAACAGTTGTAACACCTACCATAAACTTTGAGGGGAGTGAACATGGTATTAGTGGTGAGGGGAGGGGTGAACATCAAGAAAACCCCCAGAATAAGGTAGGAGAGGTGAGTGGTACCCAAGCTAGCCAAGCCACAGTCTCTCAAAAGACTGTGGTGGTTGAAAAGGATTCAAACTCATCCCTAGTTGCATCCTCCCAAAAGGGTACAACTATTGAAAATAGTCCCCAACCAGGGACACAGAACAAAAGAGGGAGGGACACTGAAGCAACACACTCACCTGTAAAAGCCTTCACAAGAAGAAAGAGGGTTAAAACCCTAGTGTCCACACAGGGTGCACACATTGCACAGATACAACCACCTGTATCTATGCCTTCTCAAATTTAGCTTGATGTGACTCCAATAAATGTGGAGTCACAGCCCCATTCTCTCAAAATTGACACACATCAATCACCAAATTCTCCATCACCATCTCTAGATATGGACATGATATTCACATCAATTCCTGATTCTCCCTCTTTACAACTCAGGGAGGAGCCCCACTCAAATACTGGTGATCATTATCTTTTAGATGATTTGTTGGATCATCAGCCAATTCTTTCAGACTTAGTTGAAGAATCTGTGTCACCTAAATTAAAATCAATCCATACAGATTCAACAATTATGTCACTTTCAATTTCTACTTCTTTTCCTTCTTCAACGGATATCCCTCATCCGTTGACAAGTGGTTGTTCTTCAACGGATAAGATTAACAGCAATTACCCATTGATACCATTAGTTTCAACTTCAACGGATATTCCTTATCCGTTGATGGTCTCTACACAAACAACTGAATTAACTCCAATTGTAGAAGACATGGTTATTGTACAATCACTTCTAGGATTGAGGGAAGGGAGTGAAAACTTGAGTGAGAGGCTGGGTTGCTCCCAGGCAAAAGGAGAGCTTGAGAGTCTAAATATGCATGCTATTTCTTCCAGCATGGCAAAAGAAAGTGAGAGGAGTACCACCTTAGTAGGTGATGGTGAGGGTGTGAGGAGTGTGAGCCAGGGGGAGCCCCTGATGCAAGAAAAGAGAGAAATTGAGAGAAAAGCAGGTACAGGAGGTATAAGGGTGGATCCAGCCATTGCTAGTGAGTCAATGATTGTGGATGATATTGAAAAGAAAAGACAATTTCAGCAACATTACAAAGCTGTAATTGATAACATTTCCTTAGATGCTGACACTTTTACTCATCCTATGTCAACCTATCAACTGTTGGCTATTCAGGGCATTGAGGAGGCAGAAAAGACTTTAAATCTAGTACATACTTCAGAATCTCTACAAAGGGATAAAGTTGTTGTCAATAGGATGCCTTCTACAGCTGGTGAGCCATCTGAAGAATTTGGAGTAAATTCTAATGATGATGACTCTGATTCTTTTGATGGAAGCATGAACTTAGGGGGAGATGAAGACCCAAGTTCTATTCCAGAATTACCTGAATGGGCATTGACAAAGGAGTCTACACTAGGTCATCTCAATGTATCCTTAGTCAAACAAGTCATGTCTATCCAAAAGGCCATTCAGGAAACTTTAAATGCTGGTACCAAGGCTATTATTCAAGCCCACCTAGATTCTCTACATCTCATGAAGCTACAACAATTAAGACATAATCTAAGTGTGGATGAACTCAAGAAGGATATAGCTGACTTGAAGTCCTACAATTCTGAGAAGCTGGATTCAATCATGCCCTTTGGTACCATGCAGGAACTATTACTGAGACTGAGAAGAGAATCAGATGCTGAAAAGAAGATGGCCAAATTGGAGGAAAGAGTTTGTTAGGTCACACTTTCACTGTAGAGGGGGTGAATACAGTGTTTATTACAATCAAATCAAACTTCAAGAACTTATGTAACAGAAAACAAACTTTATTTAAACAATAAACTCTGTTACAATCTGGAACTGTTATCTCTCAGTGATGAACAAAATATCACGAGAGCTTCTAGAGTTATATTAAATAATATTCTCGATAATGATAACACTTCTAGTGTAAACTCTATTTCTGTGTTTATATACTACACAGTTACAAGATATTCGCTAATTGATATGGAATATAATTCTGCTTCCTAAAATATATCAATCAGATATCTTCTATTCCAAGTATTCCATTCTTCACGGAATTCCTTCTTCATGCATATCTCTTCTTATGTTTATCTTGATCTTCTTAACTTTAATCAGCTACTGTCCTTATCTGATCATCCTTCAGCACTTAAGTTCTGATATCTATCTCCTGATGACATAAGTACTGATATCCCTTAAGTTCTGACTTCCAGTATAAGTACTGATCAGTTAAGTACTGATTTGTTCTGTTCAAATAAGATCTGAAATCTAAACATAAAACATATTAGCCATGACATTATCAAATATATCTAACAATCTCCCCCAACTTGTAAATTAACAAAATATACAAGTTAAACAGATATTTGATGATGTCAAAAACATTAAGTACAAATGCATGAGAAATAGACAAGATAACTACAACTTACAGTCCTTAAAGTTTTTACCAATTCAACTTCTGATAACAACTTCAATCTGTATAAATATCAGAATTTAAGCAGTTGTAGATCTTCGACTTGGCTTCATCATTTTCTGATCTCTCTGATGTCAGGAGTTGTTCTGAGATAATTCTTCAACAAACATTTCTCAGCATATCTGAGTTCATCAATCATTCTCCGTTTGACATCTTTAAGCTCTGCAGTATCTTCACCAGTTTGAAATATTGCAGCTCTGAGATC
The DNA here is from genome assembly GCF_009905375.1 of Apium graveolens. NCBI lineage: Eukaryota > Viridiplantae > Streptophyta > Magnoliopsida > Apiales > Apiaceae > Apium > Apium graveolens. The sequence goes on along the minus strand of NC_133657.1, from coordinate 13,844,272 downwards.
ATTAATCTTTGCTTTTCTCAACTCCCGATCTAGTCTTATGACATAAGCTTTATTAGACTATAGATTGAATTCAAGCCCCTTAATACCAAGATATGTTCTGATCTGTGCAGTATTAGGCTTCATATCAACAACATCACCATTGTGATTTCTGTACTTTGGAACATATCTGCTGTCAGACTTAACAGAATAAAGTCTTTTCTGTCTCTGAATCTGTTCCTTTAAGTAGTTTGCAGCAGTCTCTGTTATTCTGTCATCCACTTGAAGTAAGAACAATACATGCTCCAATTCTTCAAAATACTTCAACGGAATGGCATTTTGTCTTATATGATAAACCCTACCATCTGTCATGAAATACAACATGATGTATTCTTTCAAATAGGTATGATAAACCATCTGTACAGATTCTAGTTGATTCAATCTCTCAGGAGTTGCTCCAATACCTGGTTCACTCAAGGAAGTTGGATCATCGGTAGTGTTGTGTACTCTTCTTTCATCAGCACTTCCCAATCCAGTTTTATCTCTAGCTTCCTTTCCAGTAACTACTCTTGCTTCAAAACCACTTGCAGTAGTCTTCAAAGGTTGAGTCTGTTTTGCTTTAGTGAATCCTGGTAGGAGTGTATTTGATCTTCCTTCTGATATCAAGTTAACTTGAGCTGTGTCAGAGGTTACTTGCTTCTTCTGAATATCAGAACTTACAATTTCTTGACTCTGAACAACTTGAGCCATGTCAGAGGTTGTTTTAAGAACTTTCCTTGAAGTCAGAGCAAGATTATCTTTTCCAACAGTAATTTCTTCTTCCTCAGGAGGTACATAAGGCTTGATAGGTTCACCAACCTTTTCTTTACCCTTGGATCTTGGATCTATCTGTGGTTGTGATCTAGCCAAAGTTTCTTCAGTATGTATCCTCTCTTTGATGACAATGCCTTTAGGTTTTGGAAGTAACTTTTTACCAGAAGCTTCAGATTTAGATGTGACTTTCTCTGATTTAAGTCTGGCTTCTTCTTCCTTTAAACTTTCCAAGTCCATCCCTGGATTTTCTTGAAGAAATAACTGTCTTGACATTTCCTCATCAAGATCTAGAAGTTCATCAGAACTTATCCTTTTACCAGCAGCAGAACTTATTCTTTTCCCAGTATCAGAACTTGTTCTGTGACTAGCTTGTCTTGATGTAAACCTTCTACCTTGACTATGACCACTACCCATTCCAGAGTTTCCTTGGTCATCTTTTCCATCATCCTTTCCTTGCAGTGACTTGTTGGTTTTGCATTTGGACTTAATTACCTTCTCCCCCTTTTTGGCATCAGCAGGTAATAAAAGAGAGATAAGTAATTCCACTGAGGTCTGGATTTCAGTAAGTTGCGATTGCTGAGAAGCTTGATTTGTCAGAATTTGATCAATCTGAGCTTGTTGCTTCTCTTGAGTTTTCTCAATATAAGCAACCCTGTCAATGGTAGGTTGGAAGAACTTTTTCTTATCAAGTTTCCAAACTTGTTCCTGTTTAATAAAGTTCTCCTGAATCTTGTGTAGCTCTGCATGAGTGTTGGAATGAAGACCTTGTAGATGTTTAGTACTCAATGCAGTGACCCTAAGCTGAGTTTTAAAATCATCAGAATTTAACATTTCATCAGCTTTAGTCAAGTGCTCAGCAAGATGTAAAGCATTTGGAACACATGAAACTGAGTTCCATTCCTTAGTCCACTCCTGACCTGCAGGAGTTTCACTCCAAGGTACTGGTGCATCCCTGATAACAAACTCCTTTAGCAGTTCAGACTTAGGAAGAGTCAGTGGAGGAGTATGTCCTGAAGGACCTGCTGCATCAGCATCTACAGTTGTAGCAGCTTCACCAGTATCTCCAACATTTGCAGCATCAGAACTTAAAGAATCAGTATCTTCTGATAAGACAACTGTATGAGTAGCAATAGAGGCTTCAACATCCTCTAATTGCTGATCTGATACTAAGTTCTGATCAACAGCCATATCCTGATGCTCACCTAAAATCTGATCATCATCTTGATGCAGAGAAGGTGTTAGTGATAACTCAGGAGTTTGAACAGCATCAGTAACAGGTGTTGTGGAAGGATTATTTGCTGTTGGAGCTTCTAAGAAAAGTATTGCAGGCACAACCAAGTTCTGAATATCAATTTTAGCACTTGTGCCTGGATCAACAAGAGATATAGAAGGTGAATTAGCCTTGTCAGATACAGGTTCCTGAGATGGAGTTGATGGAGAAGAAGTGACTGGAGCAAATTCCTTGTCTTGTGAGATCAGAGATTCCTGATCCCCTTCCTTAGCTGCTTCCTCCTCATCATCTGAAACTGGCCTCTGTGCCCTCTGTTTCTTGTACTTTCTTGTTGATTTGGATTCCTTGGGAGTAGCAGGAACCGTCATACGTCTAAGCCTCTTGAGAAGCCTAGAACCCCCAATTGCAGAATCCTTCTGAGAAGTTGCCTTCTCAGCTTCATCTATCATAGGTTCTGAAGATGGAATCTGATCCTCAGAATCTGATGCATCTCTCAAAGTAATCCTCCTCTTCTTCTGAGATGTTTGAGGAACAGTCTTTGTTCTCTTTGGCTTAGAGGATGTAGGCTTCACAGTAGGTGCTGAAGAAGAAGGTTGAGCATTCTGTGAAGTAGAGAGATAGGATTTGAGATAAGTTCTGAGGGTAGGTTGAGTAGAATGAGAGGTAGGGACTGAGGTTGATGGATTTTGGTTATGGTGAGTTGGTTGAACATTTGAGTAAACAGATTTGTAAGTAGCTGGATCAGCATTTACCAGAATCTGTTTCACAGACTGAGGAATCTGTAATTGTCTCACCATTGATTTCTTTGTGTCAGCATTTATCAGGTCGTTAAAGTACCTTTTTGCAACCTTAAAAGGTGGGGTTTGAGTGCTGACTAACTGGGGTTCAGCAGTACAATACGTATAAATAAGTTGACAGAATCTAGCAAAATAAACAACATCTCGATCCTCTGTCATCCTATCCCCAATAAAACCAATTATTCCAGTTGCAAAATCAAAATGAGTTTGATGGATAATAGCATACCCGATATGCTGACTCAGAATTGGGATGGCATCAAAATTTGAACACTTGTTGCCAAAGGCCTTGGTGATGCAATCGAAGAAGAAACTCCATTCTCTTCTGATATTAGCCCGTTTCAATTGTCCAAGTTTCGTCAGACTCTTTTCATATCCCAATTCAGCCATTAACTCCCGAAGGGCTGAGTCCTCTGGAACTGAGAAAGTACAATCCTCTGGAAGATGTAAAGCCCTGCGTACTGTACCAGGAGTGACTACAAAAGATGAATCACCCACTTGGAAGATAATACTGGGAGTTCCACGGTTACCACCATCATCAAAAACGCCAGTCCTCCAGAACCTCAGAACTTGTTGACTTGAAAAGAATTCAGGCTGAGTTAAGGCGTACCCAACCTCACTATGTGCAAGAAGATCTTGCACAAAATGCAATTCAGATGGAGCTTCAGTATGATCAAGAATTGCAGCATAGTTGTTTGGAACGAACTTTACTCCATCAATGATTAAATCCTTTGGTGCCATGTGAAAAAATATTTAAATTCAAGTATGCCTGTTAGGTGTTTGAGATAATGTCTGTATGAAAAAAAAAAAACGTGAGAAAGAATGAGAAAGAGAGTAAAAGTAAGAAGAGAGATAAAGTATTAAGAAAGTAAAAGATTAAAGAAATCTTCTCTCTGTTGTTCTTATACTCGAAGAAAAATGTTACCGTTGGACACCTGTCAGACATGCAGTAATAACGGATAGTTACTGGGCTCGAGAAAACAGGAATGATTACTTATCCAGTTGCCTTGTTTCAAGGAAAAACCATTTCAGTTATCAAGAGACACAGTTTTAATTCAAAATTAAAACCGTTAGCACTGATTGAATTATTTTTCACTGCAACATTAATATTCTGAAAATGAATCATGTTAAAAATGACCTAGATAATTTCGATGAATAAGTGCTGACAAAGAATCAGAACTTAAATAAAGACAAAATTTAAATGGTCATCAGAATATCAAGCAGGATTTAACAACACAGATAAAATAACTCAGAGACAAAATCTTGAAGTAAAAACAGTTTTCATTAATATATCAAGTCAATACATATATGAAATAGAAATTACATCAATACAAGATTTTCCCTAAGCTTCTAATCCTATCATCAACAGCTTTAGTCCTAGCTAAGAAGCCTGACAAAGCTGAGGATGAAGAAGAACAGGAAGAAGACGAGATTAAGTCCTCCTCCTCTTCCTATCTTCGACAAACAAGATAGCGAGTCGAATGATTCGCTCTTGCTGACGGATACGACGAAGGTGAAGGTCTCTTCGAACGGCCACCAGATCACGTTTGATAACCTCTGGAAATTGAATCCAGAGATTGTGAGGGATGTTGGTGATAGGGTAGGGAGTTGGAATTCCATTCAAAAAGACATGCACAGTCTCATCACCGTAATTGTAGAACCAGCCAAATTCAGCCATTTGTGATAGTAAATGAAAAACAAGACTGAATTTGTGATACAAGTGGGATGAGAAGAATAATGTGAAGTGGCTGTTTATATAGGCAAGAGAATGCCAAGAGACGCAAAGATATTTAATGCTGACAGGTAGAAGTAATTCTACCTCATCTCCCTAGACCTTGAAAAAGAATAACAGTCATTGGAAAAGGAATGGGCACATATAACAAGAGTGAACTGTCCAAGGACGAGTGCCATTATGTTTTAACCATAGACTATTAATCTTCCACTTCAACATTTCGAAATTAATCTGAGACTGTTACCAAATTTTATTCATAGATAAGTCAAGTAAAGGGTTAGACTGAAAAATCAGAACTTAGACCTATACCAGAACTTAACAGTCATCAGAACATAATGTCTTAACTCGAACAAGGAATATCTATCTTAGTACATACTCATACAAGTTCTTAGTTATGAACGTCAGAACTTAATCATCAGAACGTGTAACTAGAACTTGTCCTCAGAATTTGTGCAGAAGTGACACAATGACTGTTTATCTAAAATAACATAGACCACCACAGAAATTTCATCATTCATATGGAGTGATGTGTGTGTGCATTAAGCTAAATAACAGACAAAGAGTAAAGTCTGATCTACTTCAGTACATCTTAGAAATAAGTCATAATTAAAATTTTGCTAAAGAGCTGTCATTATCCTGAAACCTACTGATAAATGAGTTCATGCATGAGTTCACCTCTACTGTTTTTGTGCTAATTTTATGCATCTTTTGAAATTCTATTTTACAGAGGCTTCTCAGTGTAAGTGAGTCACGACTGTTTATTAGAATTTATGCTATTATCAGAGTATTTCTCCAGTAATCATAGAGTGTGAAAAGTCACCAAGAAAATATTTTGCTTTTCTAATGCATATTTACTTAATACCAGCAATGCACTTGGGTCGTCCCATTCACATTTTTACTCTAGATCTCAAAGGAGTACCTGATATTATTCTTTGATTCTTTTCTTTTTCTTTTGATAAGTGAGGTTTATCAGCACTTAGTACATTCAGCAGTTTTACTAGAATCAGAACTTAAACAGATGAGTAGCATTATTCTAATTTGTGACTTAGTAATAAGATATACAAAGTAAACTTAACTAAGCTCAGTTATCAGAATTTGCTTGTGTCATAAGATTTCCACAGAAATAATTACTTCTTTCATGGGATCATTTGTTTATTTAAGACTAGTAGGTCAGTATCTAGCACAGTTATCCTCATGGGATTGAATAGTTACTGAAACAGACATATCACTTATCAGAGTTTAGAAACATATATCAGACAACAGTCAGTACTTAAAGACATTTATCAATTAATGCACAGAATATACAAAGAGATTAATTCTGTAAATACTGATCATAAAGTCTGATAACATAGAACAAGTTTAAACAGATTTAGAGAAAGAACCTGAAATCATTCCAAGTTCATTTACCAATTTTGAAAAGGTAGCTTCACACAGTGGTTTTGTGAAGATATCTGCTACTTGTTGATCTGTGGGAACAAAATGCAATTCCACTGTACCTTCATCCACATGTTCCCTGATGAAATGGTACCTGATGCTGATGTGCTTTGTCATAGAGTGTTGAACTGGATTACCTGTCATAGCAATAGCACTTTGATTATCACAGTAAATAGGGATTTTGAAATATGTTAACCCATAATCCAGTAACTGATTCTTCATCCAAAGAATCTGTGCACAACAGCTTCCTGCAGCAATATACTCTGCTTCTGCAGTTGATGTGGAAATTGACTTTTGTTTCTTGCTATACCAAGAAACCAACCTGCCTCCAAGAAATTGGCAGCTTCCAATTATTAAATCAGGTGTATGTGATTTTGTCCACTTCCTTGCAGATGGAAGATTTTCACTAGAACTGGATGCTCCCCCATGATTCATGCTGTCTTCGGTTTCATTTTCTGATGCTTCCCCTGAAACTATGCTCTCTGAGTTGGATCCTTCAGTATTTAGATTTTCAGCACTGTCAGTACTTGGCTTATCAGAACTTGACGAATCAGAATTTGAAGAGCCAGATGTATGTTCTGATGCTTCTTGAGATGTGATAATATCTTGAGTATGCTCCCCCTGCATTGGTGCATCTTCCTTTGACGTAATCACCACAGTTTCAATAACATCAGAGTTTAATCCATCAGAATTTTCAGTATCAGGACTTAGACTGTCAGGACTTGAGATATCAGAATATGAATCTTCATTTTCAAATCTCAGCTTATCATGATCAATGCAATCTTCAAGTCCAGTGATCTTCTTGTCATCAAAAGAGACATTGATAGATTCCATGACCACTTTTGTTCTCAAATTATAGACTCTGAAGGCTTTTGTAGAAAGTGGATATCCTACAAAGATTCCCTCATCAGCTTTTAGATCAAACTTGGATAGCTGTTCAGGATGAGTCTTGAGAACAAAACACTTACATCCAAATACATGAAAGTATTTGAGATTTGGCTTCTTGTTCTTCACCATCTCATATGGTGTTTTTCCATGCTTGTTAATGAGTGTTGCATTTTGAGTAAAACAAGCAGTCTGCACAGCTTCAGCCCAGAAATAGGTTGGAAGCTTTGCTTCTTCAAGCATTGTTCGTGCAGCTTCAATTAGAGTTCTATTCTTCCTTTCAACAACTCCATTTTGCTGTGGAGTTCCAGGAGCAGAAAATTCCTGCTTTATTCCATGATTTTTGCAGAACTCTTCCATTATCAAATTCTTGAATTCAGTGCCATTATCACTCCTCAAAATTTTCACAGAATCTTTGATCAATTTATCCAGATGTTTGACATGATCAATCAGGATAGATGCAGTTTCACTTTTTGTGTGCAAGAAATACACCCATGTGTATCTGGTAAACTCATCTACTATGACCAACGCATATTTCTTCTTTGCAATAGACATGACATTCACTGGACCAAATAGATCAACATAAAGTAGATAATAAGGCTCAAGAATTGATGATTCAGTCTTGCTCTTGAACGAAGATTTTCTTTGTTTAGCCTTCTGACATGAGTCACAAAGACCATCAGGAACAAACACTGATTTTGGCAGTCCTCTCACAAGATCTTTCTTGATCAGTTCATTTATCTTGTTGAAGTTTAAATGAGAGAGTTTCTTGTGCCAATTCCAGCTTTCTTCAGTTGAGGCTCTACTCACTAAACAGATTGCAGAACCATCAGAACTTGTTGAAAGCTTAGCTTCATAAATGTTACCACGCCTGAATCCCTTCAGAACAATTTTTCCTTTAGATTTACTAACTATTTCACAATGTTCTGCAAAGAAATCAACATGATAACCTCTGTCACAGATTTGACTTATACTCAGTAAGTTGTGTTTAAGTCCTGAGACCAGAGCTACATCTTTAATGATGACATTCCCAAGATTGATATTGCCATATCCCAAAGTTTTTCCAATGTTGCCATCTCCATAAGAAACACTTGGGCCAGCTTTCTCCACAAAGTCTGATAGCAGGGCCTTATTTCCAGTCATGTGTCCTGAACATCCACTGTCCAGAACTAAAATATTTTTCCTGTTGCCCTGCAATCAAAAAGACCACTAATTATTAGTTTTAAGGACCCAGACTTGCTTGGATCCTTTGGCCTTTTTAGGTTTGTTAACATTTGCAGCGGATTTAACATCAGATTTTATGTTAACAGTTTTCTTATCAGAACTTATACTAGAAGGAACAACAGAAACTTTCTTTAAAGAAGGTTTTATTTGATAATAATCATAGTACAAACTATGATATTCCTTACAAGTATAAATGGAATGCCATAAACTACCACAATGAAAACAAGGATTTTGTGGTTTGTATCTAACAGACTGACTCTTAACTCCTGACTTTGTAGATAAGGAGTTAATATTCTTATTCTTCCTGCAAAAAGAAGCCAGATGGTTAGAACTTCCACAGTTATGACATGCTTTCCTAGGAGCATCAGGAACAGATTTATAGTTATTGCTTTTATTCACACCTTCCTTTCCATTCCTGTTTTTCCTAGGTGATTTTACCTTGTTTGCATTCTTAACATCTTTCAGCTTATGCTTAAGCTGCTTCTTTGTCATTAAGCCTATGTTAACTTCAGCTGTCTTTTCCTGTTTTAGTTTGTCAGAAGCTAATTCCTTTTTAACTTCTGATTTCTCAGTTTCGGATTTTTCAGTTACAAACTTAACAGGTTTTAACTTCGGCTTTTGCTTATCAACAGGCTTAATTTCTTCAGTTCCTTTTTCATTATTTTCTCCATAACCTAAGCCCTCTTTCCAGTTTCCACTGCTTAGCAAATTTTGAGTTGTTTTGCCAGAGTTAGTCCAAGTTCTGATAATCTCTCTCTCCTTTTCTAACTCAGTTTTTAGAGATTCATTCATTTTTAGCACTTCATCCCTAACATAAAAAGCATCATCTCTATCCTTCTGAGTTTGATGAAACATGACTAACTCTTTTTCTAAGAAATTATTTCTTTTCTTAAAAGCAAGATTTTCAGAAGTTAATCTTTCACATGTTAAAGTTTGATCTCTATAACTGACAAACATGGTTTTAAGATATCTTCTCAACTCATTAATATCATCAGTATGAAAAGCATAAGTAGTCTGAGGTACCTTTGTTTCAGCAGCTTCAGAACTGCTCTCAGAACTTGATTTATCAGCATTTGCCATCAATGCATAGTTCTCCTCACTTTCAGAGTCTGAGGTGTCTGTCCAGCTTTTCTGCTTTGTGACAAGAGCTTTGCCTTTGTCATTCTTGGTCTTCTTGCACTCAGGAGATATGTGGCCTTTCTCACCACAATTATAACATTTAACATTAGCGTAATCTCCTCTGTCAGACTTTCCTCCTTTTCCTTCAGATCTTCTGAAATTCTTCTTATCAGAACTTATGCCTTTCCTGGAAAACTTCTTTCCCTTCCTGAACTTCCTGTATGCAATCTTTGTGATTCCTTTCACCATAAGAGCACACAGCTTCATCATCTCCTCATCAGCATCAGTTTCAGGCAAGCTTTCAGAATCTGAGTCATCATCACTCTCAGAACTTGATGACTCAGTATCAGATTTTATGATAAGAGCTTTACCCTTATCTTTCTTTGAGGAAGATGGTTTGGGGGATTCCTCTTCAGGCTTGAGAGCAACAGTTCTTGACTTTCCTCCTTTCCTCTTGCTTCTTTGTTCCATCTCAAGTTCATGAGTCTTGAGCATTCCATAGATTTCATCAAGAGTTGTTTCATCAAGATTGTAGTTGTCTCTTATTGTTGTTGCCTTCAAATCCCAACATTCAGGAAGAGCTAACAGGAATTTGAGGTTTGTATCTTCAAGATCATACTCCTTATTAACCAATGACAAGTCATTCAAGAGTTTGACAAATCTTTCATATACATCAGTCAATGACTCATTAGTCCTAGAGTCAAAGTGTTCATACTCTTGAGTGAGTATTGTCTTCCTGTTCTTCTTAACTGTTTCAGTTCCTTGACACCTTGTCTCCAGTGCATCCCATATCTCCTTAGCAGTCTTGCAGTTGATTACCCTGTTTGACATTACATTATCAATGGCACTATGCAATAAGTGACGTACCTTGGCATCCTTAGCAATAGATGCTATATCTTCAGCAGTGTAATCATTCTTTTCCTTTGGTACGGTCATTGCTGCTTCACCTGGAACTACAACAGCGAGCTTGGTAGGTTTGTGAGGCCCTTCCCTGATTCTATCAAGGTATTCTGGATCTGTTGCTTCCAGAAACATGGTCATCCTTACCTTCCATATGGGATATTCAGATGGTCTCAATATGGGAACTCTGATAGTCTCATATCGACTCTGAATTGATGTCTTTGATGATTCCTCAGTTTTGGTAGGCTTAGTTGGAGTTTCTGTGTCAGACATGATTGTGTTTGGATCTTTAACTGTATGTGTGTTAACAGATAGCTCTGATACCACTTGTTAGGTCACACTTTCACTGTAGAGGGGGTGAATACAGTGTTTATTACAATCAAATCAAACTTCAAGAACTTATGTAACAGAAAACAAACTTTATTTAAACAATAAACTCTGTTACAATCTGGAACTGTTATCTCTCAGTGATGAACAAAATATCACGAGAGCTTCTAGAGTTATATTAAATAATATTCTCGATAATGATAACACTTCTAGTGTAAACTCTATTTCTGTGTTTATATACTACACAGTTACAAGATATTCGCTAATTGATATGGAATATAATTCTGCTTCCTAAAATATATCAATCAGATATCTTCTATTCCAAGTATTCCATTCTTCACGGAATTCCTTCTTCATGCATATCTCTTCTTATGTTTATCTTGATCTTCTTAACTTTAATCAGCTACTGTCCTTATCTGATCATCCTTCAGCACTTAAGTTCTGATATCTATCTCCTGATGACATAAGTACTGATATCCCTTAAGTTCTGACTTCCAGTATAAGTACTGATCAGTTAAGTACTGATTTGTTCTGTTCAAATAAGATCTGAAATCTAAACATAAAACATATTAGCCATGACATTATCAAATATATCTAACAGAGTTCAAGATATTGAAAACTCTGTGGGCACCATTCTTCACAATCAACAGTCTCAGACTAGTCTTCTAATGCAACTGGCTAAAGCACAGGGCTTGACTCCTCTCCTTGATGATAACGAAAGGGGGAGAATAAAGGGGAATGGGAAGGGGAGCCATCTACACACATTCAAATATCCAAAGTGCTAGTTCCTGCCATCACTACTTCTCCAACACTTCAAATCAAAGGAAAACTTGATGGAATTGATCTAATCCAGCTAGCAGCATCTGAGATGAAGGTGAAAGAGCAAAGGAGAAAAATTGATGAAAGGATGCAACAAGTGTTTGGCTCTTCAACTACAAAATCCTTATCTGTGAAACATAGCACAAAAGTTGAGCTAATCATTATGGAGCACAAGCCAGTATGGAGGAATAAGGTTGGAGAAACTTCTTTCAGGAACCTGAAGCCCATGGTACTCAAGCCAACCACTAGATTCAACAAGGACTTTACAAAGAACCCTCTAAGCTTTGCTCAACTAAAAGAAGTGTATTTTCCTCTTCCAAAGCCTGATGAAGACAAAGTTTTGGGTGGTAACATCATAAAGCACAAAGAGACCAAGGATGTAGTGGAAAGAATGAATATGGCTATCATCTATAGAGAGGGAAATAGCATCTGTGTGATGCAAGGACATCCCAAATTCTCAATAGCCAAGAGGGAAGAGACCAAGAGGCTAAAGGAAGAAGCTAAAAAGCTGAAGGCTGACAAAAGAGCACAAGCAAAGCTTGAAAAATTGCTAAAGTCAAGTCAAATTGAAGAAAAGAAGAAGATTGAAGACAAGAGTGAAGGAGACAAGACTGAAAGCATAAATGTGGATATGGGGAATATGGTTGGTGAAAGTGTGGAGGAAAGAAGTGAGGAAAGAAATGAATGGCAGAAAGGGAACATAAAGAAGGCCAAGGCAAAAAGGAAGAGTGAAGATGACACTGAGGAAACCCAATCAAAATCTAAACCGCTACCTTCTATTCCTGAACCTGTTATGGCTAATCCCAACATAAATATTCATGGTGAAAAAATCATCCCCAAAGAGGAACCTATTGATTGGGACACCATCAAATTGCCTACCTTCCTAACAACTTCTCCACCACCAAAGAAACTGAACAGAAAATCCAAATCAACACCTCCTCTAACCTCAAGTAAATTCACTCAGAAACATAAACCTAAGCCTAAAATATTATATAACCATCCCCTGGTGGGTTACAAAGGGTGTTAGCCACAAGCCTCAAAGGATGATTGTGTTCACATTTATGACATAAAAAAACATACAAATATTGAACTCTTCTTGGATGAGCTGGAGGAAGTAAGGGGAATAAATGCCTATAGACAGCTACCAGAAAGGCTAGTGTTCAAATATAAAGGAAATGTGGAAAGGACTTGGCCTCTTCAAAGAATTCTAAGTGAGGGCTATTCTACCTTGATTAGAGTCTACTCAGCTATCAAAAGGGATACTGGCTTTACTAGGACTGCCAAAACTGAGATTCTCAACAAGATTGCCAGCATAAGGAAGAATTGGTGGGAGTCAAATTCCTTACCTAGAACATTACTCATACCTGAGCATGGAATCACAATTCATAAATCACCTCATTGGTTGATGGAGTTCAGAGACAATAAAGGAGTCAGAAGATTTTTCAGACTTGAAGACCAGCTTAAAATTTCCAGTAATGAAACTCTCAAGGACATGCAATCTAAGTTGGACATCAGTGAAGAAGATGAAGCTGAATTCTACAGATAACTCCAACTCCAAGTAGAGGAAAATGACAGGAGGCTAGGGAAGAAAACAAGGGAACAAAGGAAAAGAAAATGATTTGCTCAGACTAAAGGAGCACCCTTGGAAACACTGTAAATCTTTAATTCTATCTCAGTATATACACTTTTGGAGCACTTTTGAATTTCTACTTGATTTCAACTCATATATTTGTTAAGTATTTTGTTATCATCAAGTTAACCCTGAATTTATGCCTACAATTCTAGTAGACATAAATAAGGGGAGATTGTTAGGAATATATGTATTAGTTTGATGATAAGTTAAACAAAACACTTAAGTAGAAATCCAGTGTTTGTAGCCTCAACGGATAAGACCATCTTGGCTATCCGTTGATGGAGTAGCTTTACTTAGAAATAAGTTTAGTATTGTAGCACATCTCAGTCTCTGTATTTAATATATAATTCTTAGAAGTTGTGGGAAATTATAAGTCATGTTGATTACTAGTGGATATGCAAATAGGAGGGCTAATTGTAAATATTTCATGCCTTGTAATTTTGTGTAAATGAAGTAGTATCAAATGATAGATTAAAGGCCTTCAACGGATGAGAAACAAAGCTTCAACGGATAACATCCATCAACGGATGAGCGCATCAACGAATAAAAGCATCAACGGATGTCACTAAAGCATCAACGGATAAAGCCATCAACGGATGAAAGCTTTAATGGATGCTTAGTTCCATAGCAGTTGATAGTGACAATTCATAAGCTAACAGACGCACATGGGTTGACAGAGATAATTGGAATGTGGTAGCCTCTTGGAGGAATCAAGAAAAAGCAGCATTTCATTCTGGTGCAAACAAGGAAGTATTCAAAGATTCACAGATTATCTTAGATTGCATTGGATAGAGAAATGAAGAAGAAACATGTGAAGAACTATTTTAGTTGTATTTTATCTTTGTCTTCACTTGTAAACTTGGTGATATATAAACCAAGTTGTAGCTAGTAATTAGATGTGAAATTTCCAGAGCTGTTTAGAAAAATATAGAGAGAAAATCATCTAGTTTGTACTAGGAAGCAACTGTGATCAATTCTTTGTATCACAGATTTTCTAAAATACACATCTCTGGTGGAACAACAAATCCACCAGAAAAGTTTTTAAAAGCCTTTGTGTTCTTTACATTTGTGTCTTGAATATACATCTGCCTGCACCTGCTCAAAGCAATTCACACACATATGTTCATCATACACAGCTTTTGAAACTGCTCAAAACTTGAAAAAGTTTTGAGATTTACATTCAACCCCCCTTCTGTAAATCTCATTGTTAGTTCCTTGGGAATAACAAAAAGGTATAAGGGAAGCAAAGAAATTATAGCCTGAAATCTCTACTTTACACCGGGGGCAAATACTTTTAACAAATACTTGTTCTTGATTAGCCATAATGATAGATAGAGGTTCAACTAACAGTTTAATTTCATAATTTAACTTGCCAACAAAAGATTTAGATATGAAAGATCTAGTAGCTCCGGAATCAAATAACACTTTAGCATTGACGTTGTTGACAGAAAGCGTACATGCCATAACTTCAGAACTCTGAACAGCATCCTTGATATTCATGTTGAATGTCCGGGGTTGAGCAGGATAATAGGGAGGAAACACTGGAGTTGCAGATTCCGAAGGTTGATTTGAAGGTAGTTGGAGAATTGGAGCAGAAGATGTCATTGCTTGATTGTAAGGGGCGGCCGTCAATTGCATCAACTTGCTATTTCTGGGGGTCTTGCAATCCCTAGATAGGTGACCGGTCTTTCCACACTTGAAGCATGTAACAGGAGGCTTTGGGTTTCGACACTCATTCACATATTGACCTTTCGAATTGCACTTGTAACAAACGATGTCGGCCTTATTGCAATCACGTGTCTCTTGTTGCAGAATTTACACTCCGGATTTGCTTGCTGGGATCTTTGTCCACTTGGCCCTTGAATCCTATTCTTCTGACTCTTAATATCACCTTCATAAAGCTTCGGGGTCCTCCTTGGTTCTGGAATCCAAACTTCTTGAAATTCCTTCCACTTTGGCTCTCTTGAGCCAATCATTCTCTATTACTTCCATACTTTCTTTTCTTACTCTCTTTCTCCTTCAAGTTTTGATCACTTTCTCCTTCAATTACCATCGCCTTCGAGACCACTTCAGCATATGTGGTCAATTCAAAGGTTGCCACTCTGCTTCATAGCCAAGGCTTCAATCTTTGTTGAAATCTTTTCGCTCTCTTCTCATCCGTGTCCACATAATCTCCGACAAACCTAGCCAATTCAGTGAATTTCTTCTTTTACTCTCCTACAGTCTTTCCTTCTTGCTTCAATTCAAAGAACTTCAATTCCATTTGAGTCTGCATATACCTCAGGAAATACTTGTCTAAGAAAATCTTCTTGAATCTACCCCAAGTGATAACTTCCTCTCCTTCTAAAGCACGGGCTGACTCCCACCAATACTTCGCTTCATCTTTCAGGAAATAAGACACATAATCGACCTTCTTTTCTTCACTGACAACAGCTAGCGTGAAAGCTTTCTCCATTTCATTAATCCATGATTGGGCTTCTACAGGGTCTTGAGTTCCACGGAACTCCGATTGTTTCACAGCTTGAAATGATTTGAAAGTTCTAGGGGTTGGTGGTGGTGGAGGTGGTTGTTGTTGAAGTTGTTGCTGAAGGAGTTGTTGTTGTTAAGCAAGGGTAACAGATTGTTGGTGAAATATTTGCATGAGTTTAGCCAATTTGGGTGGTGGATCTTCATGATCCCCGGTATTAGTGTTGCGAGCTCTGCGAGAAGGCATGGTTCTGAATATAGACAAAAAAGGTTTATTCACAGTTCAAATTTTGCATACACAAGTTATAACAAGGGTAAATATCAAGTAATAAGGTCTTATTTAAGGGATATTTTTGGGAAAGATTTGACATGATCAAGTTCTAAAGGAATCAACAGAATTTAAACAACAAGGTTCTATTTAAGCAAGTATATAGCATGATAATGAGATGGCAATATTATAGAGGTAATTAAAGTGTGAATTTAACATTAGTTTCGAATGAAAAGTGCGAATAAAGTACGAACAGGAAATAAAGTGCAAATAAAGTCTTCCCGAAACAATCCGGGTACAACGTACGAAATGAGAAACAAAGTACTAATCAACAACAATGCTGGAGATAGGTAGACTATATTATAGTATAAGAGGATGGTGGTGGGGTGTTAGGAAATGAATAACACACAGGGGGGTGAATGTGTTTTACTGTTTTGAACAAAGTAAAATAATTCTTGTAGTGAAATGTGTTCATGCAGAATTTGAACTTGCAGAAAAATAAAGAACACAGATCTTCAAAATTCACTTAATTTTATATAAAAATTAAGACTGTTTTGCTACAAAATTTCTAGGCTCTTTGTTGATAAAGAACTTAGCTTCTCCTTGAGAATGTTACAAGAAATTTGATCTAAATTTTTACAACTGACTAAGGACCAGTGTTAACTTTATAACTCAGTTAACTGCTGGTTTACACAGTGTGTAATAAGACATGCTATTAGCTTTTCTAAACTATCACTTGTCATTTCTATTTATAGAAAAGAAGATCTTCCATTTCTGGCTTAGCATATCTTTAGCATCCCGTGTTCACTTTAATTTTCCTTTGTCAGTTAATCTTTACCATTGATCTTGCACATTCTTCAAGCTGCTTTTTGTAGACTTGTCAATCCAGCTGTTGGATTGTTTGTTGATTGTTTATCTTGGATATTGAACTGATCTGCAACCTTGTACTTTGAGATTGTATATCGAGATCTCCAGTTAAGGTCTATAGAACACTTGACATCTCGATAAGTATATTGGCTTATCGAGATCTCTAGTACTCTATATTTAGTTTGGCTTGTAGAGGTCTTCAGTTCTCTATAGGAGAATTTTGGCTTGTCGAGATCTCTAGTCTTCACATCTTCACTTTGACTTATCGATAACTCTTAGTTCTCTAGTGGCTTCTCGACTTGTCGATTTCTCATAGTTCTCTGGTCAAATTAACTTATCAAAATCTCAGAGTCCTCTAGTGAATTTTAACTTATCGATATCTCTGAGTTCTCTATTGAATTTTGACTTATCGATATCTCTGAGTTCTCTAGTGGAACTTGACTTATTGGTAACTCAGAGTTCTCTAATGAATGTAGACTTGTCGATAACTCTGAGTTCTCTAGTGAAGAAATGTTAGTCCCTAACAATGCAGCAAGAATTACAGAAGGGGGGTTGAATGTAATTCTAGTAAACTTTTTCTTGAACTATAAAATGTTCTAACTCAAACTATATATATAAGTGTTTTGATTTGCAAGCTGCGATATCATAAGTTAAATAAATCAAAAACACAAAGTAATAAAAACACATTTAAAACTTTTTAGTGGATTTGAAAGTATCCACCATATATATATATGTATATCGAATTAAGAACTCTTTGAAGAACAAATTGTCTCACAGCTACTTTACAAGTGAACAAACAAACTACAGAGAAATTCTTAACAGTTACAGCTTTTTCTATTTCTCTTTTAAAAGTGTTTGCTTAGTTATTTGTTTTACTAGCTACACTTGGTTTATATACCACCAAGTTTACATGGTAATAAGACAGGATAATAAAACAAAACTATCAAGTCAAAATCCATGCTGCTTCACTACTCTATTCCAGCTTCTTTGAAAATCTTCTTAATCTTGCATGGAAATGGTAATGCTCCTTTGTTCTTCATTTCCTGTTAAATAGGCTGCCACATTCCTTTTACAAACACCCAACGCATGTGACTATATTGTTACTGTCAACAGATGTTTGAATTGATCATCCTTCGGGTACATGCTTGTCATCCGTCGGATTGCCTTGTTGATCATCCGTCTGGTAGCTTTGTTGATCATCCGTCGGTTAGCTTTGTTGATCATCCGTCGGGTAGCTAATTGACACTTGACTTTATTTCACTTATACAAAATTACAAGACATCTTATATTTACAATTAATCAACCTATTCTGTATATCTAATTAAAGTCAACATGACTTATATGCTACTACAGAATCTATACAAAGATGTTTGCAGAAATGTGCTACATGACTTATTGTTACATAAGCTACTCACCCGATGGATATCAGTTAGTCATCCGTCGGTACTATATTGAATCATCCGTCGGGACTATAATTGATCATCCATCGGGTGCTACATTTTTCACTAAGTTAAATCTACTAAGGTGTTTTGTTAATGTAATCATCAAGTTCACAACATAGTCCCAACAATCTCCCCCAATTTATGCCTACTAGAATTGTAGTCATAAATTAAGAGAAACTTGATGATACCAAAACACCCTAAAAATAAAAATTAAAAGGCAGTAGATAAAATTAAAAAGTGCTGCAATATTCACTGAAGAATTTACAAGACAAAGTGTACAAAGATTTGCTCACAGTCATTTTCAAGGTGCTCCTCTAGCCTGAGCAGATTGATCAATTTCCTTGATTGTCTGGTTTTCTTTCCAAGATTCCTGTTGTTTTTTCTATTTGATTTTGGAGTTGTTTGTGGAATTCAAGTTCATCAGCTTCTGACAGATCTAGCATTTCTTGCATTTCTAGTAGAGTCTCATTGCTAGAGATGCTCAGCTGGTTCTCTAGTCTGAAGAATCTTCTAACTCCCTTATTAATCATGAATTTCATCAGCTAGTAGGGCCTTAGATGCACTCTACTTCCTGTGTAAGGAATAGTTAAAGTCTTTGGGAGTGCATCTTTGGCTCTAATACTCCTCAGTTTTTCAATCTTCTTTAGAACTAGTCTTCTAGATGTCACATTGAATCCAAAGTTCTTCTTGAAAGATGAATAGACTTTTATCAGTATAGATTGGCTCTCTTGTAAAATCCTGTGAAGTGGCCATGTCATCTCTTTTCCTGCCTTGTACTTGAATACTAGCCTTTCAGGTAGAATCCTGTAAACATCAATCCCTCTAACTTCTTCCAGTTCATCTAGATAGAGGTTTAGATTAGAGAATTCCTTGATGTCACAGATGTACATGATATCTCCCTTGTTGACTTTGGTTTGATATTTGGTTAAGGACTTGGATCTGAGAGTTGAGGGCTTCACTTTCTTGACTGCTCTGGTCTTTGTTTTCTTTGGCTTCATGAAATGAGGTAGATTGAGTTCAGGAATTGGTAGACTATCCCAGTCTATTGGCTCATCCTTTGGAATGATAGGTTCACCATGGAAATTCTTGGATGGATCTATCTTGAATCCTTCATGTGCCACAGAGGGCATGGATGTTTGAGTTGTTGTAGAAGTAGACTCTTTGGGAAAGTATTCTTCCATCTCCTCATCACTGAAATCCAATTTTCTCTTGATTCTTTGCGTGTACCTTGGTTTCTTTGTCTGTGGAGGTTCATCTTGCACTACTTGATCTTGAGATTCAGTAATTACAGATGGTTGTGCAAAAATTTATTATGTGGGTTTCACAGCTTGCAACTTGGCCAAGATAGCAGCTTGCTCCTTCTTTTGTTTGAGCTTTTTAGCATCTAGAGCAACTTGCTTCTTTTCTTGCTTCAATCTTGCCTTTTCTTCCCTTTTTGCTTCAAAAAATTGAGGGTGTCCAGCCACCACACAAATTTCCTTACCATTTTTGAAAATCTTGGCAATTCTCCTTTTTAGAGCTGAATCTGCAAGATCTTTATAGAATGCTATAGACCGGGCCAACAGCTTCTTCTCATCAGGCTTTGGTGTCTCATACACTATGTCGAAAGGGTTCTTGAGTGAAGATTTTGGGTAGTTCACCTTTGGCTTCTTGATTAGATCTGCCTTTGGGGATTTGATGCAGGATGTCTGGCATCTCTCCAGATAGTTCATGCTCATATCATTCACATAAATTTGCCTGACTTGAGAGTGATGAATGACTGATTTTTCTGGCTTCTTTGCTAGACCAAATTTCTTTTGAATATGCTCATCAATTTTCTCCCAGTTGATTGGACTAAACTACTTCTTCTCAGCTGCTCTGAAAGTGGCTGCTGCTTCATTTATTAGATCAATGCTATCTTTAGCTGGTGACTTTATGAAAGCAATTGTTGGCACAATTGCTTTACTCACTTGAATGTTAAGCACTTTTTGCTCCCCCTCACTCCTAGAACTCTCTTTCTCCCCCTTTTGTTATCAGCAAGTTGAGTAGAAGAGGAGGTTTGTGCTACCAGTAGCCTTTGAAGCAAGTCTGTTCGTTGTGCTTGGTGGAGATGAATTGTTGTTAGAGAGGCTTCCATTGCTATCATTCTTGTATCTAAGGCATCTATCTTTGTGGCAAGATAAGAATTCTTCCTGAGTTATTTCTTAATGTCAAGCATTGTAGCTTCTGGAAGTTTAGAGTCCAACCTTTCAGAAATATCCCTTTTCATTTGTTCAATTTCACCATTGAGAGTGGTGACATCCTGAGTATCTTGAAAACCTTGGATTTGTTGTAGTTGCAGAGAAGCAAGGTGTGCTTGAAGAAGCTTCTTGGTGCTGGCTTGTGTTGTGGTTTGAAGAGCAGAATGTGTCTGATTTATAAGTTGAATCAAGGTTATCTTGAAATAGTGTTCATCACACTGCTTTGAAAATGCCCAAGATGGCATACCTGATCTGGAAATAGGGCATACTTCTCCCCCTATGTCCAATGACCCTTCTTCATTTTCTGCATCCTCACCACCAAAGAAATCTTCTGAACCACCAGTCTCATAGTCAATATCACTAGCTGTAGAGGGCAGAGCTGTGATTGCATTCTTTGCACTTTGCATAAACTGTATGGTGGCACCAAATTTAGCATCCTATCTGCATTGTCATTGCCCTGTCCAGCTAGAAGTTAGTATGCTGGAATAGGGTGAGTAAATGCCTCAACATCCAAGGAGATTGAATCTATAACAGCTTGACTTTACTGAAATAGTTCCTCCCTGTTGGCATCCTGGACATTCATTAACTCACTTGCAATGACATTCATCCTTATATCTCCTGTACATGCATTTCTCTCATTATCTCTATTTTCTTGCATCAAGGTCTCACCTTGGCTCCCCACCCTCACACCCTCACCTTCACTATCTAAGGTGGGACTCCTCACACTCACTTTTTCCAGTCCTGAAGAAATGGACTGCATTGGATCACTCTTTTTCTCTCCTTTTTCCTGGGAGCAACCCAGACTCTCACTCAAGTCACTACCTTCCCTCAATCCTAATAGTGATTGCACAATTACTAAGTCATCTGCACTTGTAACTATAGTTGAACTTTGGAATTGTGCAGAGACACCCGACGGATGAAAAATATCCATCGGGTTAGTAATTTGACTATCCGAGGGATGACTGCTGTTAGGCACATCCGTCGGGATACAATCACTACTCGACGGATGAACAATATCCATAGAGTGAGTAGAAATGAATGAGTTTGGAGTGGAGACTATTGTAGACTCTGTGGAAATTGATGAAAATTTTAGCACAGACATCTCAACAGTCTCAGAAAGAAATGGCAAGTGAGCCAACAAATCATCTAGAAGATGATGCTCACTTGCATGGATTTTTGGCTTCTCCAACAGAGTTAAAGTTGGAGAATATGGTTGTGATGTTTGAATCATGTCAACATCCAAAGAGTGTGTGGGAGAATTTGGTGTTTGAGGTGTTTCAATTTGTACAGATTTTGGCTGTGACTCCATATTTGTTGGAACCACATCAATTTGACTTTGAGATGGTGCAGTGACTGGGCCTTTAGCTCCAGTTTACACTGTGTGTGTACCCTGTGCATCCCCAAGGGTTTTAGTTTTCTTCTTTCTTGTGTAAGTTTGTGGTGAACTTGTGTCCCTACCCCTTTTGTTCTGTGCTCCTGGTTGAGAGCTTGTTTCAATAGTTACATCCTTTTGGGAGGATGAAACTAGAATTGAGCTTTTATCCTTATTAACAACCACAATTTGTTAGGAAACTGTGGTGTGGCTTGGTTTGGGTACACTATGCTCACCATCCTTATCCTTAAGGCTTCTTTGATTTTCACCCTGTCCCTCACCTGTCTTTCCCACCTTCACACTCCCCTCTTTGTGTTTAGTGAATTTTACAACTGGCATCTTTTGAGAGACACCAGAGGGGGCTTTGTTTGTCTTTGGTTTTGAAAACTTTGGTTTTGGTAGCTTGGGCAGGCATCTGTCTGGTCATTGACACAGATGCCACTGCTACACTAGAAGGAAAAGAAATGTTCGAGGTTCAAAGAGTAGAGACAATTGAAATTACCTCAATTGCCTGAGGTGCCTCAATTACTGGAAAGTAGAAGAGTGGCACCTCTTTGTGGTGATCTGCTCTATTGAGATCTGCAATAATTCTTCTCTCTTGAACCCAACAATTTAACTTCTTATTTGGGTTCTCAAGCACAATGTCCTCAGAGAGGTGGTTAGCAAGTATCATGAAAAATCTAGCATAATAAACGCTCTTACCCCTCTTATTAGGCTCCCCTAACTTAAACCCCAACTCAAATAAGACTAGATCACTAAAATTAAAGTATTTATCAGTTACTAGCATGTTGAGCATAGAGATATTAACAGAATCAAAATTGCTAATTTTACCAGAAAATACTTTAGTAACTACATCACACAGGAAACTCCATTCTTTCCTAAGACCCAATCTCCTAATTTAACTTAATTTAGAGATGGTGAGTGCATAACGCATGGAGTTTAACATGTTAACAATATCGGTGTCTGTGTGTGGAGTAGAGACAGTATTATCAGGAATCCTAAAGCATGCTTTAACAATGTCACTATTAACACAGAATTCCTTACCTTTAATAGTGAAAGTGATGGTCTTGTCAGTTGAGTTGTACACTGCAGTTGTCCATATTTCCTCCACAACCTCACAATAGATAGTGGGAGACTCTAGCATGGCATATTTGAGCTTACAGCCTTGCACAAAATCCATTATTTTGTGGTAGTCGCCAGAGTGTTGAATCCCCTTGTTCACTAGAGCTGTGAAATTGTTCTTCTCATAGATAAATCCAGTTTGAGACATGATTTTGACGAATGGTGCCATTGTTAGAGAGTAAAAATTGCAGAGAGAGAGGGTAATTGCTTTTGAGAAAGAAAGTTAGAGCAGATGAATTGAGAATGATAAAAGAAAAGTAATGAAAATGAATTTTGCTTTTATACTTTCTCAAAAAAAAAATAACTGTCAAAAATAATAAAGTAAAATAAAGTGACCAATAAAAATTGCCCAAAATAGCCGTTTAAAAAATAAACTGTAAAAATTCCATCACTTATCCGTCGTGTTATGCTTAGAAACTATAAGTATACTCGATGGATAATGTTCAGAAAATTAACGGCTAGGATTGAGATAATTCGATGGATGAGGATAAATCAGTTATCCGTCGAGTTATAAAATATTCCAGAAAAATAATTGATTTTATTAAAAATTATATTCCGACGGATGATCGAACTCGATGGATAATGATCATCCGTTGGGATGTAAATTTTGACTTAGCCAAAATTTCATCCAAGACTGAAAAATCAATTAAATTTCTGGCTACATTATAACTTGCAAAATATCTGAAAAGATTCAAGAATAATTAAGCATACCTGACTCACTTACCAACCTTGAGAAGGTGGGTTCATCCAGTGGCTTGGTAAATATGTCTGCAAGCTGTTTTTCACTTGGAACAAAATGCAGTTCCACAGTACCATTCATCACATATTCCCTTATGAAGTGGTACTTGATGTCTATGTGCTTTGTTCTTGAATGTTGTACTGGATTTTCAGTGATGGCAATTGCACTTGTATTATCACAGAAAATAGGAATCCTATCCACTTGTAGACCATAGTCCAACAATTGGTTTTTCATCCATAAAATCTGTGCACAGTAATTACCAGCAGCAATATATTCTGCTTCAGCTGTAGAAGTAGAAACTGAATTTTACTTTTTACTGAACCAGGACACAAGCTTGTTTCCTAGAAACTGACAGGTTCCTGTTGTACTTTTTCTGTCTATTTTACAACCTGCATAATCTTTATCTGAATAACCAGTTAGATCAAAACCAGAATCTCTAGGGTTACAAATGCCAAGTTTTGGTGTTCCCTTGAGATATCTGAAAATTCTCTTAATAGCTACTAAATGAGATTCTCTAGGATCAGCCTGAAATCTAGCACAAAGACAAGTAGCAAACATTATATCTGGCCTACTAGCTGTTAAGTACAGAAGTGAACCAACCATGCCCCTATAACTTGAAATATCCACAGACTTTTCAGTAGTGTTTAATTCAAGCTTAGTTGCAGTGGCCATGGGAGTTTTTGCAGATGTGCAATCCATTAGATCAAACTTCTTTAAAAGATCATGAATGTATTTAGTTTGTCTAATGAATATTCCATCACTAACTTGCTTAACTTGTAAACCAAGAAAGTAAGTTAGTTCTCCCATCATGCTCATTTCATACTTACTTTGCATCAATTTGGCAAACTTTTTACAAATTTTTTCATCTGTAGAGGCAAATATAATATCATCTACATAGATTTGAACAAGTATACTAGAGCCATTAACATTTCTAAAGAATAAAGTTTTATCCACAGTACCTCTTATGAAGTGATTTTCCAAAAGGAACTTTGATAAAGTGTCATACCAGGCTCTAGGTGCTTGCTTCAGTCCATAGAGTGCTTTCAAAAGATAGTAGACATGATTTGGGAAATTTGGGTCTTCAAAACCAGGAGGCTGACTCACATAGACTTCCTCCTCCAAATCTCCATTTAGAAAGGCACTCTTGACATCCATTTGATAGACCTTGAAATTGGCATGGGCTGCATAGGCTATGAAAATTCTGATGGCTTCAAGTCATGCAACAGGAGCAAAGGTTTCATCAAAATCTATTCCTTCTTATTGACAATAGCTCTTAGCAACCAATCTAGCTTTGTTCCTGACTACTATGCCATTTTCATCCATCTTATTTCTGAATACCCATTTGGTGACTATTAGATTCTTTCCTTTAGGCTTGGGTACCAGCTTCCATACTTTATTCCTTTCAAATTGGTTTAGCTCCTCCTGTATAGCTAAAATCCAATCAGGATCCAACAAATCTTCTTCTACCTTCTTTGGTTCTTCCTTAGATAGGCAGCTGTTATATAGACATTCTTCTTGAATTGCTCTCCTTGTTTGCACTCTAGAAGATACATCACCAATGATGAGCTCAAAGGGGTGATCCTTTGTCCATTTTCTTTGTTGAGGTAGATTAGCTCTTGATGAAGAGGCCTCATTATTGTCTTGATGTGTGATTGAGTTTTGATTATTAGAGACTCCCCCTGAATTTAAGGATCTTTGATTTGAGAAAGGGGAACTTTCTGTGAGTGATCTATTCTGACTTTCAGCTTCTTTTGATGACCCGACGGATGGTGTATTTTGAGTTCCGACGGATGAAGCTAATTATCTCCCGATGGATGATGCAGATTATCTCCTGACGGATGAAGCATTTTGTAATTCGATGGATGTTGAGTTATTAGCTCCATTAGTTGTAGATTTTTCTACACTATCCTTAGTTGTAGTTTCTTGATCACTTTCATCATCACTATCATCACTAACCATCTCCACATTGTCAAATTTGAGGCTCTCATGGTAATCTCCATCTTGCAGTCCTTCAATCTTTTTATCATCAAACACAACATGTATTGGTTCCATAACAATGTTGGTTCTCAGATTGTAGACTCTGTATGCTTTACCAATAGCATATCCAACAAAAATTCCTTCATCTGCTTTAGCATCAAACTTCCCATTTTGATCAGTTTGATTTCTCAAGATATAACATTTGCAGCCAAAGACATGAAGAAAATTTAGAGTTGGTTTCTTGTTCTTAAACAATTGGTAGGGTGTCATACACTTTGCTTGATTAACCAAAGAAATATTCTGAGTGTAGCATGCAGTATTTACAGCTTCAGCCCAGAAGTATGTTGGTAACTTTGATTCTTCAAGCATTTTCCGTGCATCTTCAATAAGTGATCTGTTCTTTCTTTCTACTACTCCATTTTGTTGTGGAGTTCTTACTGCTGAAAACTCATGCATAATCCCAATTTCTTCACAAAATGCTCTCATAACAGAATTCTTGAACTCAGTTCCATTATCACTCCTGATTCTTCTAAATTTGAAATCAGGATGATTGTTGACTTGCCGTATGTGATTGATGATGATTTCACTAGCCTCATCTTTAGACTTTAGGAAATATGTCCAAGAGAACTTTGAGAAACCATCTACAATTACTAGGCAAAATCTTTTCCTAGAGATGGACAACACATTGACTGGTCCAAACAAATCCATGTGTAGCAATTGCAGAGGTTTTTCAATTGTTGAATCAAGCTTCTTTCTAAATGATGCTTTGATCTGCTTTCTTTTCTGACAAGCATCACACAATCCATCCTTAGAAAAATCCACTTGAGGAATACCTCTAACCAGTTCTTTCTTTACAAGCTCATTCATGGTCTTGAAGTTTAGATGGGATAGCTTCTTGTGCCATAGCCAACTTTCACCTTAACTTACTTTACTTAGAAGAAAAGTAACAAATTCTGTATTTGATGAGTTGAAGTCAGCTAGGTACACATTTTCTTTTCTCACTCCAGTGAGAACCACTTTGTTGCTCCACTTGTTTGTCATAACACAGGCTTCTGAATTGAAGGTTACTGAATTGCCCTTGTTACAAAGCTGGCTGATACTCTGCAAATTATGCTTGAGACCATTGTTAGATATATTTGATAATGTCATGGCTAATATGATTTATGTTTAGATTTCAGATCTTACTTAAACAGGATAAATCAGTACTTACTGGAAGTCAGGACTTAAGGATATCGGTACTTATATTATCAGGAGATAATCATCAGAAGATGGATATCAGAACTTAAGTGCTGAAGGACGTTCAGATAAGGACAGTAGCTGATTAAAGGAAAGAAGATCGAGATAAACATAAGAAGAGATATGCATGAAGAAGGAGTTCCGTGAAGGATGGAATACTTGGAAGAAAAGATATCTGATTGATATATTTTAGGAAGCAGAATTATATTCCATATCAATTAGCGATTATCTTGTAACTGTGTAGTATATAAACACAGACATAGGGTTTACACTATAAGTGTTATAATATTCGAGAAGATTATTCATTATAACCCTAGCAGCTCTCGTGATATTTGTTCATCACTGAGAGGTAACAGTTCCATACTGTAACAGAGTTTATTGTTTCAATAAAGTTTGTTTTCTGTTACTTGAAATATTAAAAGTTCGATTTGATTGTATTTTACACTGTATTCACCCCCTCTACAGTGTGTGTGACCTAACAAGTGGTATCAGAGCTTATCTGTTAACACACATACAGTTAAAGATCAAAACATAATCATGTCTGACACAGAAACTCCAACTAAGCCTACCAAAACTGAAGAACCTCCAAAGATACAAATTCAAAGTCGGTATGAAACCATCAGAGTTCCCATACCGAGACCATCTGAATATGCCATATGGAAGGTGAGGATGACCATGTTTCTGGAAGATACAGATCCAAAATATCTTTATAGAATCAAGGAAGGGCCTCACAAACCAACCAAGCTCGCAGTTGCAGTTGCAGGTGAAGCAGCAAAGACCGTACCAAAGGAGAAGAGTGATTATACTGCTGAAGATATCGCATCAATTGCTAAGGATGCTAAGGTACGATACTTACTGCATAGTGCCATTGATAATGTAATGTCAAATAGGGTAATTAACTGCAAGACTGCTAAGGAGATATGGGATGCTCTGGAAATAAGGTGTCAGGGAACTGATACAATTAAGAAGAACAGGAAGACAATACTCACTCAAGAGTATGAACACTTTGACTCAAAGGCTAATGAGTCATTGACTGATTTATATGATAGATTTGTCAAACTCTTGAATGATCTGTCACTGGTTAATAAGGAGTATGATCTTGAAGATTCAAACCTTAAATTCCTGTTAGCTCTTCCTGAATGTTGGGATTTGAAGGCAACAACAATAAGAGACAACTACAGTCTTGATGAAACAACTCTTGATGAAATTTATGGAATGCTCAAGACTCATGAACTTGAGATGGAACAAAGAAGCAAGAGGAAAGGAGGAAAGTCAAGGACAGTTGCTCTTAAGGCTGAAGAAGAATCCCCCAAGGCAGCTACCTCAAGAAAAGACAAGGGTAAAGCTCTTTTCACAAAGTCTGATACCGAGTCATCAAGTTCTGAAAGTGATGATGACTCAGATTCTGAAAGCTTGCCTGAGACTGATGCTGATGAGGAGATGATGAAGCTGTGTGCTCTTATGGTGAAAGGGATCACAAAGATTGCATACAGGAAGTTCAGGAAGGGAAAGAAGTTTTCCAGGAAAGGCACAAGTTCTGATAAGAAGAATTTCAGAAGATCTGAAGGCAGAGGAGGAAAGTCTGATAGATGAGATTATACCAATGTCAAATGCTATAACTGTGGTGAGAAAGGCCACATATCTCCTGATTGCAAGAAAGTAAAGGGTGACAAAGGCAAGGCTCTTGTCACAAAGCAGAAAAGCTGGACAGACACCTCAGACTCTGAAAGTGAGGAGAACTATGCGTTGATGGCAAATGCTGATAAAGGAAGTGCTGAGAGCAGTTCTGAAGCTGCTGAAACAAAGGTACCTCAGACTACTTATGCTTTTCATACTGATGATATTAATGAGTTGAGAAGATATCTTAAAACCATGTTTGTTAGTTATAGAGATCAAACTTTAACATGTGAAAGATTATGTAACACCCCCAAATCCGGGGTCGGGGATCCGGGTTGTCACGAGTTCCATTTCCCTTAATAACACACAATCTTAATAAATAATCAACTACTCTGTACTGTGACCCCACAATAAACACACACACCACAAGTTATAGTCTCAGAGATGAACACTCAAAAATAACACAAGTCCTTATATTCCACAATTATAAACCGTTACACCTTAAAAGAGTTCTGAATAAATTTATATGTTCCTTGCCATTATTACAATTCATATTATACATAAGTCTGGTTCATCAATAGTTGAAAACCTAGCCTATTGGTAGCTCCTACCTCAGCTACGGCGGCATCAACGCTTCCAGAAGACTGCGGAACGTTTTCTAACCGCTTGCGAATCGGGAGCTTGGTCCTGTTCATCTTTTTAATCTGTTGTTGTGTGATGAAAGAAGAAAGCAAGGGTGAGCAGCAAGCCCACCAAAATAATATGTATAATGATTAACAATATATGAGCCTTCTCATAGTACTCATGAAAGTCTTGGTCAAAAGAAATGAACCAAGTTTGATATCTTAATGCGATGAAGTCGCAAAATATTCAGTATATATACATATATACTTTTCAAAATCTTGGAAGTCCTCTTCCATGCATAATATACACGGAGTTCCAGTTTATAACTGTATAAAAATAAATATCGTTGCAAGGTGATCTCATATATCTAACCTTGTCTCAACGTTTTTCTGAAAATCTTTGTCATGCATAAGATAATCATTTACTAGATATAAGTTTAAAGATGAAGTTACAAGATACTCCAATATACTTATATCTTTTCCCAATACTACTTGAACTACCACCGTTCAAGGTATAATCAGTTTCAAAAGTTCATCACATAGATGAGACTACAAGAAAAGACTTGGATAGATTCAATCTTTGAAATATCATTATAAATAATGAAGTTACGAGATACTTCATTACGTCCCGATATATATATACACCTATATATATACATTTCATACACTCCTTGAAAACCTCTGTTATGAAAATTATTAACAGAGTGCAATATCCAATTAATTTGGAAAGGAGAAAACCTTGGCATAAACCTGATATCTTGCTGATCAGGAAAAGATACCAATAAGTAACCTTTTCTACTAGTAGATGGATGAATCCCCCACCGGTCATCACCCTGGCCACATAAGGACCTTGTGCTGGACCGCCACCCGGCCTCTTACGCGTTGATGGACTGCCACCCAGCCACTTACACTTTGATAGACCGTACCCCGACCTGTCGCTTATGCCGACTCAATTAGATGGACTTACTTCCCGAACGTTGGGCAAGTAATCAAATTGTTTTCTCAAAACAGCAACCACGTTGCGAATGTAAAATACACCACAGAGCCGGATCCCCCAGTTTTGAGCGAGTATTTAAATCCCCTTCGAAAGGAGGATCTTAAATATAAAAGAATGAGTTTTGGGATCCGCCCTAACTTTTAGAAATCATTTTGAAGACTCGAAAACATTTTTAAGAATGTTTGGAGTACTGCTGATTTAATAAAATAAATCAGTCCCGATATATTAGAAATATCTGAATATTATTATTTAAATAATATTCTCATAAAGATAATCCTTATAAAAATAATCGAAGTAGAAGTTTTAAAACTCATACTTGAAATGAATATTAAATAACCAAAGATATACTTATACGAAAGTACTATCTTTATTTGAATAATCGAAAATAAGTTTGATTATCGAAACATTATTCTTTAATAAAATAAAGAATATTATTAAATAATAACCGGAGTCATAATACCTCGAATGAATATTATAAATAATATTCATTAAATCAAATAAACGGAGTCATACATCCTCAAATGAATATCCAATTAATAATCATTAAATAAAATAAAGTTATCGAATAAACTTTATTCGATCAATAGTTTTTGAAAACTATATCCATATATATATAAATATATATATATATATATATATAATATACTCGGGAACATCGACTCCCGGTTTAGAAATAGGTTCACCTTTGGGTCCCCTATACTAAGGGTATATGCAACTACTGCTTATCTCTAGCATAGGTATTATGCAACTATAAGCATTGAAATCAACAGATAGATAACCAGATTACGAAACAGACAGGCATATATACCATATCAGAATGCTCCAATATATCGCAAAATTTGCTAATAACAATCATGCACTTATCACAAGATAATGCATATACATATATTTACATCACAACAACAGTATAACGGGTAGAAAACTTGCCTGAGCGACTGGGGGTTATAAATGGCTTGGGACGAGTCTGGTAACCTATAAACAACATATAAGTTGGAATTAAACCCAAGTCACTTGTAAATCTATACTTTAACCAATTTAGACTCTAACGCTCGCTTTGCGCTTAATGATTCTCTTAAGTCGCTCGAGTACCCTCGGCTCCACCATTTTTAATAAATTAACCATTATGAGTTTTAAGGCGATTCTTTCGCGAGTGTCTTACCAACTGCCTAACACACTTTACATAAATGTTCCATACTCCAATTAGCCCTTTTAGGTCTTTAACATATGTTTCAAAGTAAGGCGAGGGGTAATGATTTGTTCGCGAAACGTCGTTACTTAAAATGACCGTTTCTCCTAAACCGTACATCGGAATGAAACGAACCACATATCAAAATGAAGCTAGTAACATGAACTATCTAAACATGGCAATGGTCAAAACCTAGCAGGGAGTTCTCGGGTCCTAATGTTATGAACAAAAGCAGTCTAAAGTTAATCGGACATTACGACGACTATGTTTACGCGATTACCCAAATTTAAAACACTCCAAAACCTCACCAAACAACCCCCAATCATTAACACATCAAAACCTCAACTAAATAATACTATACCAGTCCTTATTCTCCAGATTCTTCATCTCAACCAACCACAATCAAGTTCTATTAACTATAATAAGATTCATTCATCAAATCACTCCAAATTCAAATCAAACTACTATAATCAAAGACCATGCTTCTCATTTAGAAAACTAACCATCAAACTCACTAATAATCAAATTAAAGGCTAGGGTTTGAAGTTTATACCTTCCTTGGGAGGTGTTAAGTTGCTAGGAAGCCTTAGGGAGCCTCCTACAAGCTTGATCTTTCCAAAGAAATCAAGAACACAAAGTTAGGCTTTGAAGTTTCTAAAAGTCCGATTTAAAGAACTGTAAAAATGAGGGTCTTTCCATGCTTATTTGGAAGAGACTTATGAACAAGAGTTGTAGGCCATCTCAATACCTTTCCAACGAGCTATAGAACACAACATTTGAGTGAGTATTGAAGGAGATATGGCAGTTTGAAGTTGCTGGGTTTGTTTTAGCCGAGAGCTTTCTTCTTGAAATGGGAAAGTCAACTTTCAATTTGTATTTGTGTTATGATATTTATTGGTTGGTTGCTTCCTTTTGTCTTGGAAATAAATTAAATTTTTACCATGGTGAAAAATGTGTGGCTCACAATCAACCAACCAATCCTTCCCACTTGTCATGCTTAGGTCATCAAGCTTAGGTCATCTTGTTACACTTGTCTTTTTCTTGTTGGTGTGATGACATCATCATCCACTAACCTCTTTGATTAACCCCTAATTACTTAGCTAATGACCGCTTATCTGTTATACGGTTCGCTTAACTTTCGTTCTCGTTTATCATTTGAGGGATCATACCCGGGATCTTATTACTTGGGTTCCCCTAAACCTTTCTCAATATTTTATATTCCTTTTTATGATCCTCTCTTAAAATTCTTGAATTTAAATCATTTTTATCACGTTACCTTATACTCAATTCTTCCCGTACCTGGTGGATTTCCGGGAAAAATCAAAGTGTTCGGAATTGGATTCTGACGATCTTTACATACACTTATATACCATATAGAGTACTAATAAAATCTCAAAATATCAATAACAGAACTCCTACATAGTGTGGCATGAAAAATTTTCTTATTCAGCATAATCTGCAAAATCACTATTCATAAGGGTTTCAAAAATTTCCAAAAATTGGGGTTATTACAGATTAACTTCTGAAAATCTTGCTTTTAAGAAAAGAAATAATTTCTTAGAAAAAGAGTTAGTTATGTTCCATCAAACTCAGAAGGATAGAGATGATATTTTTTATGTTAGGGATGAAGTGCTAAAAATGAATAAATCTCTAAAAACTGAGTTAGAAAAGGAAAGAGAGATAATCAGGACTTGGACTAACTCTGGCAGAACAACTCAAAATTTGCTAAGTAGTGAAAATTGGAAAGAGGGCTTAGGTTATGGAGAGGATAAGAATGATAAAGGAACTGGAGAAATTAAGCCTGTTGTTAAGCAAAAGCCAAAGTTAAAACCTGTTAAGTTTGTAACTGTAAAGTCTGATAATGATAAATCAGAAGTTAGAGAGGGATTAACTTCTGACAAACTAAAACAGGAAAAGACAGCTGAAGTAAACATAGGCTGAATGACTAAGAAGCAGCTTAAGCATAAGCTGAAAGATGTTAAGAATGCAAACAAGGTAAAATCACCTAGGAAAAATAGGAATGGAAATGAAGGTGTAAATAAAAGCAATGATTATAAATCTGTTCCTGATGCTCCTAGGAAAACATGTCATAACTGTGGAAGTTCTAACCATCTGGCCTCTTTTTGCAGGAAGAATAAGAACATAAACTCCTTACCTTCAAAATCAGGAGTTAAGAGTCAGTCTGTTAGATATAAACCACAAAATCCTTGTTTTTATTGTGGTAGTTTATGGCATTCCATTTATACTTGTAAGGAATATCGTAGTTTGTATTATGATTATTATCAATTAAAACCTTCTTTGAAGAAAGTTTCCATTGTTCCTTCTAGTGTAAATTCTGATTCAAAGTCTGATAGTATAAGTTCTGTTAAGAAAAATGTTAACATAAACTCTGATGCTAAATCCGCTGCAAATGTTAACAAACTTGATAAGGCCAAAGGATCCAAGCAAGTCTGGATCCTTAAAACTAATCGTTAGTGGTCTTTGTGATTGCAGGGCAACAGGAAAAATATTCTAGTTCTGGACAGTGGATGTTCAGGACATATGACTGGAAATAAAGCCCTGCTATCAGATTTTGTGGAGAAAGCTGGCCCAACTGTTTCTTATGGAGATGGCAACATTGGAAAAATATTGGGATATGGCAATATCAATCTTGGGAATGTCATCATTAAAGAAGTAGCTCTGGTCTCAGGACTTAAACATAATCTGTTGAGTATAAGTCAAATCTGTGATAGAGGTTATCATGTTGATTTCTTTGAAGAACACTGTGAAGTTGTGAGTAAATCCAAAGGCAAAGTTGTTCTAAAAGGATACAGGCGTGGTAACATTTATGAAGCTAAGCTTTCAACAAGTACTGATGGTTCTGCAATCTGTCTGATGAGTAGAGCATCAATTGAAGAAAGCTGGAATTGGCACAAGAAACTCTCTCATTTAAATTTCAACAATATAAATGAACTAGTCAAGAAAGATCTTGTGAGAGGACTGCCAAAGTCAGTATTTGCTCCTGATGGCCTTTGTGATTC